>NC_138196.1:75994145-76565014 GCF_964194105.1 Spermophilus citellus | reverse complement strand
GAATTTGGGGTTGTAAGTATTTCTTTTTTCCTTCAAAACTGCTTCATTTTCTTACTATGCTGGCATGTTCTACATCCTTGATGAGTGATTCCTGCTCCTCCCCCACACTGTTAGCTTAAAATGATGGCGTGAGAGCTGAACTTGAAATAGAGTGGAGGAACTATGTGCATGACGTACAAATAGGATCACCAGAGCTATGGAAAGTAGCTGCAATGTAGATCAGCGGCACACCTTCAGAGCTATTGAACACCACATATGATACACTGATGGGGATGTGTGACAGTAATATTGCTCTCGTCCTCATCTATAGAGAGATACTGTTTGTTTGTTTGTTTTTTTTTTTTTTGTACCAGGGATTGAACCCAGGGGTGCTTAACCACTGAACCACACATCCAGCCATTTTTCTATATTTCATTTAGAGCCAAGGTCTCACTGAGTTGCTTAGGGCCTAAGTTGCCTGAACTGGTGATCCTCCTGCCTCAGCCTCCTGAGCCGCTGAGATTACAGGTGTGTACCATGGCACCGGGTTTGGAGAAATACTTTTTAATGGAAATTGGGGGATAGGATTATTTCTGAGGGTGCTTTTCGATAAAGCGGATACTGCACAGTCATGATGTGTTCTGTGGGGTTTGGAAATTCAAATCGTAACTGAGGTCATTTGATATCAAGGTCATAATTATGTTCATTGTTGGTCACCCCGTACAGTGTGCCAGGTACCATCTGGATGTGATGGACACTATTGCTAGCCCAGTCCCCTCTGAAGTAGGCTTGATGGTCAGCCCCATTTATGGACCTGGAACCAAGGTCTTATGGTGGTAAGGTGACCTGACATGATCTAAGTCACTCAAGGGCAAGTGGGAGAAGCCAACCTTGAGTCAGGATGGCTGCAGGCCGCCCTGAAAAGCCCCAGACTGAGGGTCAGGAGTCTGGCGTCTCCCAGCTTGGCACCGGAGTGGGAAAGTGCATTAACAGAGAAAACTGTCAAAATTCTTTTTCCAAAATAAATGCTTCAGTGATCCAACATTTCGTTTTATTCCTATACCTGCAATTCTGGAAGCTGTGTGTTTGGTTCCAACTGATCTTTCATACCATAATTAGTTTAAGTGACAGCTTTAATGTTTTAAGGCACTTAAGGAGAGAAATATACCAGGATTCTTGCTAACTCTCTTCTCTTCAGGTATTCTGGAATCCTTTTTTTTTTTTTTTTTTTTTTTTTGAGCAAAGTGCATTGGATTATAATCTATCAAAAGTAAGTGCCAGAGTCCTTTGATTAATCGAGTTTCTTTTTGAGAACTAGAAACACTCTAAATGGTCCGTAGAGAAGTATGAAGTTGATAGCTTTAAGATTAGAGTTGATAACAATTTACTGTGTATTTCAAATTATCAGAAGAGATTTTCAGTGATCCCAACATGAGAAAGTGATGGATATCTGAAGGGATAGATCTGCCGACTACATCATCCTGATCATAGCACATTACACACTGTATTGAAATGTCATGCTGTTTCCCCATAGAGAGGTGCAACTACCATGTGCTCTTAAACATAAAAGAATATTTTATAAGACTGTGGTTAACAAAAATTCACTGTACATTTCAAAGCAGCCGGAAGAGAGGATTTTAAAAGTTCCCAACACAAAGAAATGATAAATATCTACATATATTGAAACATCACAATGCATTACGTAAAAACATTTCATTATTATGAGTTAAAACTATTTTAAAAAGAATACTATATGAAGGCTTTCTCAGCCAGGTGTCTGGGTATCTCTGTATGTGGCCCCACCCCCCAAAACTGCCTCAAATCCACCTGACTGTAACCTCCCTTCCTTTGCTCATGTAATTCCTTTTTCTCCAAATACCTTTCCTACTGGTCTGACCCTGGATATGCATTGGCCCAGACTCAGTTGTTCCAGGATTCTTCTGAAAGGCAAAGCTGCAGGAGTGTGGTGGCTACAATGGGAGTTCTGCCTTTGTGACCTTGAGCAATCACCTTGACCTCAGTCTACATCAGGTTTCCCATCTGTTCAACGGGGATGTGAAGAGAAGCCACCCGTAGGGTGGCCACTGGGATGAAATGACTCATGAGAATCATAATCAGCAGCAAGTGGGGTGAAGGCTGCCTTCCCGCCGCTCCCTTCCCGCCCTCAAGTTGCAGCAGCTGCCTGGTGACCGCCATTGCCTCGGGGCTCACTCTAGCACAGCATCTGCTGCACAAATGGTTGGTGTCCATTCATATCCCTCCTTCTCCAGGCTGTTCACTCTTTAAGGACAGGGACTGTGAGTTCAAATTCTTCATTTCAAATGCTTGGTCCAGTGAATATACAGCAGGCGTTTTTCATACCAGGATCTTTATTGACCTGTGCATGAGATAGACACCCCAGAAAACATTTTCTAGCTAAGGAGTGACATGACCTTTCCACAGTGTGCTAGTGACAGTTGGGCTTAATTGCAGGTGTTTTTGACTCTGTCCAGTGCTTCTGTTGGGAAGACTAAAGAGGATACAGATTAAGAGCATGGACTTTTAAAGCAGTCAGACCTAACTTCGAAGCCACCGGCTGTGCCCTGAACCAAGTCATTGAATGTCCAAAACATCTATTTCCTGGACCTTGACCGTGGTCACCGAAGTACCTATTGTAGCACAAGACAGCCCAGTACCAGCTCTTGTGAGGCCCAATCCATGGTAGCTGTTATCACAAGGGATAGAATTTGGCTGTCCTTGTTGTGTCCCCCTCTTCCCAGCTCACCAGAGTGTGCTGAGCTTACCAGTGCAGGGAGGCCGTCCATCTGCACCCCAGATTCTTCCCCCCACCCCAGCATCCTTAATTCATGCCAGGCACCAACAGTTTCTCCCATGTCTATCTAGTTTAGCTCTTATTGCTGTTTTAACTTGGAGAGGGGGTGGAGTTAATGCATCAAGAATGGAGGAGAGCAAGACACCATTCATTCACCAATAAAGAGGACGAAGCACTCTGACGGGCTTCATAAGACAAAGCTTTAAAAGGCGCCATGTGCTCTGTAAAAGGCTTCAAAAATTAATGTCCCTAGACCTCTGCACATTTGTAAAAGGATATTTTGCTCATTGATTCGACTTTGCTCAACTGCTAGTTAGTATCAGGCTTGGTGACCGCTTCAGAAATGAAAAGCAACTCTATAATCCCCCTTAATGAGGTATAAAAGAAAATGAGTCAGATAGGGAAATTACTTTAGGATATGATAGCAGGCCAGGAGAGATGAGTTACAGCAGTTGATAGGGGAGGAGGGAGGGAATTAGCATTGAAGGATGGGGAAGGGCGGTGTGGGGAAAGGGAAGGGCTCTGAGCAGGAAGAGTGGAGCAAGGTCCGGCTCAGCGGGGTGAGGTGCACGAAGGCTTGGGGCAGCTCCGGGCTGGGGTCTGCTGCAGGCACTAGACGCTCAGGACTCTCTGAGCAGGGGCTGCTGGATTGGCAGGTCTGGGCTCCCTAGAGCCTTGCACAGCAAAGGGTGGAGGGCAGGAGTGGGGAGACACTGAGGCAGAGAGACCTTTAGATGGGGGTCTGTGGGGGCCAGAGGACCACGAGCATCCGTTTTCAGCAGTGCTTATTCTCAATTACAGAACGGATTCATGATGCCTCTCACTGGCTCTTCTGTTGGGTCGTCCTGAGTTCTGGCGTTCATTTTAACATCAAATAAAATAAAGATGATTTTTAGAGAAATGATGACAAGCCATACAATGGCTGGTCACAGCTCCTCTGCCCTGGAGTAACTGAAGCGGGAGATCCCAAGCCAGTGGTACCAATGAGAAGAGCCTTGTGTTTAAAACAGCCCCGATTTCTTCCTTGAGCATGGTCTAAACTAGGACACTTCATGAAGACGGCAGAGGCCTGCTGGACACTGCCCTTAGACCTTACGCTGCGACTGTGGAGTGTTGTGCTCTCATTATGGATTCAGGGAAAAATAATTTTATTTGCTAAAGTAGTCTCGTTCCAAAACTAAAATATGTAAATGACCTCCCCTATTGGAAGTTGATTTTTAATTTAAAAATATTTAACGCATTAGTGATTCTGCTCCATGCTGGTAGCATCAGTAAGACAAAAATATTTTTAAATCAGTGAGTCTCCTATCCTCCTGGGTTCAATCCCCAGCAACACACACACACACACACACACACACACACACACACAGGTAACATTTTGGTCTGGGTTCAGTGGTACAGTGGTTCAGTGGTAGAGCACTTGCCTAGCATGTGTGAGGCACTGGGTTCAATTCTCAGCACCACATATGAATAAATAAAATGAATGTCCATTGATGACTTAAAAAAAAAAAAAGCTGGGATAGTAACTTTCACCCTGGAGCACTTTTAAAAATCATCTCTATAATATTTGCTTTTATCAAGTAAATGAAGGGGCACTAAAAACCTACCCTAATCTTTTCCCTAAAGATGCCCCTATTTACCCAGTACGTGGAATTCTACTGCTAATAACTTTGGGATGACTGTGCAGGAATGCTGGTTTTTGAAGGCCTTGTCTCTGGAAGGGGCCACCACATGGCCAGCCCCTGTCTCCTGAATTCACCCTGCAGTTCACGGACTTCACCACTAGATGCTGGTCTTGTCCTTTTGCTCCTTTTGCTCATTTTGAAACAAGTTTGTCTTTCAGAAATCAATGGTTATAAGGTGTAGAAAGTGTCTTTAAAAAAAAATCCAATTACTTCACTAGTTTTTGATAAATAGTATCTGATATAAACAAATGGAGAACTATAAAAATCAATACAAGCACTGGGTGTGTAGTTCCAGCTACAAAAGTGGGCGAGGCAGAAAGATCACTTGAGCTCCCAAGTTGGAGGTCAGGCTGGGCAAAACACAGCAAGAGCCCCAACTCAAAAACAAAAACAAAATTCAAAATCAAATCAAATCATCATCATCCAATAGATTCAAGCCAGTGCTTCCTGGAGAGTATCTAGACCCTCAATTAAAATTCTACATTCAGTATGTGGATACTCTAGTATGGATTTAAGAGAATTTGGGCCTCTGATTCTAAAACCCAACTGAGTCTTTCAAGTTTGCCCAGAAGCTACGATTCTCTAATGCTTCAGCATGGGGTTTGCAATTAGCTAATTGGTGCTTACTTGAATTAAATTGTTCTCAATTCATTTAATAAGCATGCTTTAAAATTTTTTTCTGCTTCCTTTCAGTAACCAAGTTGAAATAAACAAATAAGTCAACTGTGAAATGAATCTTTCCTTTGATTTTTTTTCGGTGTCCTGACTCTTCTATACAGCAGGACAATTATATCTATTTAAGTTCCAGAAAAATTTAGCAAGCAGAGGGAAAGCTGGGAAATGCTAGCAGTCCAGTTTGGAATATGATAGCATCAATTAATTGTTCTGAGCTTATCTGAGTTCCATTTTAGAAGAGGATAGCCTGGAAATCAGTGCTCATTTCTTATAACTAAAGCAAAGAATGACAGGTAGCCCACAAAGTAAACCATAATATGCTCTTAGCCACAAAGAAATCAAAACAGAAAGCAGGGACTGAAGATTAAGACTTTGAAAATAAGTAAAAATAAAATAAAAACTCACAGAGAAACTGTCAAATACAGTCATTTACTGTTGTTGTCAAGGTGAGAAATAGTTTACGTACTCGATTTACTGAACCTTCCCAGCATAACTATGAGATACACACACTTGACTCTGTTTACATATAAGAAAATTAAAACTCGGGAAAATGATTGTTCAATACAGTTAGTTATGTTGTGGAACTGAGATGAAAATGCCAGGATTTAACTTGAAATCCAGGGTCCTTTCTGTTTACAAGTGACCCCCTGGGAATCTTCAAAGAGGACTCTTGTAGCTTCCTGAGAGTCAGGTGGAAGGAGGGCATGGATGGGCAGTACCAATCAGACTGCAGCAACTCAGCTTCCTATTAAGCCACTAAGTGATAGAAATATTTCTAATATTTTCAAAACAGGAAAAAAAGGAACAAAAGAAAACTCAGTCAATCTAAATGAAAGAAGGGGGCGAGAAACATAGAAAAAACAGGGCAAACAGAAGGATAAAACAAGATGTCTACTATTAATCACCTTGAAGCTGAAAACACTTGATGATCAGGGTAGATAAAAAGAACAAAATCCAGATGCATGCTGTGTACAAGAAATTAGTCAGGAGTAAAGGTCATAAGCACACAAGGAAAAGAGTAACTGCCAAGAAGATTCAACAATTTTATAACCTGCAGGCATTTACTGAGATAAAACATAAGCAAAAGTTGAGGAGCTGTAAAAAGAAACCAACAGTCCCATCCTTAACATCTGTCTCTTACTTATTGATTTAACTTTTAAAAATCCAATTTCCAAGTGTGGTCTAATGGATATGATCAGAATTTACCTACCCACCAAACAGAGAAAAGACTTCAGGAACCAATGGAACATTTATAACATTGAGTACTAGGTCATGAGGCAATTCTTAACACAGAGCACAGCCCACAGAAAATAGATGGATAGAGAGAGAGAGGGAGAGAGATAAATCCAGACAGACAGTATCCTCCAACCACAATGTGAGGAGTTAATGGCTACATTATCAAGAATACAAGCAATAATAAGTGTTGGTGAGGATGTAGGGAAAAAGGTACACTTGTACATTGCTGGTGGGAATGGAAATTGGTACAAGTACTCTGGAAAGCAGTATGGAGATTCCTCAGAAAACCTGGAATGGAACTAGCACTTGACTCAGCTATCCCACTTCTCAGTTCATACCCAAAGGGCTTAATATCAGCATACTACAGTGATGCAGCCATGTCAATGTTTATAGCAGCTCAATTCACAATAGCTAATCTATGGAACCAACCTAGATGCCCTTCAACAGATGAATGGATAAAGAAAATGTGGTATATACACACAATGGAATATTACTCAGCCTTAAAGAAGAATGAAATTATGGCATTTGCCGGTAAATGGATGAAGCTGGAGAATACCATGCTAAGTGAAATAAGCCAAACCCCAAAAATCAATGGCTGAATGTTTTCTCTGATATGCGGATGCTGATCCATAGTGGTGGAGGTAGGGAGAGGATGAAAGAACTTTGAATTGTGCAGAGGGGTATGAGGGGAGAGAAGCAAGTATGGAGATGGGAAGGACAGTGGACAGAGATGGACATTACCACCCTATATCCATGTATGATATACTACTGGTGTGACTCTGCATCAGTACAGCCAGAGGAAAGAGAGGTTGTGCTCCATTTGTGTACAATGTGTCAAAATGTACTCTACTGTCATGTATAACTACTTAGAACAAATTAAAAAATTAAAAAAGAAGTTAATGGCCAAGCCAGGTGGGGTGGGGTGGGTCTGTAATCCCAGTGGCTTGGGAGGCTGAGGCAGGAGAATCGTGACTTCAAAGCCAGCCTCAGCAAAAAACAAAAAGCGAGGCGCTAAGTGACTCAGTGAGACCCTGTCTCTAAATAAAATACAAAAAAAGGCTGGGGGTGTGGCTCAGTGGTCGATTGCTCCTGAGTTCAGTCCCCAGTAACCCATTCCCCATATACACAAAAAGAAATTAATGGCCAAAAACTAAATGAAAACACTTGGATGTTCAGAAATTTCAAGATATCACTTCTAAATAATGCTTGGGTCAAAAAATGAATCAAGATGACACTTAGAAAATATTTGAATTGATTGGTAATAATATTCTACAAAATCAAAAAACGGTGGTGGTGGTGGTGGGAGGTGACTTAGAGAGGCCAGCTCTCATCCTCTCCTGGGAATGTCACACAGCTGACCCCACCCAGACCCAGGGGGTGTCTTTTCCAGGGTGACAGTCTTAAGTATAAGTCAACCACGTGGATCAGCAGAGCTCTGAATAGAGCCTGTGATAGAGAAAAGCCAAGGAAATGGGAAATCTGATTCTGGAGGAGGAAACACACAATTCAGTGGACAGAGTCAACTTCTTTCTTAACCCGATTACTACACCAAGAGAACTTTGAGACTATGCCATCTGCAGGGAGCTGAATGTTTATGTCTCCCCACTAAAATTAATATGCTGAACTCCTAACCTCAAATTGATGGCATTAGGAGGCAGGAACTTGGAGAGGTGATTAGGTCGTCAGGATGCAGCCCCAGGAGTGGGGTGAGTGCCCTGTTTAAGAGGACCCTGGGAGCACCTTCAGTTCTGTCCAACCTGTTAGGACACAGCAAGAAAGAAGCTGTCTACAAAGAGAGCCCACACCACATGCTGATCTGCTGGCCCCGTGACCTTGAACTTCACCAGAACTGTGAGAAAGAAGTTTCTGCTGTTTATAAGCCACTTACTCTAGAGCAGTAGTTCTATAAGCCACCTAGCTTTTGTTATAGGAGCCATGATGCCCTAAGACATCATCCCCATAAAACAAGATGCATGGTATTAGGAGGCAGGAATGCTATGGTAACAGAGAACGATTGAGAAAGCGGTTAGAAATTATATAATCGGGCTGGGCGTATAGCTTAGTGATAAAGCACTTGCCTCCCATGTGAAAGGCACTGGGTTCCAACTGCAGTGCTGGAAAAAATACACACACCACACACACACACACACACACACACACACACACACACCACACATCTTCTACTAATTTGTTAGAATAAATAGAATACATTTCATGAATCAATTAGAAAATACAAAAAAGTCCCTGGACACTCTAAAGGTAGTTTTCTTGTGTAAATAAGTATTCAGAAAATTTAACCTCTATGATTTTGACAAAATAACTGAGGCCCTGTTTTAGGAAGCAAAGCAGCAAACAGAAAAAGAGGAAAATGTGTGAAGGAGGATGAGACAAAGAGGAAAGGGAATCCCCTCCTGCTGGGTGCAGCTGCCCAGGAGCACAGTCAGTCTACAGGAGCAGGGAGGTGGAGCTCCAGGCTCTGAGCCAAGGGAACAGGAGGAGGAGAATGGATAGCAGAGGGTTAGTAAAGGCCAGGGATGAAGAAAACCAGGAAAAACGTTGGAAGCTCCAAAGAAAACAAAACGAGATATTTAAGAAAGAAATCTAATTGTAGCATTGCTCTTGCATCTACAATGAGCAACGTTTCTATAGTTATAACAACATAAATGCCAATGGCTGGTGTTTGACTTTTAAAGTCAACGTAGACCACACATTGAAGGCTAGTGGGCGTCAACCGGGACACACTGCCACCAACTTGAATGATGTAAAAGTAGAAGCTGAGTTAGGGAAATCGGGGCAGGAAAGGTGATAAGCAAGAGTGAAAGAGAAGGGAATTAAAGTTGATATTCTCAGGGGCCGGGGTTGTGGCTCAGTGGTAGAGCACTTGCCTAGCATGCATGAGACACTGGGTTCTATCCCCAGCACCATGTAAAAAAATTAAACAAAACAAAACAAAGATATCGTGTCCATCTACGACTAAAAAAAATGATATTCTCATATCAAAGAGTGAAGAATGTCATTGTCTGCATTTGCTGAGTCAAGGAATTTAATTATATTATTCAAACACAAATGCATCGACTGAGGAACTGAATAGTGTAATACCCTGCAAGGGTGTAAGGGTGGAGTTTTAATAAAGAGACATGGCCTCATTTATTGTTTGCAGTTCATTTTTGCAGTACCAGGGACTGAACCCAGGACTTGGTGCATGCTAGAGAGGTACTCTGCCACTGAGCTACCTCCCAGCTTGACACATCCTCACTCACCACAGCAGCCTCATGTTGGCAAATGGAGGACAGGGGCAAAATATATTATTTACAGATGTGGAAATAAATACTCTCCAAATATTGGTGGAAATTTTCTTTCATGAAATGTATCTACAATATGTGATGAATCCATTATTTTGAAACTTATCAAGATAAAATTGTTTTTTTCTTTTTTCTTGTGTGTGTGTGTGTGTGTGTGTGTGTGTGTGTGTGTGTGGTGCTGGGGATTGAACCCAGGGCCTTGTGCATGCAAGGCAAACACTCTACCAAGTGAGCTATATCCCAAGACCCCATGCCACAGGGACACATACAGGGACACAGCCACATCAATGTTTATAGCAGCTCAATTCACAACAGCTAAACTGTGGAACCAACCTGGATGCCCTTCGATAGATGAATGGGTAAAAAAACATATCTCACACACACACACACACACACACACACACGCACACAGAATTTTACTCAGCAATAAAAGATAATAGAATCATGACATTTGCAAGTAACTGGATGGAGTTGGAGAAGATAATGCTAAGTGAAGTTTAGCCAATCCCCCCAAAAACAAATGCTGAATGTTTTCTGTGATATAAAGAGGCTGATTCAGAGTCGGGTAGGGAAGGGAAGGGAGGGGGCAGGGGGTTAGAAATGATGGTGGAATGTGATGATCATTATTATCCAAACTACATGTATGAAGAAATGAATTGGAGCGAATATACTTAGTGTACAACCAGAGATATGAAGAATTGTGATCTATATGTGTAATAAGAATTGTAATGCATTCTGCTGTCATCTATAACAAATAAGAATAATTTTTTTTAAAAAAAGATAAAACTGAGTGACACAAAGAAAAACATGATGTGATTATAAAGTAAAAAGAAAGTGGTTTCCTGGTGTGGCTTACAGATCTGATGTGACACAATAACCATGTCTCATGTGATGAGGGACAACCTTCCAGAAGCCATGGGCTGCTTCTGTAGTGCCCCAATGCATCATCTTATTGCTCCTTGTTTTATTTCATTTTACTCTTCAGCTAGAAAGGCACATATTTGGGAAGAGAATGCCCAAAACATTCTGAACTGAAATTAAAAATGATGACATTTGTCTTTTCTTTCTTTTTTTTTTTTTTTTGACTTTAGTCTTTTCTTTTCAGTTGGGATGTTCATGAAAGCAAGCATGTTGGTAGCCAGAAAAGTGGAGTGTTGATGGCTGGCCCATTTCCCCTCTCACATCCCTCGATGCATCCTAACCAGGGACCTTTCCTTAATCATTGATAAACTGAGAGGAGCTCCTATTCTACTTACGAAGGGCAACAGAAATAAATTCCATCACAGGGAATGATGGGGAGCTTCCACTGCTATTTTTAGCTCTGCCCAGAGAACAGACAACTGGTTTCAGGGAGTGGAATTCTTGACCCTGGTCATACAGCATGTGTACCCAGGGGGCTCAATGGTTTGTGGGGCCACCCTGCCTGTGGCTGAGTGTCATTCACCGTCAGCTGGATGTCCACTTGCCAGGGAGGGATAAATACCATCATCCTTCCCCTGCTCCCCCAGGGTCTCATCTCTTTTCTGCCTCCTTGGAAGGTAGTTAAACCAATGGAAGAACATCCATTTATTCTTGTTAACTAGTATGTATGGACTGCATCTGTGATATTTTTACAGTTTTTTGGAGATATAAATTACATATGATAAAATCCACCCACTTAAAATATCAAATTCAGTGGTTTTGAGTATTTTTATGCAGCTGTGCAACCATCAGAATAATCTAATTTTAAAACATTTTCTTCAGTGCAAAAAGAAGCCTCATACTTTTCAGTCACTTTACACTGCCCTCCCGACCCTTCAGTCCCAGGCCAACATTCATCTACCTTCTGCCTCTATAGATTTGCTTATTTGGGATACTTTATATAAATAGGTTCCTACAATTTGTGGGTTTTCTTAGCATAATAAAAACCCATTTTCACTTAACGTGATGTTTTCAAGGTTCATCCATGTTGTAACCTGTTGTCAGTAAACATTCCTTTTTAAGGCTAAATAGTATTGTTCTACCCACACTTGGTTTTACCATCAGGGCAGGGACATTTTACTTGGTTCTACATCATGGCTGTTGAGGATAATATAGCTGCCAGGCTCAATGGCTCATACCTGTAATCCCAGCTACTGGGGAGGCCAAGGTAGGAGGATCACAAGTTCAAAGGCAGCCTCAGCAATTTATAGTGACCCTGTCTAAAAATAAAATAAAAAAGGGCTGGGAATATTGCTCAATGGTAGAACATCCTGGGTTCAATCCCCAGTACAAAAAAAAAAAAGAATAAACAAACAAATAAAATATTAAAAAAATAAGGCCACTGTGAACATTCATGTGTAAGACCTTTTTTTTTTTCTTTTTGTGGTGGTGCTGGGGGTTGAACCCAGGGCCTTGTGCATGTGAGGCAAGCACTCTACCAACCGAGCTATATCCCTAGCCCATCATATGAAAGTCTTTGTGCATGTGTTTCTCATGGGTGGATGCCTTGGAGAGGGTTTTCTGCACTGTTTACATTCTCTCTCTCTCTCTCTCTCTCTCTCTCTCTCTCTCGTGCTGGGGATTGAACTTGAGGTCTTGTGCATGCGAGGCAAATATTCTTCCAACTGAGCTATAGCCCCAGGCCCCTGTTTACATTCTCGTCAGTAATGTCTCAAGTTTCCAGTTTCTCCACATCTTTGCTGACACTTGTTAATATCTGTCTCTTTTTTTATTATGGTCATTCTAATGGATGTGAAGTCACATCTCACTGTGGTTTTGATTTTCGTTTTGCAAGTGACTAGTGATGCGAAGCATCTTTTCAGGTGCTTATTGGCCATTCCTGTAACTTCTTTGGGGAACGGTCCATTCAAATATTTTGCACAAGTCGGTATTCTTCAAACATTTTGCTCACGTGTACCTTAGAAGAATTTGGGAAATCTACATAACTCTTCATTTGATTTAAAATTCATATCTAAAATTTTTTTCATCATAATAAGGTTTAAATAATTGCAACAGATGCAATTTCAAGGGCATTTTCAATATAGGCATTTTAAAATAAAATTGTGAAAATATTCGATCCATCAAATGAAACCCAAATAAAATGTCAACTTGTTACCTCTCTGCATCCAACAAAACATACTTAACTTTCACTAATTTTATATTCATTTTTTCTCCTTGAACTTTTATTTCCATTATATTTTCTTACTTTATTTTATCCCTAACACAACATATTTTATGCTTGCAAATCTTTTTTTGTAATTCCATTACTTTAGCAATAAAAGCATGATATATTAAATGGTTTACTTCATGCAGCCATAAATATCTAAGTATTACAAATTTTTTTTGGACTGACTTATGATTATGCACACTATTTAACACACAATCACTTAAAACATGGAATCTTATAAATTTTAATGAACAGTCATTGAGCTAAAGAATGAGCTTTTATTTGCGATGGTTTTCCTAGTTAATCCATGCATTTGTTAATAAAATCACTTTTTGCTAGAATGATTTATAAAACTTTTTATTTCTTCCTTTCAAAATATACACACACATGCATTTAAATATAAAATTGCTGAGAGATCTTGTTTACCTAACTGAGCACATATATATATATATATATATATATATATATATATATATATGTACACCAGGAAGTATATAAATACAAGTATGTAAATGTACAGAAAAAGAAGTTTTTGTTGTTTTATATGTTTATCAATTGCCACAGTCCGGCTGCAGCAAAATAACGGGGGGGGG
Source organism: Spermophilus citellus (assembly GCF_964194105.1). Lineage (NCBI taxonomy): Eukaryota > Metazoa > Chordata > Mammalia > Rodentia > Sciuridae > Spermophilus > Spermophilus citellus. The sequence continues at coordinate 76,551,605 of NC_138196.1, read as the reverse complement.
GGGGTGGTAGGGGGGGTGATGAGCAACTTGTGTACATTGATACAGCAGGAGTGGGAGCCGTTTATTGTAGGACAGGAGGGGTATATATACATTACTCACAGCTTATCTTAATTAACATAAACTAGATACAGCAGTCAACCAATAAGGAGTCTCCACACTTAATGGCTTGCTGGCGTTACTTCACAAACCACTCCCTCAGCAAAATGCCAGGCGCCATCTTGACTTGTTTATAGACCCTAACAATCAATACCACTCACTACTTGAAATCTTTCCAAATTTGAAATCACATATCACTATTATAAAGTTTTTAAATGATCTATCAACTAATTAATTGATTAATCAGCTAATGAATTAATTACTTTAATTTTGTTTAAAAAATTGAAAGCACCTATCTTGCATACAGATTGATCTCTGGATGATTACAGTAACTTACCTATCTCATTCTGGCAAGTAAACTAAAAGAGGCTTTACCCATTCTTATTAAATCATTTTTTCAATTAGAGGCACTCAATTTGACTCATTATACTCAGGAATAGAAATACTTTGAACTAAAATACATTTTTATGAACACGATCCTAAAAAAAACCTATCTCTTCATGTGATTTAAACGCATCTTTGTCAAAATCAAAACCTCATTATCAAAAAAAGCTTATTCCTCCTGTGATGGGGGTGGGAAAGGAGAATGCACACCAGGTAGAAAGCAGATTGGTGTTATGAAGGTCAGCACATGGCCCCTAGGCCATGCCTGAGAACCTCTGGGAAAGTCCTGCTGTCTTCTCAGGAGAGAGTGCGCCCCTCAGGGGCAGGTGCACTTGGTGAGTGGCGGTAGATCCAGGATCCCATGTCTGGGTCCCAAACCCATCACCATTTTTCTTCTTCACTTTGTTTCTCAAAACTATATAGACTTTCAAATTCATCCGAGCAAGATCAGGTCTCTAGAATAAAGTTGTCAGGAAAAGATGACTTTGCATTTGGCTGAAAGATGACTTTTTTTTGTCTCTTTTGAAGTCACAGCAGACTCCACACACCATTTAGGATGTGTATCCATGGTGGCACTGGGGGATTGTTTGCTGTCCTCTCTCTAATCCCCACACTCCAAGGTCTGCTAGTGCCTGGACATGTTCTTAGTTTCCTTTCTTCAAAGGGAAGTCAGCAACATGCAAATTTCAGAATGTGATAAAGAACTAAAGACTTAAAGAAACTGGGGAGAGAATCTTCAATTCCTCAGGCTGGGATTTGGTAAGAAAGGCAAAAGGACCTAAATTCACACTCTGTTTCAATACTGAACCCGAAGCCAGAGCATATAATCAACCAACAAAAAGAAAAAAATAAAAAGCAGGAAAATGAATTTTATTGTGTTATGGGAATGGGAACCAATTCAACTAAGAAAATGTTGACAATTATCCAGCTGCTTATTACTAGCTCGATGTGGTAGGAAGGACAATTTTAATGCAAATAAGCAAATACAAGGTCCCCAAAGACTTCAGTTAGAAACCTTTCCTTTCTGTCCTTGATGATCCCATTCTGCCGGTCCTGCTCATTGTCTATCTTTGACTCACATCAGCACTAAGGTTTTAGCTAGTCTCAGCCTTTGGATTAATGCTATGCTTTCAAACACTCATTTGAGGTCATGGTGATGATCACAAATCATTCTTGTGATCAAGGATGTCCTCCTTGGTCCTGGCTTATTCAGAACTTGTCACCTTTTTTTAGTACATTTTAATCAGAGAATATTGAATTAGCTAAGCAACCTGCAGAGAGGCTATCTAGGGTCAAGGTCAGCTCCGAGCTGGAGTAAGATTCCTTCTGAACTGTGTGGCCTCCTTTTTGGAGCATCCTTCTGCACTGACAGCTCTCAGTTTTACATGGAGCTGAGCCTTGGCTTCCTTCAGCTCCCACCCATCTGCGTATTTCATAGCAGAGCTGAGCTGGGGGACTGACTTAAGTAATCCTTCTAAATTTCATTTTGGAAACAATTTGGAAGGCAGTTTTAATTTGGATAACTTCTAAAGCCAATATTAATCAGTGTAATGTGCAAAAACTTTTCTGGCATACGTAGGAAAAATCCACTTTGCAAATTGAAAGACCCAAGGCTTCTTTAAAAGTGCATCTGTTTTTCTAATGTGATTTGTAGCCCAGTTTATTGAATTTGTAGGACAAAGTGATATTGAAGGTGCAGGGAATCTTTTTTGGTGCTCTATTTTTTTTTATTCCAGATAATACAATAATAAAAGGAATTGCTAGTTAACAGAATGGTATAAATCCTGTATCTGGGAAAATGTATGCTCTGATACAATTTGGTTCTTAAAAATTATTTCATCGATGGATATCTATTTTTGGAGGTTGCTAATAAAACACATCATTGATTATTTGGTTTGAGTCAGTGATGGTTTGTCTAAATGACTACTGATGAATTATTTCACGTGAATGAGTCTTAAGACATTCTTGACTTGATTATTGAAACTTTTTTTTTCATCAGTTTACAACTTTAGACTTTGTAGGAAAAAAGAAGTGAGATTTGTATTTGTATATATTTGTATATCAACTCCCAAGAACATTTTGGACACAGCAGTAAGTGTCAGATTTCAGATAGATCTTGGTTCAGCTGTGTGACCTTGATAAATATTCTTAAATTCTCTGAATCTCATTTTCCTCATTGTAGAATGAAAATAATTCTTACCTCTGTAGGGTTCTGTGAGGGTGAAATAACATAGCAGAGCTCCTTAGGCATGCTCTTTAGACACTCATCTAAACCTTAATTACCACATCTTTAAAATGAGGATGATTTTAATAGCCAACTCATTGAAATTTTGAGATGATTAAATGAAAATTATCCAAGTAAATGCTTTGCACAGTGCATGACATGGAGCTGTTATTAACATTAGTACACATAATTATACCTAACAAATGCAAACTCCCCTTTCCCTTGTCCCCTTAGTTATAGGAATATGATTTCATTCCCATCAGTCCTCTTCAGGTTGATTACCTGCCATGTGAGTTCTATACTGTTTTGCTTCTACCCTATCTATTTCCTCTCCCTCTGAGATTTTCCCAAATGTTCAGAATCTTCCTGGAATGTACAAGAATTGAGAAGGAGCTCAGACTAGGGCCTGTAAATACACAGAATTTCTTTGTTTAAAAGTCAGGTGGGGGAAGGCCCCCAAAGACAGCTTTAGGGCTTCTCCTGATTTAAAAACATCTGATGTCCTAGGATTCATTGGTGGAAATTAATGTGGATTATTTCCCAAACTGTCCGACAGAAGCAGAGGCCTTCACTATAGGCGTGGCACACACCAAGTTTACAGATAACATTTTGCTTCCATCTCTGCTACCTCCAAGTTTATTCTCTGAGCCTCCACTTGTCCTGGGGTTCATTGTCCTTTTCCCTTCTTACCCCATGCTTACTGTTTGAGGGCCTTACGTTCCTTCCCCTCTCATCACTATCAGCTGCACATTCAATCTTAGGCATAAGGGGCGGGTCTACAGGTCTATATCAGCCTCTCCATTCGCATTGGCCTTTTAACAGTGACAGACGCTAAAATGGCTCTAATCTAATCAGGTATCATCAGAGAGTGAGGGACCACCAAGGTTTCCCTGTTTTTCTGAAGCTGCACCATGGAGAAGCTCGGTACCTATATATACTTAGGAAACAGTAAGATTTAGAAGGAAAGTCCCCAGTGAATTCGATGACAGGGGACTGGGTTGTAGCTCTGGCTTCTTTGCTTATAGGAGACAGGGTTTGGGCTCCAATCCTTGACCTCCGCAGCCCTCTCAGCATCCTTCTCATACAGTGAGGACAGTAACACCTGCAGAATCTGCATCTGCCTCCCAGGACTGCTGTGGGGAACCACAGGACACTTCAGCTCCACACTGAAATAGCTGTGCTATTGTCTCTGTGATGCAAGGATGCTGTTGAATTGCGTGGGGGAAGAAATGTAAGTTTAATAAGAAATTAAAGGCAAGAAAACAAAGCTTATTTTTGAGCACTAATGCCTCTGTCTCCCTAGAAATTTCTGCTCCTTTTAGAAGGATTGTCCAATGACTTTCTGTGTGTGTATTGGAGGGGGGTGGTGGTGGTGGTGGATAGCAAGCAATAAATCACTGTACAGAAGTGGTAGCCAAAGTAGACAGAGGTTAAGTCCTGCCAAAGATGAAGGAGCAGGGAGAAGACCTGATAAAAACATCTAAATTACTTTCTGATCTCAGTATTCTGTAAAACAGAGTGCACAAAATACATTTCTAATGACATTAAGATAAAAAATTAGCACATTCACTTGTTCATTACTAAATATGACCTAAAGTTGGAAAGTTTAAAAACTATTTCAGCAAGTTTTGCATGATGGATCAAGAAATACTTGTAATAAAGATTAGATTTAAAGAAAATAAATAAGAGTTGTATCAGTTTTTAAGGCCAAAATATAAATAACTTTTAATGTTTTTAAAGCTGACACAAATTCAATATGAGGCAGCAATGTAAGATTGCTAAAAAACATTAATGCAGTATGAGGAGGGACTTAATAGAAAGACTATATCTACCCATCTTTAGAACAACAATGAGACCTCCACTTCACAGAGTAGCCAAAAGACTCTCATACGAAACCTGCAAAGCATCTAGTAAGGCAATTAGCTGCAGAAATGTCAATTCAAGTCCACAGTCATCTCTTTTTCAAAATCATAGCAATTACTGCTCCTCCCATTCTTCTCTTCCTTTCGATAAAGGGTTTTGCCTTGTAGAATTTAACTTGGGCACAGTTCTTTGAAATTTCATGTGCATGGGTTTTGTCTGCTTAGTTGTTTTAAAAATCATTTGCTACATATTTACATATTATGCTTTTATATTTATTTTTAATTTTTTTATTTATATGATTTTATAAGCATAAAATTTTATGATAAAATAAAATAAAGAAAATGTAGCTTTTTTGCCTTTGATGCCAAACTTAAATTCAATGGAATGCATAAACCCTGGCACATTGCCTCATCTCCACCAATACAAACACCAGCATAATCCAAACTTCTCCAGCACAGAACAACACCACGACCCCAGAAAGTTCCCCCTGTCATCTTTCGCCCTGCCTTGTGAAGTAATCATGGCTCTGATTTTTTTTCCACCAGAGTTTTGTCTCTTCTAGAATTTCATATAAATGGGATTATACAGAAAGTATCTTTTATCTAAGATTTCTTTCTCTCAGTAGGAGCATAGTATTTGTTTGAGACTCATTATGTTGTCTGCATCAGTACTTGGTTTCTTTTTATTGAGTCTAGATATTTTTCAAACCCTGTGGAGACCAGGACTGTACTGGAACTCTCTGCACGCCCCGTGGTACTTTTACAGAATTCTGCACCTTTTTTAGTGTTCCGTGGACATTTGGTGACTCAATGGGTGAATGAGTTAATGAGGTATGTAACCAATCAATAAGCCATTCAGACACAAGCAAGGTTCACTTTTCTAATCTGGACAGACTGATAATGTTCAACTTACCAACCACCCACGTTACACATCCTGTTCCAGAAGCCTGCTCGCTGCACTGTAGGAATCCAGGGATCCGCCCATTTGTACTTCTGCAGCATTTGCTGCATTCATGCAGCAGTGAGGTATTGGCGAGGGAGAGAGCTGCTGCCCTGGACGGGCTCCAGCCTGGCTGTGGGCGAGCCAACCTCGGGCTTTGTCTCTTGCAGGCGGAAATGCTTACCTTCTATCTTTGCAAATATTAAACCTCACGTGCCTCCGATTGATTTATTAAATCACTGTAAAGGTCAGCAAAGAAATCCAGGTGCTGCCTGGAATATTTCTGTGGCCAATTAGTACCCAAATTGCAGAAACAGCATGTATTTCCTTGTAGTCAGAAAAGCACAACTGAGCAAACAGGGTTAGTATTGTTGACTCTGACCGATATCATTGTGACCTGCCCGAAATGGCTGTCCCTAGAGACCCTCTGACTGGTGACTGAGGGCCAGGCACGAGAAGCAGGCCTCTGGGAAGGAAACCCAGTGCCTTGGCTGGTTCTGTGGAGCGAGCATTTGGGGGTCAAAACCTATTGCCATCACTTCTGCTTGGACAGCAGTAAGTTCTTGTCATTTCTAATAGTGCACGTGTTCTGAATGCAAATGTGCTTTTCATCTTTAATTTATTCGAGTGACATTTTCTTCTGCCTCTGCGACAATGTAAATTTTATCTAGCTGCATAGCACACTTTGTGGTGCATCACTTTCGAAATGGGGGGCTGTAAAGTGACACACATTTTATATTCAAATGAGGAAAGTCTTCTTTTAAACATATTTACCAAGGCATAGGGGGATTCATGGACAATCCTGTGATGCACTTATTAGACAAAGAAATAAATTGGAAAAAAGAAAATAGAGAGGAAAGTTACCTGTGGCTTCAACACACTATACATTCTTGTTGATTTTATTCCCAGTACTTTTGAAAAAGTTATGAGATCTGTGGAAAGCAGGATAAACTCCAATAAGGAGACACTGAGTGCCTGCCTTTCTTTTTTATTCCTGATAGCAAATTGTAATGACACTTTTTCAAAGAATACCCATTCACAAAGATGGAAAATGAAGATACCTTAATTAGAAAAATGGGGTTAGTCATGATGTGGCCATTTTAAAGAGTTTGGATCAGCCAACTTGCATTTTAGCACATTAATTACTAGAAAGGTGTTTTGTAAGCTGATGTTGAGAGTTGTGTCTAAGAAGTTACAACATCACATCAACAACAACAAAAAAGTCCCATCTCCAGTTATGCATCATGTTGTACTGGTGGCATTCATTTTATTTTATATCAGGAGTTTGGGAAACCTATAATAACTGGTTTATTGCCACCATTGTCTATTTAAATGGAACATATGCATTAAGACTACAGACCAGTCCATCCTGGTACTGTCCCCTAAAGAGGAGAGGTTTATTACTTATTACGTGCACATTAGTTTCTGGAGACTGCGGCATGCAATTATGAAATTCCATAGAGACAGGGAGGAGGTGGCAAATGTGGATAAGCAGAGCACTGCTTGGTGTGAAAGCAGATGGAGCTTGCAGTAGCTGTGACTTGGTAAGTTACTGAACCTCTCTAGACTTTGCTGTGGCCTCTGAATAACTATCTCAAAGGGATTTTGTCATTATGAAATAATATCAAATGCCTGTCACATGGTAGGTATCCACATTTATTTCCTTCATCCCTTCCTGCACTGATCTGCTGAGCCTGACCTTGATGGCATGGGTGTAACTATGGTGCTGTGGGTTGAGACCCATCTTCTGTTCTGATCTAGGACTATCCCCACAGATCACTCTTGGCAGGAGAACTTGGCCCTCCTGACCTCCAGATTAAAGTTTTCTGCAGGCTTTGCCCTATAAAAACTTCAGCCTACAGCTAAGCTTTTAAAACAAAAGCCAATTCAGAACCTCTTTGTGACAAAGGGTTTTAGGATAATGAGCTGAAAAGCTGTCACTCGCCAGGTCTACTCATCTGAAGTTTTGGTTTATGAAGTCTATTGGAACTAGAAAAGAAGTAAAATATTCTCAGTGGTTCTAAAAGAGTTAAACCTGAAGGGTTTCAGTAAGGTGAATATATTTTGCTTTTCAACCACATGCCCTCACATGGTCCTTGAGAAGATTATAGAGGTATTGAGTCTAACCAGACTGGTAGGAATTTTATTAATTGGGCACATCCACAGATTTCTATATTTATTTATTTTTAAAATATTTATTTTTTTAATTGTAGTTGGCATAATACCTTTATTTATTTATTTATTTTTATGTGGTGCTTAGGATCAAACCCAGGGCCTTGCACATGCTAGGCAATTGCTCCACCGATGAGCCACAACCCCAGCCCTCTATATTTATTTTTTTTTTGAATAATTTTTATCTCCTAGGAGTATGTCTTGTTGGCAGCCCTCAGTTGAGTTCATATTTATAAAGAATATGCTTCATGGAGAATAAATACACATATGTAACGAGACTTAAAAGTCTTCTGAAGAGACAATGACACTACGAAAACAACACAGATGCGGAAGCATCTATCATAAGGGGACAGAAAAGTCACTTTTTTTTTTTAAGCATTTTCTAAAGTTGCTCACTTCACCGTCCCTGTGACACACAGATCAAGTGCCTTATGGGCTTTCAGAGCAAAATGCTGGAAAGAGAATTTTAAAAGGAGGATGACTGGACAGAATATTTAAAAAGAGACAGGCACCTACCAGGAGGAGGCTGACAAAACCCAGACCCAGGCTGGGCTCAGGATCAGTGCCCACCCCATGCAAGACTACAGTGCAGATCAGGTTTCTCCACCAGGAGCCCTTTAAAAACACCAGAGATCTACGTTCATAAAGATGGCGGGCGTGCCCCTCCTCCCACTCTATTGGCCAGGCTCCACAAGGGAAAGGGCCCCTCGGCTCTGCGGGTCTCACCCTTCCCCACTCCTCTATGCTCCTTTCCCAGCTACCCCAAGGCCGGCAGCAGGTACTCCACCAGTTTCTTCTCTCTGCAGCATCAGCCGCCCCAGTCCTTTCTGGGCAGCCCTCTCTGCAGTCAAGGGCTTTCGCTAGGAGCTGTGGGGAAAAAAAAATGCTGATGGACTTCAGATCTCTGAGGGTGACCTGACACTCCTGGGGAAGGGAGCGGGCACAAAGGAAATGAATCCATGAATACCCAAGGGTGTGGTGTACTGCAGACTCCTGCACGGAGTGTGAAACTGTGTGGTTTACATGGAGCAGGTTAAAAAAATCCGTTCTGCCACCTTTCATCCACATATGGGTAATTGGGCGCGGAACACTATGTGGCTTATCCAGGCTCTCGCTTCGCCGCTCTTCTCTCCCGACAGACGGAAGGATTTCCTTCTGTTGAACAGCTTATGGAGGAGACCAAAGATATTCAGGCTATGAAAAGTCTTCAGAGTAAGTACCCTAGCGTCTGCCAGGGCCAGGGTTCAGGATAGCCTGGTGACCTTAGTCTTGAGATCCTGGAAGGTGTGCGCTGGGGAGAAGGAGTTCACAAGTCTTGATAGATTCAACCACCCATATTGACCGTTTCTAAATTTGCATCCTTCCAGACCACAGTGAAAGTTCTCTGCTGCAGTCCTTCCCTCTACCACGAAGAGGCTGAGGTATCAGAATCAGTTTTATTACTCTTTCTTAATTTTTAAGGTCGGAAAGGACCTCTGAGGATAAGCCTTGCCCACCCTTTCCTCAAACTGTGGCGTCTCTCCAAGTACTTCGCTCTCCGAGGGTCACCGTGAAAGCGATTTCACTTTGCGGGTCTGAAAACACGTTTCGCCTTGGTGCGCCTCTTTAAAAAACACATCAGTAAGTTCGCATCAGATGCTACAGCAGAGACACACACACACACACACACACCAAAAACTAAATGCTTGCTTAGAAAAATAAATCTTGGGTATCTTTTGAAAATTTCTGCAATCTCTTTATGAAACTGGAGGGATTCAATGCGTGCGTGAAAACGCTCTGTCTACTGCAGGGCTGTATCCACCTGCAATTAGAGCGTGCCCCCTCTTTCAGGGATCTGGGTGCTTCCTGGAGGAAATCCATGGATTCCTGACTGCATCTGTTACCTATTTATTGTAGGGAATCGAGGACTCATGCGGCTATTTTCTGTCGGTCCCAGCACTAGATGTCTAGACACTGAGTCCTCTCCGCCAGCCACCACACCCGCGCAGCAGCGTTTTGCTGAAAACCAGACACCTGCAGGGCTTGTGGAAATCATCAAGTTGGGTGCCGCACAAGTGTAAAAAGAGGGGAAGAAACTTCTAATGCGATGAAGGTGGTGGTATCCAGCAGGGATTTAGCTGGGTGAACAAAGAGACAGCCTTAAATTCCCCGGTTGCAAGGCGCGCTGACTAGCAAGTCGGTTTATGCCTGGTTAGTTTCAAACTCCTCCCGGCTCTCCTCCACCTACACACTTCAACACGCAAAAAGCATTCAAGGCTTCATACCCCGAGAAGAAATGAGAAAAATCTAGGAACACTAACCGGTTGATTAATTGCTCTAAAGTTAGAAATGCTAAAAAGAACACCTGCAGCGCTGCGGTTTACGTGTGTGCACGTGTGCGTCTATGTGTGCGTGTGTGTGTGTGTGTGTGTGTGTGTTTGGGGGCGCGTTAAAGAAAAAGAACTAGGAGAAACAAAGATGAAGTAAAGAAAATGCCAGAAACAGCTACAAAGAAATGTAAAACTTCCCACCCTAAATGCCGCATCCCTGCAACCTTTGCCTATTATCTGAATCTCAAATGTTCTAGAGGCATTGGAACATTCCCATAAACCCCAAGGGGGTGGAGGGTTACTAAGGGGGTCCCTAGTGGGTAAGGGACGAGTTGGGGGTCAGGGTATCATACCGGGTATGAAAAACTAAGATGACAGTAGGGAAACAGAACCTGTTATTGGGGACACTTAAAAACCCGAGTGATATGGGATCCAAGTATAATAAGCAAGACGAGTCTGGGTGAAGGGAGGAAGAGAAAGGAAATGAGTAGGGGGTCTATGGGGTCTCAGAGAAAAGACAGAGCCTCCGAGGAAAGCGGAAAGAAACAAAGCCGCAGCTTCGCAGCTGCCCGTCGCTCGCCCCCGCCTTCTCTTTTGCGCAGAATCCACCCCTTGGCTGCAGCAGCGCTCTGCCCCCACTGGCCGGCGCGCAGTGATCGATCGCAGGCTGCGTCACAATCCTCCCGGCGTATAAATATGGGTGCAGACCAGCGCCGAGCCGCACACAGCCATCCATCCTTCCCTTTCCCTTTCTCCCCCGTCCTTCCTCCTCTCCAGGCCCCCATCTCCGCCGCGGGCCGGGGGGCTCTGGCCGCCAGCATGAGTTCCTTTAGCTACGAACCGTACTACTCGACCTCCTACAAGCGGCGCTATGTGGAGACTCCCCGGGTGCACATCTCCGGCGTGCGCAGCGGCTACAGCACCGCGCGCTCCGCTTACTCCAGCTACTCGGCGCCGGTCTCCTCCTCGCTCTCCGTGCGCCGAAGCTACTCGTCCAGTTCCGGCTCCTTGATGCACAGCCTGGAGAACCTAGACCTGAGCCAGGTAGCCGCCATCAGCAACGACCTCAAGTCCATCCGCACTCAGGAGAAGGCGCAGCTCCAGGACCTCAACGACCGCTTTGCCAGCTTCATCGAGCGCGTGCACGAGCTGGAGCAGCAGAACAAGGTGCTGGAAGCCGAGCTGCTGGTGCTGCGCCAGAAGCACTCCGAGCCGTCCCGCTTCCGGGCGCTGTACGAGCAGGAGATTCGCGACCTGCGTCTGGCGGCGGAAGACGCTACCAACGAGAAGCAGGCGCTCCAGGGCGAGCGCGAAGGGCTGGAGGAGACTCTGCGCAACCTGCAAGCGCGCTACGAAGAGGAGGTGCTGAGCCGCGAGGACGCCGAGGGCCGGCTAATGGAGGCGCGCAAAGGCGCAGACGAGGCGGCGCTGGCCCGCGCTGAGCTCGAAAAGCGTATCGACAGCCTGATGGACGAAATCGCTTTTCTGAAAAAAGTGCACGAAGAGGAGATCGCCGAGCTGCAGGCGCAGATCCAGTATGCACAGATCTCGGTGGAGATGGATGTGTCCTCCAAGCCCGACCTCTCCGCCGCGCTCAAGGACATCCGCGCGCAATATGAGAAGCTGGCCGCCAAGAACATGCAGAATGCCGAAGAGTGGTTCAAGAGTCGCTTCACGGTGCTGACCGAGAGCGCAGCCAAGAACACCGACGCGGTGCGCGCTGCCAAGGACGAGGTGTCTGAGAGCCGTCGCTTGCTCAAGGCCAAGACCCTGGAGATCGAAGCGTGCAGGGGTATGAACGAAGCCCTTGAGAAGCAGCTGCAGGAGCTAGAGGACAAGCAGAACGCCGACATCAGTGCTATGCAGGTACCACACCTTCCAAAACCCAGGTGGGGTGAGGGGACTGCGAAACCCGGGCGGGGGGGGGGAGTTGAGCGTGAGCCCACAAAGAGGCCTCTGCTTGCCGCTATTAGAGGTAGAGCTTGGCTTCTTGGAGACTGGTAAGGGTGGGGAGGGGGTGGGGTGGGGAGGGGTGGGGCGTGACTGCAGTCTGGGCGAGTGCTCGGAGGCAGTTGAATCCGTGTTCCACAGGAAAGCTGCCCAGCCCTGGGAGGGGGATCACTGGGGGAGGGGAAGAGGTGGAAGTTGGGCGTTGCCTCCAGCCAGCGGTGACATCCGGTCTTTACAGATCTGCATTAATCACATTATTTTCAGCACCTATTGGTTAATAAACATGGCGAATAGCTTCTCATTAGTTATGAATCGGCATGCTTTAGGACTAATTTGTACCAACCTCTCTCCTTTTAGCTGGTATATAGGAATCAGTTAATAGTATTTTAGGTAATTAGTGATGTTCATATTAAATCATTTCTTTTTAAAGCTTCTCCATTTTCTGAGGAGTAGAAATACAGATACATAGAAAGTGTTTTAGATAAAGTCATTTTTTAAAAAATCTAACTAGTTCTTTCCCCTTTAAAATAATGAATTCATTTTCCTGATTATGACCTGACTAAAGAAAAGTTAATGAGAAACAAAGTTGTTCTAGCAATGTGGCTTTTTGGAGATCTAATGATGATCATTAGACTATATTAACTAAAGATATTTTTTAAAGGACTTTTTCCCCATCAGTTATTTTTTTCTTCTCATGCTTATGCTTCTCAGAAGCAGGATTTATATACATTTAAAACCATGCAGTTTTAGGGGAGATTTTATGGGAAGCGTGCACTTTGATCTTAATAGAAACTAGGCCTTTGCAAACATATTCCAGAATAAACGCAGTAGGGATTTATGCTTGGATTTTTTAAAATCTCCAACAGGACACAATCAACAAATTAGAAAACGAACTGAGAACCACCAAGAGCGAAATGGCCCGCTACCTAAAAGAATACCAAGATCTCCTCAACGTGAAGATGGCTTTGGACATTGAGATTGCAGCTTACAGGTAAAATCAGGGGGGTAAAGGTGGCCACCATTAAGCCTTGGAAGAAAATCAGATTACAATTAAAATTATGTCTAATCAGAAACCTTCAAGAATACTCCTTTGAGATAATTATATTTTGGGGCTTCTTCCAAAAAGGTATTCAGACAAATACATAAGAATTTAACCCTGTAATAATAAGTCCTGTTCTTAGCTTTTTGACATGTTTTAAATTTAATAGGACTATTCCGGGCTTTTTTGCTTTGTTTTGTCTCAGTCACTGAATCCCTAGTCAATAAGTCTTGTTGATGGTCAACCCTACTTCTTGCATTTGTCTTTGAGGGTGGCCTTTGGAAGAAATGATGTGTGATGGATTTGGAGCAAGTCCTTCAAAGCATTAATGGTTATTTTTGGGGTGTTTTTTTTTTTTTTTGATCCCACCCTTTATCTGCCTCCACAGGAAACTCTTGGAAGGCGAGGAGACCCGGCTCAGTTTCACCAGCGTGGGCAGCTTAACCAGCGGCTACTCCCAAAGCTCCCAAGTCTTTGGCCGATCTGCCTATGGAGGTCTGCAGACCAGCTCCTACTTGATGTCCACCCGCTCCTTCCCCTCTTACTACACCAGCCACGTCCAGGAAGAGCAGATTGAGGTGGAGGAGACCATCGAGGCTGCCAAGGCCGAGGAAGCCAAGGACGAGCCGCCCTCTGAAGGGGAAGCTGAAGAGGAGGAGAAGGAAAAGGAAGAGGGTGAGGAAGAGGAGGGAGCTGAAGAGGAAGAAGGTATGATAGAGACAAACCCCTGCAACTTTAGGTGCAAAGTGGGTGTGGGTATTTGTTAGGCCCTGTGCAAGCTCTATGGCCCGTGTAGGAAAGTTGTCAATTCATAGGTGATTTTGAAATCTGAACCAAAATGAATGCCAGACACCTCATGATACTGAGCTTAGGCTTAGATTACTTCCACTACCTGGAAGTAATCCATTTAAATATGTGCTCCCTGGCAAATGGCTTGTGGCAAGCCTTCTGAGAATGGTCCATTGGGAAAGTGGAACCGAGAGGTTTGGGGTACGCATTCTGAGAATAATGCAGAATAACTGCCAAAACCTACCTTTGCAGAAATGTTGGACTGGACTTAACCTGGCTTTGGATTTTGTAAATTTTCTTTTTGTGTTAAAGCTGCCAAGGAAGAATCTGAAGAAGCTAAAGAGGAAGAAGAAGGAGGAGGTGAAGGTGAAGAAGGAGAAGAAACCAAAGAAGCTGAAGAGGAGGAGAAGAAAGAAGAAGGTGCTGGGGAGGAGCAAGCAACCAAGAAGAAAGATTGAGCCCCCTTTCCCTCATTATTCCAGGAAAATTTTTCCCGAAATCAGGTCAACCTCATCACCAACCAACCAGTTGAGTTCCAGACCCCATATGAATTAAGAAGTCAATATACGTATAATTCTGAGATGACTTAGGTTGGACATTCAATGTTGTGCTATGAATTTTCTCCTTATGCAGAGTATCCGTTTGCTTGCAGAGTGGCTTTCTGGCTTGCTACCAGCCTGTGCATGGTCCACGCTTATGAGTTCAGGATCTATGGCAATGTGAATCATTCAGATGTTTACAATAAAATCACAACACGAATAAATGAATTCACTAATGTCAATGTTAAACTTTATGGAAAAATAGTCCTTTGAACCTTTGGTGGTTAGAAATTAAAGACCTTGAGTTATGTGCAATAAATAGTAAATAAAGTTACATTGAATGACATATTTCTTGCTGTGGTTGTTGACTTAATTAAAATACCTTAAAGATGGCACCAATATAAACCAGAAACAAGTGGACTATTGAGCTACAATTTCTTTGGTAAAATCAAAATTTTAACAACTAAATTTTTTTTTCTTTTTTAATTGGAAATTCTTAATTTTATAATTAGGTCATGACTATTCATAAAATCTCTTCAAAAATTTTATTGGTAATGAACATGAGTAAGTAAGAGAGTCCATAAGTAACTATATACTTTGCCCCCGTAGGTGTACTGTATTATGTGAAGAATGGCTTTCTGAAAAGACAATTCTGAAATTATGTGACAAGTATATCTTTTACTGTAGACTAGTATGTAATAACACAATATGGATATTATAGAAATTCTGTATATTTATCATTATTAACATTTTTAGTCTAATTAACATGGTCAGAAGTTGAAGCCTGAGCATGTGATATAGATAAGAGGTTTTTTTTTTTTTTTTTTTTTTTTTTTTAACGTTAGCATGTAATTTAGGGAGAAGAAAGAATACCAAAGGTCATTTGCCACTGGAAACATGTTGCCTGCAATCCTGAGCTCATGATTCAGTGTGTTGTTAGCTTCCTTCTATTGCCTCAAATAGGCAGCATTTAATGCCACAGTTTTAACCCTTTAAAAACTACAGATACCAGTAATGAAATTATTATCAGTCACTTAGGAGGGAGATAATATACCTGTGTGTTACATTGAGTTGTTCTGCATGTCTTAATTGGGAAATACTTGGATTCCAGTGATACTTTACCTGGTTGGATGTTTCATTGAATGTAGTACACCCCATCTATCCACATGCACCATGATGTTATGAAGGCTCTTGCGCTTGCATTTGGTGTGGAATAGAAATGAAATTATTGACTATTTGCTGCTCTGCTTCTGTTTTTGAGCAATTGCTTTGTCAGCCAATTTTGTTCAATATCTGTTTTTTAGGCCTTTAAACATTATGGATTTCACTTGAAACCAAAGTGGTCTACATTTAACGTTATTTGATCTCTTTGCACTGTATCTAGTCAAACATATGTGACTAAGCAAATAGGTAAAATATTTCTTTATCTATCATGATATGGATGGGACCAAGGAGGCTCTCAGCACTTCGACCTGGGTAAAGATTAGGAGTCTCCTCAGAAACCAAGCTCTTCACACTGATGCTGGTGGGATGATGCATGGGGTAATTCTCAGACAGGTGCAAACTACTTGTAGAACAACTAGCCAAATGGAAACTGCTGGTTGGTTTGAGAAACACTCGGTCGAAGTAAATCCATTGTCCCATACTATCCCTGTGTGCCATAATAAAATATTGAAAAACCTTAAATGAGTTTGAAGTCTTTTTCAAAATTTCCACCAAATTTGGTACTGTGGCTGGTATCCGGATTCCCCTCTGCTTCCCCAACTCCAGTCTTGGTTCACTATTCTCCTCTGCTCCTCAGTGACCACACTCCTCAGTCATTCAGCTCTGTAAACCAGACACCTCCATGTGACATCAGACCTCCCATTTCCTCTCCTCAAGCCAATCTAGTTGATTGCTAAGCCGACTGATTTCACTGCCACATATCTTGAACCCATCTCCACCTCTCTATGTAGGCCGCCACTATCCTAACAATCTTCTCAGTGTCTACTTTTGTTCTCCTTCAATCACATGCCTTGGTAGACTAGTATTTGGAAAAGTAAATTTCCATCAGGGCATCTCCTTGACTAAAAATCCCGCAAGAGCTTCCTATTCCTTTTAATATAAAAACTAGAATCTGACTGGGTGCGGTGGTGCATACCTATAATTCTAGCAGCTTGGGAGGCTGAGACAGGGGGACTGCAAATTCAAAGCCAGCCTCAGCAATGGTGAGGTACTAAGCAACTCAATGAGACCCTGTCTCTAAATAAAATACAAAATAGAGCTAGGGATGTGGCTCAGTGGTCGAGTGCCCCTGAGTCCCTGAGTTCAATTCCTGGTAACCCCCCCCCCCAAAAAAAAAAAAAGAAAAAAAAAACTGGAGTGTGTGTGTGTGTTAAACAGGCAGTAAGTGAACAGGTTGATAAGTAGGTGACCTTTAGTTTGAGCCAAACAAATGAGGATGTGGAGAAGGAGGGCTCCAAGTAGGGGGGAAGGGCAAGCACAAAGCCTGGTTTCTCTAAACTGGGAAGCACATTGGTGAATATTAGTGATGAGACAGACAGTAGGAGATAGGGCTGGAAAGGCAGGCAAGGGCTTTTATATCAAGGAGTTGGGATGCTATTCCTTCTGTAATTAGGAACTTTTGAAAAAGTGAAGTAGGAAAGGTAATATGATCTAATTTATGCTTTATAAAAACCACTTTGACTCCTGTCTGGAGAATGGGCTAGGAAAGCTAGAATCAAAGTAGAAAGACTAACCAAAATGTGATTTCAGTCAGGTAAGAAAAGAGGAATGGTGAATTGGAATAGGCAGTGGCAATAGAGACAGCATAGCATGGTGCAACTCAGGAAATTTTTGAGTTAATTTCTTACAACATGAATGCACGGAGGGAAAGTTGTAAACAGTACCTTATGTTTTGTTCACTACATAATGTTATATCAACTCAGGATGCAGTATGTACTAGTTATCTGTTGCTGCATAGTAAATCACTCCAAAGCTTCCTTAGTTCTGCAGATCTGGCTTTTGGGAATGGCTCAGTAGGGATGTTCTGACTCTTGGTCTCTTGTGAGGTTGCAGTCAGACGTTGGCTGAGATAACTGCTCTGAAGGCCTGATCAGGGCTGCAGGATCCTTTTAGAGTTGGATCTTCCATTTGACTGGCAACTTCCTCTCCATGTGGGTCATTCCACTGAGCTGGTTGACATCCTACAACACAGTAGTTGGCCTCCACCAAAGTAAGGCTGCCATGACTCTAAGACCACAAATGCAGTGGTTCATGACCCAACATTGAATCACACATGACACCAGCATAGTCTTCTACTGGGGACAGAGATTAGCCTGCCTGATTCTGTGTGTGTGGAAGTAGGTGGGTAGGTGAGCACAATGGCATGAACATCAAGAGGTGAAGATCACTAGAGGTTTGCTAAAAGGTGATTGTTTCTTTCATGAAGAACAAGCATTCATTGCAAAGAGTCTGAAGCAATTCCAGATTCAAATGTTTTTTCAGTCTGTTCTCATCAGTGTACTCACCCTTATTGCATCTTGTATTCTAATTCAAGAACATGTTTGTGAAAAGTATAGACAGCTTGGCAATAAATGTCTTCATCCAATAAATACCTTCATATTTGCTGTTTTGTTGAAATGTGCCTTTAGTCTTTTCCCTAGTGGAATTATGTGTTCAAAGGGTAACATGTTGCATTTGAATAGCTCCTGAAATGTCTCCCCATATATATTTTCTATGAAGATTGATACCTACAATTTAAAGCCTTTGTATTCCTGCAGCAACTCATTTGATAAGAAGTATGTACTACTCTAGTTGTTAATTGGGGATAAGTATGATAGCAGCTAATATATGACTTAGGGTAAAGTGTGACAGAAAGATAAAATTTTATGATTATCATTTGTTGGGTGGTGAAACCCATCCTAGATGGTATCTTAGTCTACATATATACATAAATATATGATATATAATATATAATACATGATATGTATGATATGTATTCACACCTATATCATATATCTCATATATATACATTTTAAGTTTAAACATGAATTTAAGTGGGAAACTTCTACTAAATGAAAAAAGTATGCTGATTACAAGTTGCCTTAACATGAAACAAATTTCTTAAAAAAAATAGTGTAGATGGGGCTCAAGTTTCTCAACAATATTTAAGAATTTTCATTTGTGTATTGATGACCAACAATCCCACTGATATTAGTTAAATGTCATTCTTTCAATTTATAACCTCCCCACATCTTTATAATTTCCTATATTAGGCCATTTCCTGATATGTCCATAAAAATGACCAGGAAGCTTTGATGAAGCAGAACTAATGTGCTGTTTTTATTCTCTATCCCACTAGTAGAGACTGAAACCCTACACTGAAAACTACCTACCTCTGTTTGAGAAGAGGAAAAGATCTTCTCATTCTGACTTGTTAGTTTCTCTCTAATTATTTATTCACTGGAGAACACCACCTTTTAATTAAACACACACACACACACACACACACACACACACACGAGAGAGAGAGAGAGAGAGAGAGAGAGAGAGAGAGAGAGAGAGAGAGAGAGAGAGAGAGAATCTCTAGCTTCTTCTTTCCCGGTTCCCCTTCCTACATTCACGCACAAGGGTTACATGTTGGAGAATCTCACCTGTGAGCCACAAAGCATTCACACGGTTGAAGACACAGAATTAGGTTGAAACCAGAGGACAAATCGAGGTGAGCGTTCAATGCACCACCTTCCCTGGAGGAGATCAGGGAAGATGCGGGTGGAAAGGGAAGGACCTGGGCCGGCATTTCCCGGGGACTCCTGAGCACGGCGCTGCGGCGACGCTGGGAGGAGCTGGGCGTGTTCCCAACTGGACGGAGCCCACCGGAGGGTGTTTCGGGAAGACACTGGAGTTTTGCACCATCGAATAGATTTCAAAAGTAATTTAAGGAAATCTAACTTGTGAGATTTATAGAGCTAACCAAGATGAAAGACTTGAATAAACAAAATGACCAGATGTCACTTTTCCCCACTCCTGATTGCAACGATCCCCACGTGACGCCCCCGGGTTTCTGCACAGTGCGTTCGTCCTGGGCGCCACCCCCTCCTCCCTCCCATCTCATTCCCCTTGTCACTGGTCACAGCTGTTCTCTTTGTTTCCATCCTACAAGGGCAAGTGTGTGTGTGTGTGTGTGTGTGTGTGTGTGTGTGTGTGTGTGTTGCTGGGGTGGGATAAGACCCAGGCTGCAGGTGAGAGATTAAAAACCTGTCCGCTGGGTGAAGCCCGAGGGTGCTCTCCGGGGACTACCTGTGGGTGCCGCCCACAGCCCTCTACAGTGAGCGATCTCCCCCATCCCCAACTTAGACGCAAACTGCCGCAACCGCACCCTCAGATAACTTTAACTGACACCCCCCCTCCTCAAAATGATAAAGTTCCAAGACTTTTGAAATATTTTTAAGTTGGCTGAGCGACACAGATTCTGAAAGCCCAGCTACAAGGGATGGTTCAGCGAGGGGAAGGGGGAGGCGCCGGAAACCCTCCTTTGCTGGATCTTTCTCCGGGTGGCGGCGCGGGGGGGAGGATGCGGCGGAGCGGTCAGCTGCGGCGCTGCGCCCGCTTCAGGTCCCCGGCTGCAACCAAACGGCCACCGCCCTGGGAAGGAGGGATGGGGTGGGGGAGCGCGAGGGGGAGGGTCCTCTCGGGAAACTTCTGCCACTCGCTCTGCTCAGGAGGGATCCAGGTGTCTTTCCAGGCCTGGGGCGGCTCTGGGACCCCAGGATCCAACCGGGCAAGGTGGACATCCCCGTCATTTGGGGAAGTGCCCTTTCTCTCAGTTCTGGGCGGGGCGCCGGCCACTCTGTAGTCTGATTCTCACCGGAAAAAGCTCGACTCCGGCGCTGCGCCACTCTGCCGCAGGGATGGGGGAGGCGGGCCGCGGGCACGCGCTCGCCTGCTGCGAGAGCGGATCGTTCCCGGGAGGCTGGAGGCTGCAGCCTACAACAGAAGGGAGGCGCACAGAGCCTCAGCTTCTCCCTTTGTATTATAAACCAGTGGCAAGAAGACGAAAGGTTCATCTCCTGTCGCTGTCTTCTAAACATCCTGCTCACTCTCCCTGATGGCTTGATAAAAAGCTTTTGTAGAGTCTCTAGGGCCACGGCTCCTCTTCCATTTGGAGGCCCATTGTGATAAGGCCATTTGGCCCCTCCCTTTGTGATGTTCTGTGCGCAGGCCCCTGTCAGGGAGAGTTGTAAATTAATGGAAAGGGCAGGACGGAACCCAGAGGAAAAATTACCTTCCTGAACACCCTGACCCTGTGACTTCGTGTTTCCATTTTTTAAGGTGTGCATTGCTGTGTGTTTGTCGTAAGGCAGGCCTCAGTCTCCTCAAGTAACATCCATCTGTTAATACTTCCTCTGCTCCTTTCCAGGTTGGGGCGGTTTGGGTTAGAAAACATGAGGTAGAAATTGCCCTAGACCCTTCATCAATCCCAGGGAACTCCGGAGTCTGGCCAGAGACCCTGCAGTCAGAAGCCCAGGACCCTCAGAGGCTCAAGCAGAGGAAGAAGTCCCGATGCTCAGAGGATTCGGTGTCTGGGAGCCCCCATGCTGGCCAGTTTTCGTCAGCATTGTTATGATGCTTTTTCTGCAGCTGAATGCCAGATTTGGGAACCCAGTGTAGGTCAGATCTACTTGTAAAGGATTCCAGGAAGCTTATACCATCATTTCATTTCTTTCTTCGTTAGTTGTTGATTAATTCATCAGAGACTTTCTGAGTACCTGTTAAGAACTTGATACTTTCCCGAGACACAGCATTTACAACACAAATCTCCCATTTTCATAGAGGCTGGTGACTTTTTTAAAGCTTATACTATGTCATATGATATAGGTGATAATAAAAAATGAAGTTGGATGAATGGGATGAAGGTTGGGTGAGAATGCGCGTTGGTTGGTGGCATTTGGGCCGAGAATGCAAGCAGTGCTAGGGAAAGCCACGTGTGTACTTGTATGTAAGGGGTAAAGTCCTGGAAAGCCTTTGGGGAGTTTCTAGCCACCCAGGGATGTGACATGACTTGTGTTTTAGAAAGATCGCTCTGGCTGCTGTGTCAAGGAGATGAGCTGTAGGGATAACTGTGGAGGGCTGGAAGACCAGTTAAGAGGCTGTTGCAGAAATGGAGGTGAGAAGTGATGGCCAGTTGCTGTGGTGGGGATGGCGGGTTGATTTGGTGTACGTGCCTGCATGTATCTTGAAGGTGGAGACAGTGGAACTGATGGAAGATTGGATGTGGGAAAGTGTGTGAAGTCAAGAACCATTCCAAAGTTTTTGATCTGAAATATTGCATTGGTCAGCTTTCCGTCACTGTAACAAAATCCTTGAGATAGTCAACTTAGAGAAATGAAACAGTTTATTTTGGATCATAGTTTCAGAGGTTTCCATTTATGATCAGTTGGCCCTGCCATTTTGGGGGCCTGTGTTGAGCCAACACATCATGGTGGGAGCTTGTGGTAAGCATAGTTGCTCATCTCATGGTGGCCAGCAAATGAGGTTATTATTATTCCAGATCTTTTTTGGTGGCCAGGATGACAACATACTGGGTAGGTTAGTGAAGAATATTTGTTAGGTTCCCACAGCATTGGTGCAACAATGATCAAGCCTATACCATTTAACATGAGTTCCTTTCCCCCTCTCTCATTTTCTTTCTCTCTTCCTGGGCTTTATTACTGCCCATTTGGTAGCTAATTCCTGGAGTAGCTCCACTACTTCAAAGTAGGGTCACTTACTGGCTTGGGATGAGTGTAAAAATCAGGAAACCTCTGAGCGTTGTGAACCTCATCTGTTGTAGCATGGGATTTAAAGAGCAGTGGACTAAAGCCAGCCATTTTTCTTAGAGAAATTATGAGTCATAATTTCTGGGGAATAAAGGTGGATCCCTCTGGCTGGGAACAACCTGATTGTGAAGTATCAAAATAAAAGGAAAATTACTTTGAAAGACTTAAACAGGGGCCCTGCTCACCCTCATCTCCATGCCACATTGCATTGCTTCCACCAACAATTTCATTTTGTGTCTCTGGCTTGTTTTTTCCTCTGTCCCCATCCCACTATCCATATGGGGACCAATTTCCCCATCTGTTCTATTTTCATTCTTCACGGTTGAGGTTTTAATTTCAATGATAATAAAAATCACCAGCATCCTGTTTGGAAGCAGTTCTTTCTCACAGTGCTGAGAGGTCGGGGGGTGGGGGGGACACACATTTTTACAGGTCAAACAAGGAGCACAGGACCGATGGCACTTGGTTTTCCTTGAGATGCCATCTCCACTTTGATGTCTCATGGCAATCAACTTCAGGTGGCAAATCCAGCATCCCAGTTTCCCTCGCTCTGCCCTAAACCTCCCCTGAAGCCTTCGCTGGGGGTTTTGGTATCAATAGTGGACACTCCGACAGTTGGTTTTCCCAGGCCAGGCACTCTCGAGTCAGCTTTGGCTTCTCTTTTGTGTTATTCTCCTCAGTTCCCTAGCAGCACGTGGGGTCTGCTTTCAAAATGTGCTCAGTGGCCCAGGATTGGGCTACCATTTTGGTCCTGGTGCCAAATCCCTTACCTAGATGATTTCGTAGCCTTGAACCTGGCCCTCTTGGCCTCAGCTCTCTCTGTCTTAGACATAGAGTGATTCCTTCACAACTGTCAGCCGCCACTCCTCTGCTCAAACCCTTCCGAAAGCTGTACTTACTGTGGTCTACAAGACCCTGCTTGATAAAGCCTCACCTGACGCTGGCTTCTGACCTCCTGCTCATCCCTTCTGTTCCTGCCAACCAGGCCTCCTTATTCTGCAAACATGCTGAGCAGAATGTTTTTGCCTACAGCTTGTGCTTGTAATTTCTGCCTGAAATGGATTCTCGCATATATATCTGTGTACCTGTCACGGATATCGCCATAATACCTTATGTACAGTTAAGTCGCTGTATCTGTGGGTTTTGCATCTGTGAATTCAACCAAGGGAGGATCACAACTATTTTATAAAGTGTGTTTGTGCTGAACATGGGTAGACTGTTTTCCTTGTCATTATTTTTTAAATAATATAGTCTAACAACTATTTATCTTTTACATTGTATTGGATTTTATAAGTAATCTGGAGGTGACTTAAAGTATGTGGGGAAGATGCTCGGAGGTTATATGCAAATCTAACCTCTTTACCCCACCTTTCCCTCCCTTTCTTCCCTCCCTTTCTTTTTTTCTTTCTTTCCTTCTAGATAGGGGTCTTGCAATGGGCCCAGTTGGTCTTAAATGCCTGTGATCCAGTGATGTTCCTACCTCTGGGCTTCAGCCTTCCAAGTAGCTAGGGATATAAGCATGCACCACTGTGTCTAGTCCGACTTGATTTTTTTTCAAAGTAGTGATCTCCTTTTGAATCTTTTATCTTTCCCTTTTTGTTTTTCCCTACTTGCTGCTATAAGAATATGAAGTCCACAAAAGCGCAGGGACTTCGTTTGTCCACTGCTATATTTCCAAGTTCTGGAGCTATGCCTGTTTCATAAAAGATCAGTATTTACTGATACTTGATGAATGAATGAATGAATCCAGAGCTGTTCAGAAATGGAATGGGCTGTCTTGATCGACAGGAGACCCATCACCAAAGATTTTCCAATATTGGCAAAACGTTATAAAATGAATGGAAAGATCCCAGGGCGGGACTAAGCCCCATGTCCCTTTTAGGAATGCATAGAACAGGCTCAACAGCTTATGTCAGAGGCAATTGGCTGGAGGCTGTTCTGGTACCTTCTCATTCTGGGACACTGGATGTTTCATTTAAATACTCTAATATTATTTTTCTTAGTTGTTAGAAGAGATCTTATTATTTTAATCTCGTGGGTTACAATGATAAAATTATACAAAATATTCCATGTGAAGTTTGTAGTCTGGTTAATGGCATTCAATAAATATGTAGCAGATATTAGGTATGATGATAATAATGTCCCTTTGACCTCATGATCTTGAGCATCTCTGAAAGACATGCCCAAGGACTCTCATGA
Source organism: Spermophilus citellus (assembly GCF_964194105.1). Lineage (NCBI taxonomy): Eukaryota > Metazoa > Chordata > Mammalia > Rodentia > Sciuridae > Spermophilus > Spermophilus citellus. The sequence goes on along the minus strand of NC_138196.1, from coordinate 76,527,303 downwards.
GGTGTGTGAACCTTTTTACTATTGCTTGGGCCTGCTTTTCTCACCAAGCTACATTGTCAGTTTTTTTTTTTTCCTCCAGCCTCTCTGTTAGTCCCTCTCCTGATCTTTCCTTCATCTCTCAAATTGCTTTCTATTTTGATTTTTCTCAGCTCTCTGTCACCTATATCTTGACCTTTGCCATTGATATGTATTTTCCCAGTGCCAATTTTTGAAACAAAAATAATCCCACCCCAGATTGCACATGCTGAATCAGATGTCAGTGGGATAGATCAAATACCAAACCACTCACTTCTACAGCTGCATGGCTCCTGCATAAGTTGATCTCAACAAATCTCTATTGATTGTGCATTGTAATGAGGCCTTTAACAAAGGGCCAAGTGCAAGGATCATTTTCACAGTAAATATCATTGTTACCAATTAGGCATACTTATTTTTATAATCTAAACATTTTAGAAGTTACAGTACATAATTTTGAAGCTGTTGATCCAACTGGAATAAATAGGTTACCGTGACCATAGATGTCAGGGAGGTTTTTGGATGGCGGGATCCGCTAAGTGCCATGTGAAATGAAGTCCAGGTGAGCAATTTGAAATAGAGCGGGGAAGGATTTATAATCCTTTGTTATTGGAAAAAAAAATGAGTTACCAATGAAATTTTCAAAATGATCACCGCCATATCCAATTTGACCATAGAAAAAGGTCGGAAGGAAACACTCTGAAATATCATAGTAATCTGAGGAGGCAGGAGTGTGGGTCCATATTATATACACCAGTATTTTACAATGAATATTTGTTATGCTTAGAATTTAAAGAGTAAAACATCTTTTCCTTTACAAAGGATCCTAGAGTGAGACGTGTAGCAGGGCCTACTGGTGACTTTCCTCTGGTGTAGATAAATCACATGGCTCAGCTTCTGTTTCTGCAGGTTGAAAAGAGAGATCTCAATATCTGTCCTACATATCGTGAGACTTAAACGGGATGGTGCATCTGATGCGACTTTCTAAACTGGAGAGTGAGCGTTAGAATGTTTCGATGGCTTTGCTCTAGAGGAGGACATCACTATTGTGGCAGACTCACATAACCAGCTTTCTGCAGTAGGCCCCCTTCCTGCAGCCGCTGACTCTTTGGGCACAGAGCATTGGTCTGGTCTCACTTGCCTCTTGGGTGACCGTGTATGACTTGCTCACATCCAATACTAAAGGAGAAAAGCCCAGAGTAAGGAAGTGCTATTGGTTTCGACAAGAAACTGGTTTTCTTGGCAGGGGTTTGTTCTAAAATTCCTCATTGAGCCCTGGTTTTGAGTGGGTAAGAACTGGAGTTTGAATTGTTCCTGCTGGGCTTCCCATCACTCAGCCGTGTTCTGATCACCTGCTGCCCTTATATCCGTTTTCTATCATGGTCTCTTTTCCAGGCTGGTCAGATGCCCTTGTATTGATTCAGATCTGGAATAGCCTACCCCACACCCCTGGGGGTCTCTGCCTTGGTTGGTGGCTCTGCACGTTGGGCCTCTTTGAATCTGGAATATATAATTTTTCTAGAGAGTGAGATATGGAGTAGTTGAGATCCCTTCTCTTGATACCCAGACCTAATTGGACACCCAAATCTATCTTTTTTAAAAGCTGTATTGTTCTTCCAGGATTGTTTTGATTGCTTGCACAGATTTGGAGGGAAGAACCAAGGAAACAAAATGAAACAGAGGCCGTCGTACCCCAAGAGTTTACCCATGTGACATTTCAGACTCGGCCTTTGTACAGACAAGCTGGAGGTTTGTGCTGCTACTGTCTTGGAGAACCAAGAGGAGTGGGTATTAGTACTGACGGAAAGGGTTGTGGGTCTTCCCTACCAGTGTCATGGAATGTCTCAGGAATGGCATGGTGAACCCTGAACTGAATGGAGTGTTAATTGGCAGTGGATTTTACATATGCACATATATACTTTTTTTTCTAGGTGACACATGGAGTTATAGGGTGTTAATATGGGCAAGTTACAGCTCTTAATGCTATTCACCATTCTCATTCTTTAACCAGTCTTCTTTTTCTTTCCAGTAAGAGCTCATTCATGTCTTTTTAACAAATGGGAGGAAGAAGCAGCTACTTTGGGTGAATCCATTTACTTTCTCTTCTTTGCCTTTGTTCTTGGTATCTCTGGATTTGCTTTCTGGAGAAAATTCTCTGAGCATATCCCTGGCAAAATATTGGCAAAGCAGTTTGCTTCTTCTTCTTCTGAGAGATTTGGTGGCATATTTCTTGGGTGACTGATGAGAAACGGAGATGGGCCTCAGCTCTCCAAATGTCATGCACTCATCCTAATCTGCCAAGGGACTGAACTCAGTGGGTGGACATAGTTAACTGCTTTCACAGGGACCTGGTGGTTACTAAGCTTGGTAATCAGTAATGCCTAGCAGGGGAAATTTAATCTCAAATTAGGAGAGTAACAGATGACAGTGGGTGACACACTGAAATGACATATCCAAATTTGTCCAAATTTCTGACATGTTGCATTCAAGGTATGCTTTTATGTTTTCTAATTGCTGATGCATGGAAATAATTTCATTTGACAGTCCATCACTTAGATCCAACCTAGATACTTCCCTTGTCACCATCGTTAAGGAACAAAGTGTTGGTCAAAGATGACAGATACATGCTACTGTGGAACCAGTTCTGCATTGAAGGTGACTAACAAATAGAAAAGTGTTTATCTAGTAGCTCATTGCCTCCTTAGGAGTCTGAGAAATGAAGAGAGATGGGAGAGAGAGAGAGAGAGAGAGAGAGAGAGAGAGATAGATATGTAATGCCTCAGGCACCAACTGGAATCTTAATATATTATTTCTGGTAAAGAGGATTCCACAAAATAATGTTACATACGCAGGCACAGGATAATGGAACCTGCACGGTCACCCAGGGGAACCGATTGTTGACTGTGATATTTCTGCCACTTATGTAACAATGTTTTAGAGTAGTACATCCTGAAAGTCAGTTAATTTCTCCACAAACTAAAAACTGGAGAATAGGGACCATTTAGGGCAGTCTAAGCCCAACAGGTAGAAGCTGCATTCCAAGCATGAGCAAGAATAATTACATATACTTGCTGTTCTTAGTCTATAAAATATATAGGAGAAAAGGCATGGGTGTGATATAAGAAGGACCTGGGTTCCTTTTGCCCAAACTTTTGCAGAAAATAGTGATGAAAATAATAACATATATATTTGTTATGAGGATTCAATGATTCATTATAGAGAAAGTGCTAAAACCTCTTGGTAGGTAGTAAATACAATTGGCATTACTGTTAGGAGTTGTTTGGATTTGGGCTCAGGTCTTCATCTCTCTGAATATCCATTCCAGGGGAGTAGGGAAGAGGAATTCTAGGATTCCCCAGAACTTGCACCCGTGGGTGAAAGGTAGGTGGGGTCAGAGATTAGAGCAGTCAACAGAAGACCTTGCAAACGGTCAAAGCTGCTAGTCGGGATAGCTTGCCACAAAGTGCGGCCCTGTCACTGTGGATCTTCAACTGTGGGTTAGGAATCTACCTTGTGGACATGAGAAAAGTGGGTTAAATATTAGAAGCTGATCCAACCTCAAGGATGCTGTGATTCTATGTGCATATAGAAAGTAAAGTTTAGTGCAAAGATATCTAATTCCTCCACTTCTTGAACCTCTTTAAAGCTGAGTTTTGTTGGTGTGTATCTCTTATAGACACAGCAATCTAATAAAACTAACATGACTGTATTCATTTCCGATTTTTAACAAGTAGTAATAATGATGACGATGGCAGTGAGAATTTTCTATTTATTGATACCTGCTGTTTGTCAGACTTGATGAGTTCTACATTTGCAATTTGACTTAAGCCATTCAGAAGTCCAATTCAGAGACAACTAAACAACCCTGATTAGAAAGAAACTTGCAGGAAAAAGAGGATAACTTCCTTTTAGTTTCAGATAGTCATGTTCTATATACCTCCATAGATATGTCCATCACTTTATAAACATTGTAATTAGAATTTGTATTGAAATCACATGTAAGGAAATTAAAGGAACAATTCCTTTCTTATGTTCTAATTAAAGTCTGTACCTATAGCTTTGATCCAATTTAAAATTGAATATGTTCACCAAATGCTTTTGAGCACCGACTATATGCCTGTGACAGTGCTAGGTACTATCATGGATGTCATCTTCCTGAGAAAATGAGGCAGTAATGGTCCCAAGATACACAGCTTTACCATCTAGGATCGGGACTTGAACTCTAGTCCAATACTTTTGTCAAAGTTCTACTCCTCTAGAGGGGCCCTGGAAAGGGAGAAATTTTGTGTAGACCTAAAAAAACAATTCACTTAAAAATAGCTCCTGTTTTCCTTTGGGTAAATTATATAAACCACTAGGGAAAAAGGAACTTGTTCCAAACTGGAACAACCAAACTATTTGTTGTGGAAATGAATATCCTCATGTTTTAATACTGTCTCTGCACTGACTGGCAATAGAAAGAAATGCACTAGAAATAGCACTTTCCTTTTTTTAAAAAAATTGAATATAAAAGTTACTGTAAGAAAAGTATTTGCCACATTTTTGTGCATTGCAAACTGTGTGGTAGAAGGAATCACTGCATATTTTGTATCCAAGTATTTATTCTCACAGTGCCGTAGACCGTGAAAAGGTAGATGGACGTTAAATTAAATATTGAGGGCTGGCGTTGTGGCTCAGTGGTAGAGCACTTGCCTACCATGTGTGAGGCACTGGGTTTAATTCTCAGCACTGCATATAAAAAATGAGTAAAATAAAGGCCCATCAACAACTAAAGGTATATTTAAACAAATGCCATATTGAAGGCATGATTTTGTTTACTTTCTTTCAGTCTGACAAAAAAAGAAATGACCACAACTGAACATCTGTAAAAAGTGAGGTGGCACTCAGACGTGCTGGAGGGGCAGCAGAGTATAGGAGCTAGGAGTATGTACTCTGTGTAAAATCCCAGGTCCATCATCTACTGTGTGTGTGACCCAGAGAAAGATTTAAAATTTTTTTTTGTTTCTTTATATTTAAAATTTGAGAAAGAATAGCTTTGAGATATTTCACATTATATAAAATGAAATAGTATCTTTAAAGCAATCTACTGGCAAAGTAGAAATTCTAATTTTCAATGGCTTAATGGCATTGAAGCCAGATATTGGCTGCAGTCAGAGAGAGGGTACTCTAATTTCCTGATTTGGGCGCTAGCTTAAATGCCGGTTCTTCCTGTCATCACTGAATATATTTGGAAACACGAATTTCAAATTGCTTTCTCTTTAAATAATAGTGTAACAGTTGGCATTGACAACAGAATAAGTAATTCCGGAAAAGAAGACCATTGTTATTTCTAGACCCCAGTCCTTAGTAACATCTGTTGACTTCATTAACCAAGCAGGCAACTGGATTTATTTGGAAATATTTGCATGATATCAAAAGAATGTTGTTCTATTATTTTTAAAGAGTTCAGAATAATGATTTTGTCTTTTAGAATACATAGAAATATTATTAGGGGAAAAAAGAGCTGAAAAAGTTAGTGCTGATGAGATAAGTCTCTATTTTTTGGCTTTGAGAGTTATGTTGATTGATCTTACCATTTTTTAAACAGTATATGCTACAAAAGGGTATGTGTGGGGGGTGTTTATGTTCCAGGGACTAGCACAAGTATTCTCATTTAGTGAGATGATTTTAGGAGCAAGAGGGGATTTTTATAATAATATTTGTATGTTTAGTAGATATTTAAAAAAATGTATACAGACCATGTACAGTCCCTGCTCTCATTTCTGATAACAGTTCCCGACCTTTTGGGGGGAAACTTGCTTCTCCATCATTGGAGTCAGTTTTGGTAAGACTGTCAATCAAGGTGTTCCTCCTTTTGGTGCTCAACATGGGAGACAAATATATGACACTCTGTTCCTAAAATTTCAATGAAGCAACACTGAAGTTTGAGTTCAATTAGACCCATATGTGATTATTCCAGTGTCCTGTGTCTCTGGGAGGCTGTTCCTTCTCAGCACCTGCTCCCTCTGCTGATCTTCTCATTATAGAACTTACCTGCTATCCTTCCAATATGCCCTTTTTTATTTTTTAATCCGACACAGGGTCCCTTTCCTGATTATATTTAAATAATCCTGTTTTACCTTGGGTATCATGCACATTATTACTTCAGAAAAATTAGCGCTTTAATATAAAAGGAGTCATTTTAAAAAATACAAAAAAATAATTGTACAGGTGTTATGTAGATATAGAAAAAATTGTATTATTTGTGAATGGTTAAATGACTAGGAGTCATCACAGTAAAAACTGCCATTAACAGTGATGTTCCTGGCTACTTTTAGGCTTTAAAATTGGAATATCTCTATAGACCACTAAAAAGCATGTTAAGGATTATATCATTGGGCTGATCTTATTAATAATAAAAATTAGCATTTGCAAAAGGCAATATCCTAATTAATATATTAACACTTGTGAAGTTTTAAAGCAAATACATTTTGAAAAGGGAATGCAGGTCTCTGTGGTCTAAAAACACTTATTGCCTGTGTCAGAGAATTTTGTCTTTCTTTTCTCAAGGAGGGTGCTTTATTTACTTTTGACATTGTTTTTCCCCCATTAGTAAAACAATAGAAATACAACTCTCTACAGGCCAAATCAAGAACCAGAGATTCAGGTGTGTGCATGTGTGAGCATGACCCTGGGGCGTGGCTGTGTCCTGTGAGGTGTGTTAGTGGTTTTAGCCTTATTCCTTCTGGACAGAGCTAATGCCACAGTACCCTTGGTCTGTGACTAACCCCCAAGGCACAAGGAAAAACCCTGTTATTGCTCCTTCCATCTGAAGTTCTCTGAGTTCTGGCTGGAGATGGAAACATGAAGACTTCTATCCCACCAAACCTCTTTTTTTTTTTTTTTTTAATCGAGTGCTTTTATTTCTATTGCAGGAATATAGTTTTAAAATTTTTAGAATGAGGCTTGGGTTAAATAAAGATTTGGACACCCGAAAACACCTTCAGCCATTATGTCTTCCAAGTAGACACTCTCAGGGAAATGGTGGTAAGAAGTCCAGTTCCCTCACAATTCCCACCCATAATCCATTTCAGGGAAAGAAAGCTTCAGGTTGCAGAGATTTCACTGTGAAATGACACAACGTCAAGCAATCGACTTTGTTTCCAATATGACCTTTATTGAGCAAGTACTGCTGTGACGTTTAACATCGATCAACATAAAGTTGCAAACTGTGCATGTCAGCGAGGTTCTCCCATGAACAAAAGTCCATTTTAAATGCACCAGTGAGGTAAACATAATTATTCATATATAGCTTTCTTAAGGCTAAGAGAGTTCTGTGTTTCATTTATTATTTTTGGCTCAGTTGGTACTTTGCATAATACATCTCAAGACATCCCCCCCTGAGCGCCCCTCTTCCAACAGCTTGGGAAATTGGCAAATTCCCCAGGTACTTACAATATCATGCATTTGAATCCCCCAAAGACTGAGGAGGGAGCACCCTGAGCTTGCATGCAGTTCCCTCATATTGCACAAAGTAAAATACAATGTCTGGAGCCCCCATGGGAGAACCCGTTCTGTTTTGAAGCTGTCAATCACATGCATTTTGAAATTGTCATATGGCTTAACCTTTTTGCAATGGACTCAAATCTTAGTCACTCTGGGTGACTTCCTTTACTATGGCGTGTGAAGTGACTTTTTCTACCTTTTTAGTTGACACTAGTTTCTCCTCAAAGGTCTCTTCATGCTCTTCGACCTTTTGAGTGACGGTTACAGATTTAGTGATGTATTTGGTAGCACCATCGCCCCCCTCACTGGTGATCTTTTCTACCTTCTTGGTCACCACCACTTTCTCCTCACTTCTGTCGTCCCCCTTCTTCTCATCTGTGGGGCTCACGTCTAGCCCGTTAGTGACCACGCCTTTCTCCTCTTCCCTCCCACTGCCCTTCTCCTTGGTTTCCTGCTCTTCCTCTTTCCCTTCCACCTCCCCATTGACCGCTATGTCTTCCTTCCTGGATTCCTTTGCACCTTGGTCGCTCCCTTCCCCCTCACTCCCTCCCTCCTCTTCCACCTTCTCCTTCTCCTTCTCCTTCTCCTGCTGAGGCTTCTCTTCTTTGGCATCTTTCTCCAAGCTCACCTTTGGGGTTTTGCTGACCACCTCCTCTGGGGCCTTTTCCTTGGCTGGGGACTCAGCCTTCTCCTTTGCTGGGGACTCAGCCTTCTCCTTGGCTGGGGACTCAGCCTTCTCCTTGGCTGGGGACTCAGCCTTCTCCTTTCCTGGGGACTCAGCCTTCTCCTTGGCTGGGGACTCAGCCTTCTCCTTTCCTGGGGACTCAGCCTTCTCCTTGGTTGGGGACTTAGCCTTCTCCTTGGTTGGGGACTCGGCCTTCTCCTTCGCTGGGGACTCGGCCTTCTCCTTCCCTGGGGACTCGGCCTTCTTCTTCTCTGGCACATCTTTTGGCTTCTCCTCCTTCTTCTCTACCTTCTCCTCCTTGGGGGCCTCCTTGGCCACCTTTTTTTGGTCTTCCTCTTTCCCCACTTCGGCTTCGGCCTTTGGCTTCGCCTCTTCCACTGGAGACTTGGGCGCCGGGGACTTGGCCTTCTCTGGCTTTCCCAGCTCCTCCTTGGCACCCGCTTCTTCAGCCTTTTCCTCCTTAGCCTCGGCTTCCTCCCCTTCAGCTTCTGCCTCCGTCTCCCCCTCCTCCTCCTGCTCACCTTCGTCTTTTTCGCTAGAGCCTTCCTTCTCAGACCCTCCCTCTTCAGCTTGGTCGGACTTGGCACCCTCCTCCTCCTCCTCCTCTTCCTCCTCCTGGCCTTCCTCTTCCTCCTTCTCCCCCTCTTCCTCTCCTTTGATTTCAGGGGCTGCAGCCTTCACTGGAGACTTTTTGGCAGGTGCGGCTTCTTCTTCTGCTTCTTGTTCCTCTTCCTTTTCTTCCACCTCTTCTTCCTTCTCCTCTTCCTTCGCGGAAACTGCCAATTCCTCTGCGATGGCCGCCAGGGCGTCTTCCATTTCGGACTTCTCATCCTCCACTTTGGTTTCCTCGATGATCTCCTCCACGAACTTGTGCTGGACCTTTAGCTTGGGAGCCTCCACTTTGGTTTTCTGAATCTTACTGGATATTGTGACTGAGGGCTGCCGGTGCGTGTACAGAGGCCCAGTGATGCTGCCGGCAAACGTGCTAAATCTGGTCTCTTCTCCCTCCAGGAGTTTTCTAAGGAAAAAAGAAGATAAGACATACCGAAAATCTCATCGGCCTTCTGAGCCTCACTAATTATGGGTAATGTAGTAGCTGCTTTTGAATAAACAGAATCACATAAGGAAAAGATTCCATCGAGCCAGTGTAGGGCCTGCTGTCATTTCACTGTTATACTCTGTCATCAAGAGACAGATTCTTCTGAACTGCCAGCTGGTTGCCTGCTGCAGTAACTAACCACTCCCAGTAGTCCACTAACCACACCCAGCCGCCAAAGCCTTGGTCTGCAGCAGCGGTTCATTTGGTGCAATATGAATATGCTACAAAGTTCCTTAGCAGCCAATCCCCACCACCCCCAAAACAAAACCCAACCATTAGTGACCTTCATGAGCATTTGGACTCTCAGGATATGTACTCATTGTTTTAAAACACATATATTGTTCACAATATTTCACAAAACTATTAAGCACATTTTAGAAGTAAAGCTATATCAAATTATAGCTGTGTGCTAATATGGATGTATCAATTTATAAGTTGGTTTGCAATTTTTATCATAATTGTCTATTTAATATAATGATTTAACTTCCTTGAAAAGAGAGTGCAGTTTATTCATATCATTTTATAATTACCTACTGGTAGTAGGAAAAACTGTTTAATCAAGAATTTTGTACTTCAAATTTAGTCATCAATTAGGAGTTCCTGTTCTCATATGTAATGCTAGATCTAGATATATGTAGATAAATATAATACATGATATATATTTATGTGTGTGTATATAGATATATAATCTAAACCATATAGTCTAGCACAAATATAATACATCTACATTATCTACATTTGTAAAAATAAATGTATCTATATTCTAATATATCAATCTATCCTCAGCCAGATGATGGCAATAGTAAGCTGTAATAGAGAAACAGAAAAATAGAATGTCCTGGTATTTGTCATTGACATTACAGATTTGAAAAGCTGAAACCACCACTTGTGCTTTAAGCAATCAAAAATATTTGTCACTGAAACAAAAATGTATGCACAGATATTGAAATCAATTGGTAGTGACCCCCTTTCAAGCAAAATTCAAAACACTTCATTTCAACTTATATCCATGTTTTTAAAAGCTGGATTAAAAAGTGATAAAACCACATTTGCAATTCTCAAGGAATTCTTAATTAAGCAAGGAGACTCCGGCAACCTGCCTGCTTTAACTTAAGTGCCGCAGGTTCTGCCTGAATGGCCTCCGCATTGCGTCTAGGGTTCTGCCCACGTGGGCAGCAAGTCCCTACCTGTACGCAGCGATCTCGATATCCAGGGCCATCTTGACGTTGAGGAGATCCTGGTATTCACGCAAATGACGAGCCATTTCCCACTTTGTTCCCCGAAGCTCATTTTCCAGCTGCTGGATGGTATCCTGAAACAAAGAGTCTCTATGGATTCATCCTTCTAAGCAGCGACTCTTCAGAAGTCACTTGCTGTCCCCTTCCCACCCGACCCCAATCTCCCTGAAGCTCTGCACACCTCTCAGACATTGTTCCGCCCCCTTTCTCCAACAAACAAAATCGATATGACAATAAGACCCGTCTCAAAGGGAACAAATACACGCGTGGAATCTCTTTAGCGGACCTATTCCTCACTCCCCATTTGGGCTGAATTCAATTTTGAGAGCTCTTGGGATCACTGCCAGAAAAGTAGAGAATACATGCGTTTCTGTATAATGAGTCATGCTAATAAGTTTCTTATTTATCAACTACCTGAAAGTGCCCCTACTTGAAAAGTGCTAGAAAACTAGAGCAATTGAGGAAAAGCAGCACGTTTTTGTAAAAGGTCAGGACTTTCCAAACAGCTGGGTGGAGGAGAGGGGCGAGGACTCTTGACCACCGCTAACTTGGGTGTGCGCCGCTCGTGCGCACTGGCGAGCGGCCACCAGGGAGCGCGACAGAGAGGGCGCCTGGGCGCGCGCCCAAATATCGGGGGCGCGCGGCGCTGGCGCTGGCGCAGGCTGCATGCGCAGCCGCGGTTCCTACCTGGTAGCTGCTGAGGTCGTGATTGTGGCGCTCCTCTATATCGCTGAGCTGCCGCTCCAGGGACTCCTTGGTGCCACGCACAGACTCCAGCTCGATGCTCTTGGACTGCAGCTGGCGCCGGTACTCTGCGATCTCTTCCTTGGCGGAGCGGATGGCCTCCTTGTTCTGCTCGGCCGCCTCGGTGAGCTTGGCGTAGCGACATTTAAACCACTCTTCGGCCTGGTGCATGTTCTGATCAGAGTGGCACTCGAGCTGAGAGCGGATCTCCTTCAGCGCCGTCGAGATGTCTGTCTTCAGGTAGTCTTTGCGCTCCACGGTGATGTGCGACGCCTGGATCTGGGCCAGCAGGTCTGCCACCTCCTCTTCATGATTGCTCCGCAGGAAGGCCACCTCATCCTGCAGAGACTGCACCTTCTTGTCCAGCTCTACCTTGACCAGCGACGACTCCTCGATGTCTTTGCGCAGCGCGCGGATGGCCGCCTCGGTGTCGTCGCGCAGCCTTGCCTCCTCCTCAAAGCGCTCTTTGAGCCGGTGGATGTCTTCCTCTAGGTGGTCAGAATCCAGCTGTACCTGAGCCTTCTCGTGGTTCACCATCTCGAGTGTGGCGCGCAGCTCGCGGATCTCCTGGTCGTACGCGTCGCCCAGCTGGGCGTGCGAGGCCTGTTTCTGCCGCAGTGCCTGGATCTCTGCCTCGATCTCCTTGTTCTGCTGCTCCAAGTAGTGCACTTTCTCGATGTAGCCGGCGAAGCGGTCGTTCAGCCCCTGCAGTTGCTCCTTCTCGTTGGAGCGGGACAGCTTGTAGTCGCCCCCGGAACCGCCGTTGAGCAGGGACGAGGACTGGCTGAAGTCGAGGCTGCTCTCCGCGGAGCTGAGCATAGCCGAACTGTAGGTGAGGCGCGGGGCGAGCGCGCTGCGCTTGTAGGAGGAGGACACGGTGCTGGGCGAGCCCCGGGACCAAGACTGCGAGCGGAAGCCGCTGGACGGGGAGCCGCTGACTCGGCTGAAGCTGGAGCGGGTGTCGGTTACCCGCCGGTAGGCGGACGGGTTGCCCAGCGAGTCCAACGTGTAGCTCATCTTGGAGGCCTTGGGGTGTGTGGCTGTCACAGCGCTCTGCTGGCCTCGGCGCAGCCCATATATAGCCGCGGAGCTGGTCCCGGGCCAGGGCCCCGCCCCGTGGAGGCGGCGGCCGAGGAGGCGGGGACTGCGGGCACCCGGCCGGGGGGAAGGGGGAAGCCGGCTTAACAGTGATTCAGCGCCGGCTCCACGTGGGCCAGCGCCGCAGCGGACCCCGCACTTTGCTCCCGCGTCCCGGGTCCTCTCCCAGCTTCCCTTTTGGTCTAGACCACTGGTGACCCCGCAGTCCCCTTCTCTCCATTTTTCACCTTCAGATTACATTTTTCACCTTGGTGAGACTATCCACCCAAAGCCGTTTCTTTGTCTAGTAACTCCCGCCCTCTGGGCAGCTCTTCCTCGGACCCTCTTGCTCTCCACCTCTTTAGCCCCTCGCTTTTCTCTTCTTTGCCCCCTTTCCGTTACTTTTTGCTTTAACTCCTCTTTGGTACTTCATCACTCCTTGCGTCTTTGTGGGCCCCTTTCTCCTTTTACTTCGATCCTTGGTCAGTTTCACTCACCCCGCCCTACTCTCTGAGCCCCTTACTCCCCCGGGACCTTTTTCTTTCAAACTTTTCTTCTTCCCCGTCCTCTCCCTCCCCTCCCCCCAGATCCGCTCCTCTCCCCTCCCCCATGCTCATCTCCCCTTGCCTCCCTCCCCTTCCCCCACTCCTTGTCTTAAGGCAGCCGGAGATGAGCGCAGAGTTGTGTCTACAAGGAAAAAAGACCTTGAGGAATGGTCGCCCTGAAGGCTCCAGGAAGGGGACAAAGAAGACAGGCCGGGGTAGTGACTTGTATTAAAAGTGGGATATGGCGCTACATTCTGCTTCACATTTGGGGGACGTCCGCACTTCCGCAGGGGCAGAAGGTAAGGCGCTTGTGCTCTCATGGCGCCGGCAGCACCAAGGACAGCGCCCAGGCCCCGCGCCAGAAATTCTGCTGGCGGGTGGGCTTCTAGTCGGGCCTTGATTGTCAGGTTGGCAGGTGGGAGGGAGCTCCCTTCCCCCTCCTCTCTCCCGAGTAAATACAATTAAAGCCTGTGTAGTGAGTCTGTTTGCAGGAGCTAAGCAGGAATCCCACGCTAAGACTTCTCTGCAATGCAGGGTTGGCACAATGAACAGATTGCAGATTTTGAAAACAACCAAAATTCATTAAAGTCAGTTAAAAGAAATATATATACTTGAAGAGCCCACTTTGAATTTTCTAACATATGATGATGCAGGAAATCAGGAGATACGAGGCCTGAAACTTGAAGGTCATATATGTGTGTGTATATGTATACATACTCACACACCTTGGAAAGGGGAGCTTGAGATCTGCAGAGATGAAAAGTAAAAAAAAAAAATGTATAGTTTATGTTAAGTTTGAACACAAACAATTGCCTTTTCATCCTTCAGTCCAATACTTCTTATGTGTAACTGCAATGCTTGAAAGGGCATCTGAATAATTTTAGTTTTAAAAGTTGCCAAATAAACTCATCACAACCTTGAATAAACCCAGGTATTTTTTTCCCCCTTCCATTTAAAATGTCATATATTCCTCCATATAGATTTTAGTGAATGGTTTGGTATGGATTTTCCATATCTTAAAACATGTTTATTTAAACAGGGACTCTACCAGACTTTCTCCTCTCTGGTGCATTTCTAACTGTCAAAATGGGCCTTTATTTTGGATAATGCTTTGGGGGTGATTCAGGATAAAAAAGTTCAGAACAAAGCAAGGCAGAGTGAAGGGCAGAATACTAGATTATGACAGGTGGGGGCCACAGCCCAAGTGACCAAGTGTGAAATGCTTGTTATAGGTGAGAAAAGACCCCCTGCTTATAAAGCAGACTCCAGACTTAAATACGCTTCTTTTCACAACGTCTTTGCTGAGTCCCCATTTTATTAAATGACAGGGTTGCATGAATCAGTAAGTAATCAGAATAGGTTTGGGTTTACAGAAGTTTTATTTTTTTAATTTTTATATACTCTCTTGGCTCATTTGTGTTAAAAGGAAAACAAGAGTTTAAAAGGAAGGAATGAATTTAGGGAGTTAGCTCTGCTTCATTAATGTGTTACCACAGTACTGCGGACTGTGAGGGGGGGAAAGCTGCTCCCAGATGCTGAGTGTTGGTTATCTCTCAGGCAAGGAGGGCCTGTGCCTCAAGGTGTTAAGACAGGTGACAGAGTAGGGGGACTGACTTGTGAATGTTATAAATTCAAGATTTCCATATGGACAAACAAAGGAAAAGACTCCTTGTCTCTCCTTGCCTCTGTAAAGTCCTGGATCTCAGCGTTGGACTCAGCAGGATGCTATCTCGCGAATACTACATGCTAATTATGCAGAAATTATACTTTAGTTATGTATTGCTTCCTGCTTTTATTAAAATATATAAAACCCTGGCAGTTTCTTGTTGTACATTCTCTGAAAGCGCTTTCTACAACGGAAGCACATGGTTGCCGGGCAGGCTTCAGCTGTTAGTTTTCTTTAGGGCTTTGGCAATGAGATGACTCGGCAGAGAGACATTTACAAGGAAACACATGTCTAATTTCACAATTAGCCTGTTTTGCCTTGTATCCAAACTAGCTCAAAAAATTGTTAAGCTTCCAACTGGTTGCAGAGGGAGGAGAGAGAGATGCGTACAAACAAAATCAGAGCCAATTACTTAGGCTAAATCTAGTGCATCTAAGCTTAAAATTGTAACTTCAATGTCATCTGAAGTACGGTTCAGTCTGGGCTGTGCAGGATAATGCATGGGATTGTAACAATCACTTTATTAAGGAGAAACTGTTCCCACTGAAGAAAAATGAAAGCTCTTATGCTATGTGTGACAAAATGTTTCATTTTAAATTAGACCCTTTCACTTTAACATTTCTCCTGAAGGTGATTTGAAGGTTATTACCATTGGTAAGTTAGTGTCAAAACTTCTTTACCAAAAGCTATAATGTTCTTCCCATTTTGTCTCATATTTTTGAAGTACATGCACCACCTTAATATTTTTCATAGAAATGTTTTTGCACTTTTTATTTTTTACAAAAACCCAATGACAAAAAGTCTATGGAATCTTATTAAAATATTAATGAGAGAAAAATAAGCATGGAAATGCTGCGTTGAACTTACTTCACCATGCTGCATTGACAGAATTGAGTTTACTGTAGTACTTTGTAATTTACTCTGAACAGGGAAGTTACACATGATTTAGATGTAAGAGTTTTAATGAAATTGTCTCTGCTTTGTTGTTTCATAAGATCCAGTCTGTTTCAAATCACTTCCCATAGAGAAATACAAAGCATGTTCCAATCTCTATCTTTCTTCTGTAGCTAAAGTGCAACTGTTAACTTGAAGTTAATATTGTGAGTCGTTTTAGGGTCTGTTTAATGATAATGGAACATATTTTTTGCATAAGGATGTTTTTTGTTGGGCCAAAACAAAGATAAAATAGTTAAGCATTTCTCTCCCTTCTTTCCCTATTTCTTTATATTTCTTCTTTTAAAAAATATCTTTTGGCTGCATAGAAATGGAGGATAGGATGTAGGGACCCGGCAGCAAGCACGAGGCTCCGGAAGGCAGTCTCTACTGTCAAATCCGTAGGCTGAATCTGTCCAAGATGAGGCTCTCTTACTTCTGCCCAGCCTCCTGAGATGTCTTGCCTCTGAACCTTTGGCCTGGGATCTGATTCTCGAACTCATGATGAATAATTATTAATAAATTGTCCTTTGCTGATTATTTAAGGGGTTGTTGACGTAGGAGGCTAGGACCTGAGTCCGTTGGAACTAGAACATAAGGGAAAAGGAAACTGTTATACTTTTCTACTTGAGGCTTGGGATGTCAAACTTTAAAAGCCAATTTAACTTTGTTGTTTGTTTCAGATGTTTAAAACAAAATAAAAATATCCTCAGGGGAGAAAGGCTGTTTCTTATCAGGAAAATTGGAGCATGTATTTATGTCCCTATTGTTTTTAATTAAAACAAATCCATCTGGACCAGTGTCCCTTTTCTGACATTAAGCCACTGAAGTGGGGTCTGTTTCTCTTGCTAAACATTTTATGCATTGAATATTGTCTTATTTTTCCCTTAGCTACTGAGTTTAGAAAGTTGATTGAAGTTTAAACAAAAAAAAACTTAATGCATTCAATCTTTATGTGTTCCAAATAACAACGGAATCAGTGTTGAAATTCTCTCTCTGGAAATTTCATATTTTATGTGGAAAGATGTAGTTCTTGGCTTTAACAGAGCTTGTTGAGTTCTTGTTTTACTCTGCCACGGTGAATCAGTTTTGTGAAAGCCAGAGGAGGAAGACTTGGAATTTTAAAAAGTAATAGAGCCTTGTTAAAGAGGATATTGAAAATAAAGTTCAGTGGATGTCTTTTAAAGAGTTCTGCAGCATTAATTTTCAGCGTGTTGTTAATCACCTTGGCGTTTCCTCTAGTGGCAGATCTTGATGTTCTGCACTTGAATTTTTAAAACTCTGCATTGCGTGTAACTTTGCACCAGTGCAGCCATGTTTTAGATACAGCATTTTTTTATTCCAACCTTACCAATGCCTGAGACATAGCAAGAGGCATAATTATTTGTTTAGAAACCTATAATTAAAATGAGCTTTGAACAACGATAGCAGATCAAGGATCTGTTATCCATGGATCAAATTTCTGAAGACAGCTAAACCCAGGGATGTAAAGTCAAAAAGTCTCACCTAATGAATGAATCTTACTTTCCCGGATGGGATCTTCTTTTCACAATCTTGGCAATTCTGAAAAGCAATATTTTCATGATCCATGGGCTCACCATCATCATCTGCTCTTGTCCCTTAGATTGCTAACTGCATCACATCTTTTAGAATACTTTATTTAGTTTTGCGGTTAAAATGAATATATGTGTATGCTGAAGGTAATTGACAAAATGCCGGGAGACAATGATGTAGGTACTTTCTTTAGTTGTTTTTTTCCTCTGTAATGTAAATCTAGATGGAATCTTTCTGTTTATATGATTCCATGCTCTGTTTTGTAAACTAAATGCATCTGAATATGTAATTTGCTATTTTTAGGAGAAAGTATGTACTGTATGCCACGAGACCTGGGTTCTAGCCAGGTATTTACCTTTTTTTTTTTTTTTTTTTTTTTCTGTAAGGGAAGATTTTTAAAGACCCTTTAGATGAAGAATAATAAAATTATAGAAAATAATAATAATAATAATAAATCAGGAAAGCCTAATTTGGTCTGATACTATTTTTTCTCCTTCTCTGTCTGCCTTTTTCCTGGTCTTTTGAGATGGACATCATTAGGAAGCTCCTGGCTGGTATGTGGCCCGCAGTGTGTAGCCGTGGGAGGTAGGAAATTGTAGTGTGGCCCAGGCAGGCCCAAGTACTCTATTCCTTTACCGTTAATGATACCCTGAACCCCAAAGCCATCATCATCATTGACACCATGAGACTTTTACATGTGAACAGTGATTTTACATCCAAGAAGTAAAACAAAACAAAACAACGTTATTCTTGTCTGGCCTGAGCACTGAGGTTAGACAGGGTAGAGGGCAAATTATTACTCTCATTTTATAGTTGATTAAATTGATTGGAGCATTTGTCCAAGACCACAATCTGGTAAGGGATGGATTGGAACTAGAATTCAGACTTTCTGACATTAGTGCTAATGTTAAAAAAAAAAATTCTTTGGTAGGGTGTCAAATCCAGTTTCAATCTGCATTAAAAACATTGAGAAGAGGCAGATAAATGGTGATATTAACAATATAGTTGAATTAATAACTGAATTTATTAAGTGCTTATTTTATGCTGGGCACTGTGCCAGGACTTGGCTGGATTATCTCGTCTAATCATCATGACTCTTTGAGATAACACTATTACTACTCCCATTTTGTAGAAAAAAAGGAATTGAGCACAGAGGCACAGAGAGGTTAAGTATGCACACAGCTGAGAGATGGTGGAATGAAGTTGGGACTTGAGGAGTTCGTCGACCTTAGAGGGAGAACCTCACTATGGTCATCAGAAGGCCATGCTGTGCATCTTAAAAAAATCTCTATGTAGGGGCTGGGGATGTGGCTCAAGCGGTAACATGCTCGCCTGGCATGCGCGGGGCTCTGGGTTCGATCCTCAGCACCACATAAAAATAAAATAAAGATGTTGTGTCCATCGAAAACTGAAAAATAAACATTAAAAAAAATCTCTATGTAAAGCTCATTGTTTAACTGTTAGGTTCTTTTAAGAAGACCCAAAGCACACTATGCATTTGTGGTTTTTTCCCTAGTTTAATAAAAATAAAACATTTTGATATCTTCTCAGATGAAAATTGTTTTGTGATTTATAACTTTATTAAAGACATTAAAAACAAAAACTTGGAGTTACTTGTCTTTGTTATATTTTATCCTAAGTTAACTTTCTATGTAATTTTGAAGAGCATCTGTTCATTCATTTTAGTTCGTGCTCTGTGGATAACATCCCTGATCATGCACCTATTGTTTTATCTGGTATCTATTTATTATTGAAATTCACATGCACTTTTGACTCAGTTTTTAGAAAGTTTTAGTTTGTGCTACATGTTAATGTGTTATATCATTTATTTACTAATGTATTTATACACATTTATATACATTCAAATTCAAATGAAATCTTTTAATCATAATATATATATATATATATATATATATATATTTTTTTTTTTTTTCTTTTTGGTAGATGTCAAACTATTTGAACCTACTTTGAGAGATGTAATAATAAGCATTTGACTCTTGGCCATAGAGAGAGCTTGGCTCACAGTCTTCATTAGTAAAAGTTTAAAATGGGATGGTTGGCAAAGAAGCAGCTTTTAAGATATATGGAAACAGTGAAGAGACAGCCATGAATAATTTTAAGTGAACGTATTGGTCATCTATTTTATATACTAAAATCAGGGTTATGTGACGGTTTTCATGGGTTGCTTAGAGACAAGTCGGCCTTAATCCATTTTTGTTATTTATGGGATAAAGTGTTCTGACTCGCCCTCATTTTCATTTGTATAAGTCAGCTTTGGTTTCTGCATTATCAGATGGGGTCAAGGAAGAGAACTGTTTCTCATTTTTCTTGAGCCAAAGTTGTCCTTGAAAAGAAGTCACGGTGGCAATCAGCTCCTCGGTTTGGATGACATAAAATTATTAGGGCCTGGCTGCCTAATGATGAAATGGCTTCCTCAGCCACTGTGACTCATTCCATATGGCTTATTAGGGTTTCTCTTCCTCCTGATGGTGCATGTGACCCCTCCTCTGCCATGCTCCATGTGCCCAGGAAATCTGACGCACCCTTGGCTTTTGAGAGTGGACAGGGTGCTCAAGGGCCTTCATGCACAAGGCAGGCTGCGACAACATCAGGCCTTCATGTGTTTGTTGAAAATCCCAATCCCATCCCATCCCATCACAGGGAGGCTTCTCTTTCTGGTTTGTCCATCTTGTTTGCGCTCCCACGATTTGGTCCTAGGAAACTCCATTTATCCAAACCCTTCCTATTTTTTTCCAGGTTTGAATTCCATTTCTTGGTCCCTGGAGCTCACTGCTTGTGGTCCAGTTAGGTCTCAACACTGCTGCTCATTCACCTAGCGTCCCAGCTCACTGACTTCCTATAAAATTCAAAATGGCAGACACCAAGCCATACCTTACGTATAAATTTGTTTCGCACATTGTTCTCCTGATACTGAGGGCCCGTGAGTATTTGTTGTGCGGATAAAGTTCTACATTTTTCCTCCTAAGACTTTCTTCCAGCAGTCTCAGGCACTGTGCTGGGAAGTAAGGAGCCCTGTGGGAGACAGATCCTGGCCGGGATGAAGGCAGTGAAGGCGTAGTTAGCTAAAGAGAGACAAAGGGTGTCACAGGAGCACCACGCCTGGACCACGGATCCCTCTGTTGGCAAGGGTAGAAGAGCCCCTGGGACTACTGTCTGGGGGTGGTGCCATGTCAGGTGAGTCTTGAGCATGGTAGGAAGGAGGGAGGCTTACAGCACTCTCAATGTGCTCGAAGAGTTGCAAGCAAGTAGAATATGGAGGGAGTGGGTTGCCTCAGCAGGGATGGGGGGTGACAAGAAGCTCAGCACAGAAGAAAGACAGAGCCAAGACTGACAAGGGAAAGGACTTGAGTCCACCCTGGAGAGGAAAGCAGAGACCAGCCGGCTGCCAGGGAAACTGGTAGGTGCCCTCTGGCCAGGGACCCAACTCTTTCTTGAAGTTGTGAGACTTGTCAGAGAGGCAAGAATATGCCCAGGGTGCAAAAGAAGCATGCTTCAGCTCTCCAGGTTAGAGTAAAAATCTTAGAATGAGGATGATTATAGACCCATTCAGTTGGAAATTTAGGCGATTACTTCAATGATAAGATAAAAAAAAATCATTTTTCCTTTTGGCTGAGTATGTGAATTAATTTAGTAGGACACCCCTCCCCTTTCTGTCTGGATGTGTTTTTTTGCACACAGACATAGGAAGAAAGAGAACGGGACCAGGTTGTAGGAGCCTCTCTGATGGACTGCACAGGGCAGGTGACTCCAATTTTGTTTTCTTTTTTATTTCAATTCTTCCTCTTCGAGGAAGTACTGGAGACTTAGAGTAAAGAGAACATGTAACTCTTGTGAATCCACATTTATCCTTGAATTGAGATAACATTCTTTTATTTCAGTGCCACTAGTGATGTATCCGGCAAAGCACAAAGCAGAAATTCCACCCACGTGGATACTGGAGAAGAAGCCTCTTAAGGGACTAGACAGTAAGCTGGGTCCTAACTACACAGACACTGAATTCCATGGCCACCTTGGCCGTGTTCCCCAGGTGACAAGGTCACACTAATTGCTTCTGTTCATCAGTTTCCTCTTCTGTTATGTGGTGGGGACAATCCTAGTACCCTTTTATAAAGTTGTCTTAGAATATGCTCAATAAATGGTAGCTACTATTAAATTTTCTCTTTCTCCCTATTTAGGCTTTTATGATGTTTATTGAGCTCCTACTGTATACTGTTTTTCCTAAACATTTTACTTATTCCTTTCAGTCGAGTGAGATGAAACACTTTTTTTGAGGAGGCAGGAAACTTAGACACAGAGATCTAAAAGAAGTGGCTGAGGAATTCTGGGTAGTGAAAAGGTCTCCATCCCATGTCTGGTGTTCATTTCACCACACACAGGGGTTCTGTGTAATCTATGAATTTTTTTTTTTGATAACCCTAAACCCTAACTTCCTTGTTAATATAACACTTGGATTCTTTCTGTTTCAAGTGCTTAGGTTTATGCCTTTCAAATCTTTTATGTATAGGCAGATCCTGTCAGTAGGTGAGAATCAGAAATTATAAATACTTTTCAGCAAAAATAGCGTGCATGCTTCGTATTAAAATATTGGACAGACAGCTTATTATTTTCTTGGCAAAGTGCTCAGACTCCAGAAAAGAATTACAAAGTCCTCTTTCCCAATGTCACTTGTCTAAAATACTAATTGTCAGAGCACTCAGAAACCTCCTATTGCTTGTTAGAGCTTGTTTTTTTTTTTTTTTTAATTTTTATAATCAGAAAAAATAGACTGTAATGTGCCAATCTGAATGCAAATTGCCTCCTTTTTAATTACATTATGGGTGTAAATTACCCCCAATGCCAAACATTTCTGCCCCGGATTCCAGAACTCTGTGTCGCAATTACAGCTTCCATGGCTCCTTGCAATCTTATAGTGGAAACATGTGTAATAGCAATAATTATGAAAACCGCTTGTGATGTGAAGCACAATTTAAAATCTAGGATCATGGTTCTATATTTGAAATGTAAAATCCAACCCTGTCAAACTTCCACCAACACCTAAATCTGAACAATTCTGTTCACAGGCTCAGAAATAAGAAATGACGAAGTTATTGAACTCAAAAACTAAGGCTCTGGGTACCAGTGAACAGGAGGCTATCTGCAGGTCGGGTGACCTTGGACTGCCCTTGGCTTGAGTTTGTTCATCTGCCCCGTGGGGATAATATCTGCTCTATCAAAATGAAACTACTTTTTCAGGGAGTACATGAAATTTTGCAATAGTTAGGTGGTAAAGCCAAGGTGATGTAAAAGAGGCCCAAGAGCATAGTGTCTAAGAAAACTAAGATGCTTATCCCTCTTTTGGTACTGATACTGGGACTTATGTGGTCTGTTTTGTTTTATGTTGTCATTTTGGAGTTCTAGGTTCCTTGAAGCTTGTTTCTTGGGTGTATATTAAGGCCATGACCTCAACTAATGGCCAGAAATGGGTTTTAAGCTACAAAAAGCAGGAAGAGAAAAACACTCATGGATTATTTTCAAGTCCAGGCTTGGAAGAGACACACATCATTTTTGCTTATCTGCCACTGGCTGCCAATGTCTTGGCTGGGCACAGAATCACGAGCCACCACACAGCTTTGTAGATTCAAACAGCAATTCTTTATTCCCGAACTCACACCGGCCTCCACACACGCTCTGGGGCAATCCCAGTTCTTCTGCCACCCAATTCACCTACTCCACGAGGCTTTCTTCCCAAAAATACTCTCTGAATCTCACGAGAACTCAAAAGGAGCTCAGGTAGCAGGAACGCCCTATTTCCAGCAGCAATAATCCTCAACATCGAACTTCCCTAAAACCCAAGGTCTTAAACTGGGAACGCCCTTAACCCAAGGAGCGGGATACTTCCTCAAACTGCAGGATACACCCTAATCCTGGATCCACCCTCGTCCTTGAGCAGGGTCACCTTTCTCAAACACACATGCAAGGTCACAGCAAATTTCCAAGGCAAGTCCATTTAACATGGGGTACGCTGGCAAGGAAATATCGATGCGTCATTCCTACTTGGCAATGGCCCTCAGCAACTGGCAGGAACAAAATCACATGGATCAAGTAGATGCCCAGCAAGCGAGTAGGTGCACTGTCTGGCTAGGAATGCTGGGCCCAACCATACTTCTATTGCTATAGAAGAAAAGAATAGATATGAGTGAATAAAAACTAGTACTTCCTACTAATGTGACTGTTAATGTGTTTCTAAAGTGAAAGTCAACTAATATTTGTATTTCTTCCATGAGCCGGCAGTGTGTACACCTTATTTTATTATCGCAATAGCCCTACCAGGTGGATACTCTTTTAATGCAAAAGAAAATAAAGCTGTAAAGATATTTCATATTTAACCAAGTTCAAAGGACTCACACTGGCAGAGCTGGGGTTGGAAATGCATGTATCTGATGTGAAGCAGGGTGCTCCCCACCACACCGAGATTCAGAAGGGAGCCATTAATGAATAGACTGGGCCAGAGGCCACCACGCTTGGAACTCTGATACTGTGGGGCATCCTGTTCTCATCCATGACTCACCAGCTACCCCAAATCTGTCCACTAGGCCACAGCTGCATTTCTGCCTCTTCAGAAGGACTTAATGGCCTCGACCCTCCTCTTCTTTAAGTCGCTCAGAACCAGGTATAAATGTTTAGTGATTATTCTGGTTCCTCTTACTTTTTGTTGAGCATGTGAATAAATCGTGTCCCTACAATAGGACTTTG
Source organism: Spermophilus citellus (assembly GCF_964194105.1). NCBI lineage: Eukaryota > Metazoa > Chordata > Mammalia > Rodentia > Sciuridae > Spermophilus > Spermophilus citellus. The sequence goes on along the minus strand of NC_138196.1, from coordinate 76,503,509 downwards.
GGCTTCTTAAAGGCAAAATCGCTTCTTAATGTGGATTTACCCTCCCATCTCCCTCCAGCAGTGTGTTGAACAATAGCAGGTAACGTAGACGCTTTGTGAACAGATATGTATGTCTATACAGAAATAAATGGAATCGGAGAGAGGGTCAGACTCTTTCCATCCCCTAGACTCAGGGAGAGAGGGTTTTGACCTTTGTCTTTTCCTGGCTATTTTGGCAATTTGGCTACTCAAGTTTAGATTTTTGTCCTCCTGATCTACTACAACACTCACCTGGGAAGTCCTTCCCAAAGCCCAGAGCACAGGTCAAGCAAAGTCAAAGAGCCTGCTTGCCAGAGCCAGGAATCGAGGTCTTCGGGCGGTTAGTTTGCACTAATGATAACCAGCCGCCAGGGAGCCCTGGGTTTCTCTCCACAATACTGCTACTCCCCCTGTTTATGCAGACGGGATGCAGCAACATTAACTTTATGGAGCCCATTGTAATTGAGAACAGTGATAGCATGATTATGCATCTCAGCATTTTATATGCACAGTCATGGGAAAATAATGTTTGGTGATCTTATGGTAAACTGGAAAGTAAGGTGAGAAAAAAGTGAAAACTACCTCTCCCTTTTATTGATCTCTTCCAATCAATATGTAGAGAAGAGTTGATTCTGACCTTTTAGACCCCAAAGGAAAATCCTTTTCTAGGGGTGCCGTGTGAACCACATGCGGGGCTTTACAGGCTCTCATCAATTTCATTGATTGCCCTTTTGATTTTACTTGCTGCTGGGCTTCAGCTTAAATCATGCATTGAATCTGCTTTGTGCTGATTTGCATAGACAGGGAGGCAAGTCCTTTGCTGACTGCTAGTGTTTGTTGGGAATAATTGTGGGAAGTTTGAAATTCTGGTTGGAGAGGAGGTTTGGTGGGGGAGACCTTACAGACTTACTGGTATCTTTCAAGGTACCTGTCCATTCCTGGATGGCAAGGACAGTTGAAATGAGTTCAGATTATGTATGATCTCTGAATTCAAAGTGCAGTCCTCAATATCTGGGGTGATTTCTTCTTGGCTTGTAACTCAGTTATTTTAGAAAAATGTGCGAGGGTTCTCCTTAGGTGGTAAAAATAGCAACGGTGTCACATGTCATTTTTCTTAATTCAGCATTTATATCCAAAGTGCTTTGGAAGCACTCAGATTCCTTGTCACTGACGATGTGTTTGCAAGCCCTATCTGTGAGTGTTGGAACCCTACCTTGGAGAGAGAGGCAGGGGTTGATTAAACAGTATTTCAAAGTACTGGGTGAGTGGGGATTGGGACCATTTCTAGGCCCTGCTTCTTGTTTGCCCTTGTTGGCATTGCTCCAAAAACATCAATGGAAGAAAATGGTAGAGTCCGAGGAAGGACACGTTCTTTGATAAATTCACGGAATCTAGACCCAATGACAACAAAATTGGTTCTTGGTAGATGGAAATTAACTTTGCTCTAAAACATTCTGTCAAGAGGAGGCTTCATATCTGAGTTAAAATTAAATGTTTTCTTGGGTGGGTAAATAAAAAGCTACTAAAAAAGGTAGTATTATCTATCTCTTGGTATACATTGCTCCCTGGAATCCAAGGAAAGATCCAGAAACACTCTGAGTTGTTACTTATTTTATTATTTTCTATTCAGTTTATCATAATAATCCTCTTATCAGAGAATTATTTTATTTGGTGCAAAGAATTATTTCTTTGGTTCTACTTTTGATAATCATTCACCATCTTTTGGGATAAGTTGTATCTCTCCAAATTAAACATTTCTTCAATTTTTCTAGTGCCTTATACCCTTTCTTATCCTGGCTCAATTAGGTCACTAAAGACAAGTTTTCTCCCTGATCCTTGGTTATGTGTAATTTAAGCCACATCATTGCTGAAATCATTTCCAAAAGGACTTGACAATTTCGTCTTGATCAACTTTTCTTCATTCACTCAAACCTGTGAGTTGCCCTTGATGAGGTGGGGGTGGGGTGGTGGGGTCCTGCAGTGATTCAAATGTGGGCTTGGGCTGTGGGTTTTCCCCTTAGGCCCCAGGGTGGAGAGTTCAAAATGCACCCAGCAGAGAAAAGGGTACACTTGTACATTGCTGGTGGGACTGCAAATTGGTGCGGCCAATTTGGAAAGCAGTTTGGAGATTCCTGGGAAAGCTGGGAATGGAACCACCATTTGACCCTGCTATTGCCCTTCTCGGACTATTCCCTGAAGACCTTAAAAGAGCATGCTACAGGGATACTGCCACATCGATGTTCATAGCAGCACAATTCACAATTGCTAGACTGTGGAACCAACCCAGATGCCCCTCAATAGATGAATGGATAAAAAAAATGTGGCATCTATACACAATGGAGTACTATGCAGCAATAAAAAATGACAAAATCATGAATTTGCAGGGAAATGGACGGCACTAGAGCAGATTATGCTTAGTGAAGCTAGCCAATCCCTAAAAAACAAATACCAAATGTCTTCTTTGATATAATGAGAGCAAATATGAACAGAACAGGGAGGAAGAGTGGGAAGAAAAGAGTAACATTAATCAGTGACATGAGGTGGGAGGGAAAGAGAGAGATGAGGAAAATTGCATGGAAATGAAGGGAGACCCTCATTGCTATACAAACTTACATATAAGAGGTTGTGAGGGGAATGGGAAAATAAACAAGGAGAGAAATGAATTACAGTAGATGGGGTAGAGAGAGAAGATGTGAGGGGAGGGGAGGGGGATAGTAGGGGATAGGAAAGGTAGCAGAATACAACAATTACTAATAGGGCATTATGTAAAATTGTGGATGTGTAACCGACGTGATTCTGCAATCTGCATTTGGGGTAAAATTGGGGGTTCATAACCCACTTCAATCTAATGTATGAAATATGATATGTCAAGAGCTTTGTAATGTTGTGAACAACCAATAAAAAAAATAAAAAAAAATAAATAAAAAAAATAAAAAAAAATAAAATGCACCCAGCAGAGATCTCAATATTGTCACACAGTTTTTTTTTGAATATAAATAAAAGCTTAACTCAGATTATAAGAGCAATGAAGTAGAGAGCCTTCCTGCAATCAAAGCAGTGGCTACCCCACTTTTTCTTATAAGAAACTAGACATTGTGGTCGTTATCAGAAGATCAGAAGTGAGACCCAGCCTCCATTCTGAAGTGACAGTGGCGACACACATTGCGAGGTGGTCAGGTGGGGCCTCTGAGCCTGGGAGCAGGTACACAGGAAGGTGGATTGTGATTGGGACACTGTGTGTGCATCCACTTCCTGCTCCAATTGACATGGTCAGGGCAGTGTTGTTCTCATTCTCCAGATTTGAAAACTGAGGTTTCAAGATGTGTGTCACAGCTTTAAATCACAGGGCTGGTACGGGATCCCAGTGCGCTCTTCCCGGCTCCGTCTTTCACGGCAGTTCACCAATCTGGGTCCGGGGTCTTTCTGTGTGTCTGGAGCCTCAGCCCCCTAAGTCCTTCTGTTGGAATCCAACGCTGTGAGCATGGGAGAGGGTGAGCGTGTGTGAGTGGGGGTGTGTGGCAGGGAGAGTGGGCGAGGGAGGCGCGTTTGAGATTGTGCTGGGCTGTGAACGGCAACCCTTGCGCATTCACTTACCAGAGGAGCTCCTTCCTCTCCTGACGAAGTCACCTGCCTTTCTACTTCTACCATTGTGTGATGAGACCCTTGGCTAAGAATGCTCTCCCCAATGAGGGTGATGAGGGTGACGCGTGCTCAGGTGTGATGCCAGGTGTGTTCCAGCCATCTGGTGGGCAGCTTCACGGGTTGCTTCTCCTAGGATTATGATGTTTTCCTAGGTCTCTGGGTTGGAAAAGACCTATGCTGGATGCATTTTGACCTCTACACCCAGGGGCCCAAGCAAAAAACCCCACAGTCCAAACCCAACATTTGAATCACTGCAGGACCCCGGTGAAGGGCAACTCACAGGTTTAAGGAGAGAAGAAAAGATGGTCAAGACGAAACTGATGAGTCATTTTGGAAATGATTTTAGCAATGATGCGACTTAAATTAAACATTGGGAGTTCCCACGGCATGAAAAAACCTTAAAAAGCACTTAATTTCAATGAACCCCAAAGACTACATGGCTATGCACTTCCACTTCTCCTTTCCAGGTGGCCCAGGGGTTAGGGAGTTAAGTGAGAGAGAGGAACACACCGATGTCATAAAATACATCCCTGTAACTAGGCATACCTGGACATAGAGGGCACTCATCTTGGGGACTTTCTGGTACATATTTTATTAGTTCAAAACTTACTTTTATTGGCTTAAGGTGGTAAGTGCAAAATGTTAAACTTTTCGTGAAAGAGCGTTTACATCTTTATAGATCTATGGACCCTCAGTGCTTTATTTTCACCTCCAACTGCGTGAGACCCCTCAGGGTGCTCTGCTGATCTGTGACACTCAAACCCTGGACACTAAGCTCTTGGTCGTCCCTCTCAGTCTTCCTTCTCCGTTAGTCTCACCATCACTCTGCCAATCACCCTGGCTTGAAATCTGAGCACTGGTCTCCATGATTCACATCTTTGGTTTCCTAACATGAAACTTGCGCTCTAACTCTGTCTTAGCATGGTAAGTTTTCCTCCTGGACCTCACTGAGGATATAAGGACAGCTCTCTCCACTGTTCTAGGTGGTGGCAGCCTCTGGGTCAACCAGGGTGGAGAACCACCTGCCCACTTCAGGTCTCCTTATTCAGAAGCCTGAATGATTGACATCTGCTGACTCTGTTGTTGCCCGGGGAAAGCCCCTGCTCTGCTGGGTGTCAGCCTGACCTGTCCTATTAATGCCTCTGCTCCTCCTAGAATTCAGCTGAAGAAGAATGTTGGACCCTAAGGAGGCGGTGGGCAGCTTTGATTATTATCAACCTGGTATCTTTTTGCACTTGAGGGAAAAAAATTATATATCTATCTTATTTATTTTCAGGATCATCTGGTCTTGGTTTATACATGGGGGAGTGGAAAAGGTCAATGATCTGTTCAAAGTCATTCACCTAGAAAACAGTTCATCCAGGAACTTGACTCACTCCCAGGGCTTCAGAGGCCCTTTCACATCCTTCCCCATCAGACTCACTAAAGGAAGACACCTCTGAGTTGATAAAAAGGCAGAATAGTGAAAAGTGAGAGATGGAAGGGGTCCCAATATACATGATTCAGCCTAATTTCACAGACAAGGAAATGGGGCATGACAAAGTTCCAGTCCTCTCAATGTCACTTTGCTTCTTAGTGTCTGAACCCACCGTGGAATCCAGATTTCCTGGCTTGTGCTTATTTCTCTCTCACCCCACACTTAAAGTCAGCTGAGAAAATGGCCAAGAAGCTTCCCCCCCCCCAGAAACTGAACTCCCCCTGCCCCATCTCTGGACCCTTGAAGGCAGAGTTGGGTGGGGCCTAACACAGTCTTTGTTTTCTTTTTTTTTTTTTACCTTCACTGGGGGACTCCCGCGTGCAGCTCAAGCAGAGGACATCCTCCTGGGAACCGTCAAGGCTGTAGAGCTAGCAGGATACCCTTGACCTCAGAGGGTCACTCCAATGGGAGAGGGAGATGCCTGGTCCAGGCAGACAGTCTCCACTGTGGATCTGCGTCATGCGTCTTTGTGTAAAATAGATCCGCTTTCATTTGAATCTTGTCAATTCCTTCTGTCGAGTTGTAACTTTTTATTTTCTTGCTGATTATTTCTTGGAATTAAGTTGGGTCTTCTTTATATGCCTGTATTATATCTTAATTTTAATAGCAGACTTAATTTGATTTCAAAGAAAGGGCTTATTCTGTTTTCCAAATGGACTTACTCTCTTTGATTTAATTATTACATTGGAAAGTTGGTTGGCTCTGACTCACTGCATTTCTCCAACTGGAGGTTAAAAAAAAAAAAAAAGGCAAACCAGACTTCCAAATCATAAGACTGAAGTCTAAACAATTGGTGACAACATCTTCACTTTCATCTGTCCCATCCCAACTGTCGTGGGGGTGCTAAAACAAAGTGCTATAGATTGGGGACTTTACAAATAACTGAAATTTACCCCTCACAGTTCTGGAGGCTGAGAAGCGCATGGTCAAGACACCTGCAGACTCTGTATCTTGTGAGCACCTACTTTCTGGTTCACCTGCAGAGCCTTCTAGCTGTGTCCTCACATGGTGGACCTGGGGAGGAGCTGTCTGTGGCTTCCTTTATAAGGACACTAACCCTACTCACAGGGCCCCACGCTCAGAACCTACCCATCTCCCAGGGCTCACCTTCTAAGACCCTCACATTGGGGGTGAGGATTTCATGTGGACGTCGGGGGACACAGTCGGTCTACAGCGTCCACTAAGCAATTCTTAATCCTTCATCGCTCCTCCTTCCTTGCACGTAGAGTGTGGGTTGGGATTTGGGGTTGAGATGCAGAGTCACTTGCTCCATTGTGGGGTCACCTTTGCACTTTGGCTCGCTCCAGTCACACCAAGCTTTCTCTTGACTTGTAATTCAGACTCTAACCAATGGCCTCTGTCTTCTCCATCAACTCCATAGTTCACATAATTTTATTTCTCTGGCTATTAAGGAAAGCCAGGATCAAAGGACGTTTCCCCACCAGAAGCCACAATTTAGACATGAAACCCTGTGTGACCCACGAGGGCGTCTGCAGGGCTGGCTGTGTTAGCAAAGCAGCCCCTGGGCTCCATGGCAAAGCTGTCCCAGGCTGCATTTCTGAAGCTGGCAACTCGGCACGTGACTTGCTGTCCCCAGATGGCCTAGCCTGTGAGGTCCAGGACAGGTCTGACTTGGAAACAGTTGTCTGAGTGGATCACTGGTGACATCTGAGGTTTTCACAAGGGCGTCAAAAGCCTGCAGTGACGACAATGCAGTTCACTGAGCTTGAAGGCCTCCTTCTTGCAAATGTTATGACGGAGCAAGAGGGTTTGTGATGATGTAAATAATGGAACAGTGGCAAGACGGAGCTCCGCTGCTGCCACTCTTGTGACAGTGACGTGCTCGGGGAGAGGTGACAGAATCCTTTGGGATCCTGGCAGTAAACTCAAAACCCTAGAAAACAGGGAACCTCTGACACATGCCGCCATACCTATTAGTCAACTTCAGTACTGAAGTACTATATATATATATATTTGGTACTGGGGATTGAACCCAGGAGCACTTAACCACGGAGCCACATCTCCAGCCCCTTTTATATTAAATTTTTTTTGTAGTTATAGATGGACAGAATGCCTTTATTTTATGTGTTTATTTTTATGTGGTGCTAAGGATAGAATCCAGTCCCTCACAAGTGCAAGGTAAGCAATCTGCCACTGAGCTACAGCCCCAGCCCCCTTTTTGTATTTTAATTAAAGACAGGGTCTCACTGAGTTGCTTAGGGTCTTGCTAAGTTGTTGAGGCTGGTTTTGAACTCGTGATCCTCCCACCTCAGCCTCCTGAGCTGCTGGGATAACAGGCACATGCCACTGTGCTTGGCTGAAATAATTTTTGAAAAAAGCTAAAAAATAACTATTGAAAATATTTATCTGGTCATTCCCTATAACCATCCTTTTTCAGCCCCACAGTTATTTACTCAGTTATTTTATTTGGTCCCTTCAGCATCTCTGGGATATGATCTTTCCTGTTTTATAGAGAATGGACTGAGCCTTGTACACCACAGTGAAGGGTCAAGGCCCCCGAGGTCAGCACAGTGATGAATCTCGGACCATCCTACCTGGGGCCGGGGCTGTCCCTGCCATTCTACATTCTGGGGCCCGTCAGACAGTGGAGATTCTGTGCTGCTCTCTCTGTGGCCAGGGCCTGTGCAGACTCCTACGGTCGTGGTTTCTCTGTCTATCATGGCACTTCTCAGTCTTGGCTGCATAATAAAATCCCCAGGCCGAAGCCTCACTCTCTGAGAGCTTCTGATTTAATTTGTCTAAGATTCTGATTTAATTTGTTTTGAGCATCAGTAAAATTAAAAAAAATCTCCCTGGGTGATTTTGGTGTGCATCCAAGGTGTAAAGCCAATGGTTTATAGGAATGGCTCTCAGTATGCCACGGATAGGGTTAAGGTGCACACGTGTGTGTGTGTGTGTATGAGAGAGAGAGAGTGAGAGAGAGAGAGAGAGAGAGAGAGAGAGAGAGAGAGAGAACCTGTGCCCATTAAACTCACTTGCAGAACTTCTAAAGAGTATTCTCACTCCCCTGGATGTGTCACAGATATTGCCTTTGTTAGGGTGTGGAGGGGTTAAGCGGAAGAAGTGTGGGACAGAGATTTTTATTTGGAAAGAAAAATGTTTCTAGATTGTTCTGTTAACTGCCTATCTACTGTACCACAAAAATACTCAGATTGTGGGAATGGAATGTAACCTCTCGGATTAATCCACAAATTGACTTTGTTGGCACCAGCCCCCATTTGTGAAGCAGGTAGAGCTAAGAGCTGGGGAAGTGAGGATTCGGAGGGAAGGTGCCCTTGGTCAGGGGCAGAAGGAACCACAGAATGACTCCATGGGAAGACCCAGCTTCAGGGAAAAACCTCCAAAAGTAATGAGAGGATATCAAGGCCTCTGGACACCAAAGCCTTTCAAAAGACTTGTCTGGCTCAGTCATTCACACAACATTATTGGTTCATGTCCAACATGGGCCAGGCACTTGCCTAGGCCTAGACAACGAGTTTTAACCTGTGATCTAGAAAGCTCAGTTTATCTTTTAGAGAGAATGCTCCCGACAGCAGTTGAGGGCTGGCAGCTGGCTGGCACAGGGCTTCAGCATCTGCAGAGGCAGGCCCAAGGTTGGGGATGGCTGGCTACAGTCAGAGGAGCTAGCGATAGAGTTTGCTGGACCATGCCAGCCCCAGGGGATCCAGCAGCCCGGAATGTGAGATAATGGGACTTAACTGCAATGCCAGGCTCTGAAAATATTTCTACAGTTCGCTTGGCCAGTTCGCCAGTTTAGCTCAGCATCAGGGAGGTGAAGATTTAAATATGCAAAGAGTGCCCTCTACTGCGCAGATGTGATTACTGCATATGGCCAGCCAGGCGGAGAAAGGGGGAGACGGCAGTGATTTCCCCTTCTCTGACCCGCACCTCAGTGGTAAGAGAGCGCGCGCTCGCTCTCTCTCGTTCTCACTCTATCCATTCCTCCTGTAAAAAAACCAACCAACCAACCAACCAACCAAACAAACAAAAAGCAAACAAAAAACATTGCTCTTTTTACTTGATGCAGCCCCCGCACCTGCCCTTTCAGTCCATCTCTGCTAGAGCTGAGCGCAGGCGGTGCACGCCCCGGGATCACAAGCACCGAGTCCCTTCTGGCAGGTGCCGTGTCCAGTTGGGGAGCCCAGACACGTGCACAGAAACCACTGGGCTCTCGCTCCTTCACTTCTCCCTTTGAAAAGCTGCTTTCCCCTCCCACTTCCTCTCCGGCTCCGACCTCGCGCCCTTCAGCCTAGACAAAGGCAGAAGCCCCTACCGGCTCCCGGCTCCGGCCCCTCCTCCCAGCCGCTGGTCTGGCTGCGTCCCTTCTCCTCACGTCCCTGTCCCTCGCTTGCAGCAGCCCCCAGGTCGCGTGCACACCCCTCCCTTGGCGGCTGGATCCCCACCCCAAGGTGACTGCTCCTTGTCCCTCACCCTGTTAAGCCGTCACCTCACCAAGACCAGGAGGTGATTCAAAGGGACACGCAGAGATGGAGACTTGCGTTTTAGTCCTTCTTCTTTTACTAGAGGGCAGGGACCTTAGCACGCTCATCTTTGTGTCCTTAGCATTTAGTGCACTGTCTGCTCCAACCTGGTGCTTCACGGAGGCTCTCCTAGACATGTGTGGACAGAGGTGTTTGTGTAATTGATTTAAAAACAAAAATACCAAAATACATCCACCCATAGGTAAGTAAACAATGCAATCTCCATGACATGGTCAGTTTTTATTCAATAAAATCATGCTTTGGGGAGTTTTCAAACTTATGGTGAAAGATTTTTTTTTTTTTTTATATTATAGTATATTTAGAAAAGGAAACGGTTTAAAATGTAATATAATCTGTGCAAAGTAGGCACAGATAGAGTATTGAAAGGAAATACTAAAATATGTTAACAGTGAATCTGTAATTTCCTGTAAGTCCTTTTTTCCCCCTATAATGAGGATGTATTACTTCTTCAGTCAGAAAAATGGCTCTAACTAAATTCCCTTGTAGGATAATTTCACTTCCACATTTCCCCCCCAAGGTCCTTAGCATTCTCTTTGGCACACAGGGTAGAAGATAAATTGCCCTGTTTGGTAATTTAGACCAGGCTCAATAATAACCACTTAGCTTCCTTTTTCTCAGTCTTCTCTTTTTCCACATCCTACATTGCAGCCATATTTAATTTCTGCTTGTCTTGAAAACAATTTTTATTTAAAAAACCTCATCAGCAGGAAATTTGGAAAATTCTAAAAAATGTGAGGAAGACAAAAGTGGCCATGAGTTAGCTTCTAACCATATTTGTCAATTTCCTTTCTTCTTAAATATCACATTAACTTGTTTGCATATTTATATTCACATGTATTGTATCTGTAATATATATTGACCACAAACAATATGTACAGTACTGTACATTTCTTCTTTCATACAGCAAAAGATGTTTCCTTATGGCATTAAGAAATGTTTTCTGATGTCATTAAAATATATACTGCTGCAGAATATTGCATAAGAATCTCTCTCCTTAAGCAAGCTCATGGGTTCCTTGAGTTTAAATATACATCGCTAGCCTGCACGAGTCTTTGCTTAGCACCTTAATGGCAACTGCAAATTTGATTTGTGCTCATTGGTATTCCAGATGTAATATCCCTAAGTCAGACTCTGTTTGTCCTCTTCTCTTCCTAACTTGATAAGGTGAGGTCCTCCCTCAACCAAGTTACTTCTGATGGAAATGAGGAAGCCATATTTGACATCTTTACTTCCTATAGTGGGTCCTCCCCCAAGGGACTTGTCTAAGTCACAGTCCTTGGAACCTAGGAACGTGACCTTGTTTGGAAACAGGATCTTTGCTGAGATAATGATTCAAAAGGAAACTTAGGCACATTCTGATTTTAATGAGTTTGAGTATTCAAAGCTTCATTAATTGGGTAGTAAGAGGCTCAGCTCCATGAGGGGACACGAGGGGACACCTCTATGAGGTGCTCTTGGAAGCAAAACAAAGAAAATACAGAAGTCCCCAGTTGAAGGTCAGTTACGTAGTTTCTGGTTGGTCAGGCTTACAACCCTCCTTTTCTTGTTGACATTGAGTTGAGCTTTGGTTTCCAAGGTGCTGGAATGGAATCATCCCAGCCAAATAAATTCCCATTAGTTTTTAAAAAATTAATCAGTCAAGACGAAGTCAAAATGGATGGGAGGTGTCCTCAAATCCATTGACGGGCATCTTTGTAAGGGAAAAGAGAGGGAGCTGAGGACTTGAAGACACAGAAGGGCCACTAGGGAAGAGGGCCCGAGGAAGATGGCGGCATGACCCGAGTGAGGCACCTGCGGTCCTAGCACTGCTGGATCCCCAAGAGCTTGGAACAGGAGGGAAGGATCTCTCCCCTCTGCCCTTCAGATGGAGCCTGGCCACCCCAGCACCTGGAGTTTGGACTTCTGCCTCCAGATCCATGGGAAAATGACTTTCTGTTGTTTAAAGCTACCAAGACTGTGATGGATTTGTCATGACTACCCTAGGAAACGAATGCATTTGCCCTCCTTCCACATCACCAAACAAAGTGGGCTATCTCCAGGATACACCCACTGCCTGCTGGGACCTTTCCCACATCACCCTCCACCCAGAATGCCATCTTGTAGGTCTCTTGTTCCGTACCAGTTGTCTCCCTGATGACCTCTGCTTTTGTCCTACTATAATATCCTTGGTGAGCTTTTAACAATGTACACTGTAAGTGCCCAGGACATCTCCCTGGCTTCCCATTTCACCTGCCCATATAATAAGTGTGCCACCTGACCTCAGTGATCCTCCTCCTCCTCGAAGCCTGCCATTCTTGCTCCTGACACATGGGCCATGTGGACCCTCCACCAGCTGTCCAGTGCCTTAGTCTGCTGCCCTCCTCCCAGCTTTCCTGGTTATCCACCCGGCTCTTCTCCATTAGACCCTGAAGTGGCCCCTCAGGCCTTCCATACCTGTCTCCGTGGCCCTACCCCAATTTGTATTAGTTCTTTACTTGGGTAACGACTGGTTTATGGTCCATCCTGCATCCGCTTGGTCCCTATTTCCGTGGACTAGCACAGTCCTGACACTCTTTGGCATTAAGTACCGAAGCACATCTTCTCCCTCTGGCTGTGCTTCAAGTGTGTGAGAGGACGCGACAGACCTGGCTGACACTCGCCCGCAGGTCTCAGGGCTCGGAAGGAGGCAGATGCTCCTGTGAACAAGCAGAACAAGTCAAGCGTGACTTCGTAGGAGGTCGTCGGCCTGGAGCAAGGGCTTTGGAGTTGGCTGCACTTGGACAAAGGCCAGCTCTGCGACTCATGAGCGTGTGGCCAAGGGAAAGTCAGAGCCATCATTGGTACATTGGGAGTGGTCACTCACCTCCTGGAGTCGTGGGGACTGGGAGATGAAGTGCCCAGGCGCTTTTGTTCTCATGGACACTGGGTTTTCACAGTCGAAGCTTCGAACATGTCCTGAGGCAATTATTTATTAAACTTATTGATTTACTTATTTGTTCTAATTAGTTATACATGACAATAGAAAGCACTTTGGTCATCATACATAGATGGAGTACACTTTCTCATGCTTCTGGTTGTACATGATGTAGAATACATTGGTCACACAGTCATGTATGTACACAGGGTAATGAGTATCCTTACCCCTCCCCTCCCCTCTCTCCCCTCTACCTAAAGAACCTCTATTCTTCCCTAGCCACCCCCTTACTGTGAATTAGCATCCGAATATCAGAGAAAACATTCGGCCTTTGTTTTTTTGGGATTGGTTTATTTTGCTTAGCATGATATTCTCCTGTTCCATCCATTTACTGGAAAATGCTATAATTTCATTCATTTTCTTTATCCATTCCTCTGTTGAAGGGCACCTAGGCTGGTTCCATAGCTTGGCTGTTGTAAATTAAGTGCTAGAAACATTGATGTGGCTGCGTCACTCTATGCTGATTTTAAGTCCTTTGGGTATAAACTGAGGATAGCTGGTCAAATGGTGGTTCCATTCCGAGTTTTCTCAGCAATCTCCATACCGCCTTCCACAGTGGTTGTGCAACTGAGGCAATTTTTTTTTTTTTGTAGCAGGTCAGGCACAGACTCTTCGGAGTGCGCCAAGCCTTTGGATAATGTGCTTTGCCCAGCCCAGCGGTCTTTGCAGCTCAGGTTTCCCTATCATGCCTGCTGGGCGCCTGGCTTCACCCTGGTGACTGTCATGCAGCAGCTGGTCCTAGCTGTTCCATCTTGCGTGCCCCGAGAGCAGGAACCCCGGGAGAGCCCGTGGCAGGTGGGAGGAAGTGGGCTTGTGGGTAGGGTGGGGGAGGAATGCAGTGAGGAGGAGGAGGAATGGAACCCAGCACCACACGGTAAAAACTACCTGCAGGAGGAGGAGCCTTTAAGGATGGTTCTCAGCACACCCAGGACTCATCACCTGGCACGATGATAAACCAGAGGAGGGATGATGAATGAGAGCCCCCTCCCCGCAGGGGTCTGCAGACGGGCACATCCTTCTTTTCCGCATTTCACGTACTTAAGGCTCCCATTCCATGGACCCATAAAACAACAGTCCCCACCAGTAATGATTTCCTGTCCTTCCTCTGAAAAGCATTAGAAAAAAGACCATTTCCTTTTAATAGGCTATTCAGGGAAGATAAAATCAATAACTTGTAGGCAGACGTTTTACTGATGCAAATTTATACTGTTCAAATACTCCAGGTTGCTAACCCCTCTCCTCTGAGAGATGGATCTGTGGTGATGTTACCTTTGGTAAAGTCAGATATGGTCCCGCACTTTGATATGGATACGAAGAAAGAAACACTCACGATCGTGGACAAGTGGCAAGAGCTTTTTATGGGGTCTCCGTGGCGTCTGGCTGCCTTTGGCGATGGCAAATAAAATCCATCATGTGACTCACAAATGGAATCTCAAATAGAATTATTCTTTTTAAGACCCTGACAAATTAAACCAGGACCTATTGTGGATGGCTTTAGGTCCAATAGCGGCTTGACTAAATAGAGCCGCAATAAAAATAAGAAATATCTAAGGGGTCTGGAGATTGAGATGGAACCACAACACGAGTGTTCTAGGCAGGCTGCCCTCCCATCGTCAGGAGTTTTTTGGAGTAATGAGATTCATTAGAGGCCAGCCATTGTTCCTGACTCCCAGATGAGCTTTCTCTCCTCTTTTCTCCGCCTTTGAATATATTAGTCTAATGACGCTCCATCTGTTCTTTCTCCTGAGAAACGGGCTGGGCTTCAAGGAATGCAGATCCAAGATGCCTGTGAGCTGGGGATGCTCTCCTTTGTGGAGGTCCTCCCCCACCGGGGCTCCTGGATCTGTGGCAGAGTCCTTGTCAGGCTGCGGCTCATTAGCCTGCTTCTCCCCCCGGCCCCTGTAGGAGGTACCTACTGCCCGGGACAAACTACCTCCAAGTGGAGCAGCTTGGAACAATGATGCTGAGTATCCCACACAGGCTCTGACGGTCAAAAACCCAGGAGCAGTGAGCTCAGGGGCCCTGGCTTGGGGGTCTCTCTCTGCAATTTCCAACTGGCTGGTTGGTGATCTCATCCCTCATTCATTTCAAAAAAGGGCCTGAAGTCTGCTGGAAAGGAGAGCCACCTTTGGAAGGAAGAGGTATCTGGAAGAGGAAGAGGTAGCCCATTTTCAGCCGCCAGTACTCTCTTCCTGATGAACTTGACACCATTTAGATCCTCACGTAATTGGGAGGTAATATGGTAAATGGAAATTAGCTGGAGGTTCTAGAAACGCAGTCCTGTCTCGAGATTCCCAACTCCTCTGAGGACATTGAGAGGTATTGGTCAGGTTTCTTACCATTTCTGAGCTTCTGTTCCCTGCCCATCACATGAGAGAAGTAACATCACCCCTGGGGTTCTGGAGGGAATTAAATGAGACAGTCCTTGACCGCTTTTGTTGCCCAACCTTCTCTGTGGCAGGGGCTCCACACATTAGCTTTCCCGTCCACCTCTCGTGGTTGTGTGGTCTGGAAGAAATTTGGGAAATCAGAGAAGCATTCGAAAAAATATCTCCTCTTAATAGGTTAGTCAGGGAAGATAAAACCAATACCTTGTGCAAAGAAGACGCTGCAGGTGACGGCCCTAATGACCATTTGGGTGATTTTGTTCCATGTGGCGTGGACAAACTTTTGTGGGTCACAGCTGGGGGGTGACTTATCCAGCTCATCCTACAGACTGAAGACCAGGACATGAGATGCCTCCTGGGGTGTGTGGGTGTCACAGAGTGGCACTGGGGGCCCTGCCATTACCAGGGGCCCTCTCCTAATTTGGGGAGAACATCTCACATGCTTGGCACCTGCGAGCAGATTTCTCAGTACTGAGCCTGGGTGGTGTTGGACCGAATGCTGGGTTGGGGCTGGGGGTCTGGGTTAGTATCACTCTCTCCACCCACTGACGAGTGTGTTTGGGTGAACCAGGGGGCCTTCCTGGACAAACTCATTGTCTGTAAAATATCCATCCTGATTGCAGTCCCCAAGTACTCATCTCAACAAGGTTCTGTGAATTCCACGAGAAATGAGGAGGGAGAGAGCCCTGCAAGGCAGAGAGGCTGTATGGTTGCTGCTGTTCCCAGGCCTGCCGTCTCCAAGGACAAAGCATATGGGGTCTGAGATGCTGCCACCCAGGTATTTCACAGCCCACTGGGTTATGCAGAGTGGGTGGTGTTTCTGGAGCAGTTTTCACATAGGCTTTCCTGATCTGCTCTCATCAGGCAGGCAGCTACTTGGTCAGTGAGAAGGGCAACATTGATCCTGAGGTTAATGCTCACTCTATTATAAACTTAAGCACATTTAGCAATTACAGGTACTATTTGTTGGATCGTGAGAGTAGGGCTGATATGATGCCAAGCACTTGACATAGATATTTCATAACTGGGCTGCTGTAGGAACAATTCTAGGTCCATGTGAATGTCATTTGGAATTGTGTAGTGCACAGCCTGCTTGACTGTTCATGGAAGTCCTGCTTATGAAAACAACATGAGATATACTTGCATGGACTTTTTGAGTCATCTTAGTTTTTTCCTAACCTGTGGCTAAAAATATGAGATTTAAAGAAATTAAGTAACATTTTCACATCAAAAAAGCTAACTCACGGGTTGTAAAGTCAGAATTCTAGAGACTACGTTTTTATCATCACACATTAGGTTGCTTCATGGGTTTAACGGGATTTGCAATGTCTCCCAGCTAAAGGTCACGGGGCGCACACCCGCGGTTGAATAAGTTTGCTTACTCCTTGTGGCGAGGGACAACACACACCATGAAGACTTTATTGTAGGATTTGGGGGAAGGCCTCAGAGCTTTGCTAAGCATTGAATGCTCTTAGGAGGCAGAGTGGTGTTTAATTCCTGTGGAGAGTCGGGCGGACTAAAGCAACAACAGCCACTCCTGTTAGCCAGGAAAGGGGACGCCTGGGGTTTTGTGACTTGGGCAGTGTTCTCCATCTGTGTTCAGACATGATGACGAGGGGCCCTTGTGAGGCCACTCCTCCTGGTCACAGAGTGGCCTTGTCTACCGTTGGCGTTCTGAGAGATTGTTCCTGCTTCCCAGGAGAATGTGAAGGGCCGGCTGTGAGTGGTGGGCCACCTCCAGAGCTTTTCTCTTCTTCAGAATAAAAGCTGTGGACAGCGCCAGGTGCAGGCCAGCGTGTGAAGCCGTGTTGCTCAAAACCAAGGGCAACTATTTTGTGATGAAAGAAAGTGGCAGAACACCGCGTCGTAGCTGACCGTGAGTGATGGCCCCTGCAGCCTCGTGTCGTCCATCACAGCCAACACGTGTCCTCTCCAAGTATGACCGCCAGTCCCCAGGGCAGACCTGGGGTAAGTGCTGTTTCATCTTTTGAGTGATTCAGGTTGGCCTCCGTGGGGAGGACCTGGGTTTGAATGTCCCTTCCATAATGCACGTGGAAGCATAATGGCCATCATAACAGGGTTGAGAGGTGGGACCTTTGAGAGGTGACAGGTCACGGGGCTCTGCACCCAGCACAAAGGCTCTGGCCAGGTGCCGGAACCATGCTCCTGGACTTCCCAGCCTCCAGAACAGTGAGATAAACTTTTATTGTTTTTAACTTACCAAGTCTCGGGTATTTTGTTATAGCAGAAGAAAACGGTCTAAGAGAAGATAGAATAACACAATGGTTAAAAACATGTATGTTGAGCCATGCAGATGTGGTATCAAGGTCCACCTGTAACAGATGGGGCCTTTGCTGGATCAAGGAAGTGAATGGGAAGCTGCAGGGAGTTGGCTTTAGAGTGTCCAGCATCTACAACATTTATGAAGTGGGGAGTGACAAGATGAGAACTCTGGCAAAGACATTCTGGTGACAGGTGAGGGTGCACATCAAGAAAGACATCAAGACATCATCAAGAAAAACAAAAAGCCTGCAGAATAAGCATGAGCCACCTGACCTGGGGGCTTCCCATTGCAGCAGGGGGGTTAGGATGAGATGGTGAGAAACTCAGCTCTCAGTTTCTTTTCATTCATTCATTCATTAATTTAATTAGGTACATATGACAGCAGATTGCATTTTGATTCATTCTACACAATTGCAGCACAACTTTTCATTTCTCTGATTGTACACAATGTAGTGTCACACCATATGTGCTGTCATACATGTACCTAAAGTAATGATGTCCATCTTATCTCAACATCTTTCCTGCCCCCATGTACCCCCCCAACCTCCTCTTTGCCCCATCAAAGTTCCCATGCCCGCCCCCAGTTATGAATCAACATCTATTTATCAGAGAGAGCATTTGGCCTTTGGTTTTTTGGGATTGGCTTACTTCACTTAGCATGATATTCTCCAACTCCATCCATTTACCTGCAAATGCCATAATTTTATTCTCTTTTAATGCTGAGTAATATTCCATTGTGTATATATACCACATTTTCTTGATCCATTTATCTATTGAAGGGCATCTAGGTTGCTTCCACAGTTTAGATGAGGTGGCCGATAATCCAAGGGCTTAATTTTTCTGTGGCTTCAAGATGGTTTGTCTCAGGGAAGTGAAGGCAGGCAACCATGAACCCTAAAATAACTGAAGTGAAGGTTTCTGAAGTGTGGTAGTCACACAGGAAGATGTTTAGCTAGAACCACACTCTGGAATAGTCATCAGCCTGCCCAGTGCAGTACCAAATCATGACCGCCATTGTAGGGAGTCGACTTGCTCTCAAGTGTGATGGTATTAAAGTTTGTTTTTTTTTTAAATTCAAAACCTTAGAAAGATTTCAGAGACTCCCTAGATTAAGTTAAGCAATGGGCATGTGACAGACTGGGAGAGGAAGATGTTTGTGATGCTTAAAACTTTGCATATCTAGGGCGTTGATGTCTAGAATATAAAAGAGCTCTAGACAAATCAGTAAGAAACATACAGGAACCTCTAGAAAAATGGATGATTTAAAGAAAACAAAACAATTCATAGAAAACCAAGTATGAGCTGGCTACAGGCCTGGGGAGATGTCTTACATTGTCAATAGTTGGTTCACCGCAGACTGAATTGACAAGATAGGACTCAATGTGTATCAGTTGGATAAAAATGGTCAGTTGTGCATGAAGAGTGGACGGGGACGCAGGGAAGGAGCAACCATCTGAGGCAGTCCTTAGAGGTTGCTGGGGTCCAAGACCCAGGGAAAGTGGGTACCATGTACTTTAAGATCCCAAAACCACTCCTGGGTGTTTACTGCAGAGAAACTTGTAGGTTTGTGGGGGAGTCCACATGAAGATGTGTGTGGAAGCCCATCTCCCCAGTGGGTGGAGAAGTGGAGGGGGAGCTCTGTGGAGTCCCGTGCAGATCTGAAGGTGGTGGAATCATTGCATCCAGCTGCCTGGGTCATAAAACACAGGGCTGGTAGGGGAAAAGAGCAGAGCCAGCTATAAAGCACAGTATTTATGTAAACTGAGCACACATATACACATATACACCTAAAGCTATACTTTTATGACAACACATACATATTTAAGAGGATCTATCAAAGTCACTTCAGTGAGTCCCTGCAGAAGAGAGGGAAGGGCATGAAGGCAGAGACAGGAATAAAAGAGAAAGTTGCACACCACCAGGAGGGGCCCACCTGGGCTGGAGGCTGAGCGTCTGCCCTGGAGGCTCCCCATTCTCTAGTGGGAGATGGCAGGAGTTGATCCCTGGGGACGAACACCAGGAACAAATGACCGCATCCACGTACTCCTCTGTTACCTTTAAGTAAAAATACTTATTTCACAAGCAACGTCGATGGATGTCAGCAGGCAGAACAGCACACTTTACACAATTCACGATTATGCTCAAGCAGGTCTGCCCAGGGCCTCGTGGGAACACGTTCCTCCTCCTGGTGGTCTATGTTCTGATGCCTCCGCCTCTGTGTCCCCATTGTCCTTGGCTCGTTCAGGTCTGAGCATGGGGTGGTTGCACAGAGGGGTGACTGTCTGGTTTGAAATTGCTCAGGGCTCCATCTTTCTCTGTCACCCAGTTCTGAAGTAAGCTTCCTCCCCAATGTGCCCTGTGTTATGTTGGCCGCTGGATTTGCCTCCTGTGGTTGGTTCTTCTCAGCAGGTGGGGTTTCCTGGTTGACAGTGACCCGCTGATGCCGTGGGAGGGCGAACTCCTAATTTTCCTAGGAAGACTCCCTGCTAAAGGGTCTGAAGGAATCTATTCCTAATTGTGCACATTTTTCTTTAAACTCTAATTCCCTGTAGTCATTTTAAAATGCCGTTTCTGGTTATAGTGCTTTGAGATTTTACTGTTTAACGTGCTTAACTTGTCATCCTTAAGTTGTTCCTGTCTGTTCTTCCTCTTGTAGATAGTGTACAATGTCCCTGTCTCCTAGAGCCTCAGCCACCTGCTGAAGATTTGATTCTTAATCTATTCCACCAGCCTCTGAGCACTGTCCCCAGTAAGGATAGTTCAGTGGGAAGAGCGTTAACTATGAGATCTCCAGTTAATCACTCCACCTGCCATTTGCTTATTAATACAGTGGGAAAACGCACCATCTATGAAGGACCTGGGTGAGGGTAGGGGTGACCTGCTCACCACGCCACACCCTGGCCAGCCCTGGACAGACACAGCTGTCGCCATTGTAGACCTTCGCAGTTTGCTTTTCCTAACACCACTGAGTCGGCCCCATCTGCAGAATGATGCATTTCTTGATGAAACACAGAAAATACAATACCTGAGTCATTTTTCTCGCCCACTTGGCTGGTGTGTTTCTTTCCATGATTGTCTTTCTCATCTCCGGGGGAAAGGCCTATCATCCTGTGGGAGGTGGTGATTTGTTCCTGACTCAAGAAATAGCATCACTTGCCCCCACCCAAGTTGACATCAAACTTTAATAACTTTGCCTCTGGGAAGAACATCTTAGTTGTGCTATCTTCATTGTCACTGATCTTCATTGTCTCTCCAGCCCCCAGCCTGGGATTCTGACTTGACATAAGAGGCCATTGACATGCTCTCTGGACCGCTCCAAGGCTCCACTGTGGAGTTCACCTCCAGGGTCCCACATGTCCCCAGAGTCAGGTATTGGGACCATAACAACTAAGGACAACCAGACGCTGCTCTCTCAGTGGGAGGCACCATAGGAGTGCAATCCTTTGCACCCAGAACCCACTGGTTAGGGGATATTTGCTGTGAATAACAGACCTGCATTGATACATCAGCATCACTCCAATCCCACAGTTCACAGGGAGTGCACGCCTGTTGTTGTGCATTCTATGGGTTTGGACAAGCATAGACTGATGTGGATCCCAGATTTTAGTGGCATCGTAGCATAGTTTCACTGCCCTGGATGTTCTCTGTGCTACCCCTACCCCTACCCCCTGCCCTGGAATCCCAGGCTATCTTGATCTTTTTCTTGTTTCCATAGTTTTGTCTTTTTAAGAATCTCATTTAGTTAGAATCATATAGTTTTAAACCTTTTTAGACTGGCTTCTTTTTCTTTTTCCTATAACTTTATTTTATTTAGGTAGTGCTGAGGATGGAGCCCAGTGACTCACATGTGCTAGGCACTCTCTACCACTGAGCCACAACCCCAGCCCCAGACTGGCTTCTTTCACTGAAGATTCCTGCTGTCTTTTGTGGCTTGAGAGATCATTTCCTTTCAGCACTGAGTACTAGTCTGTGGTCTGGATGCCCTAGTGTGTGTTCATCTCTTCCCCTTCTGCAGAGGTCTTGGTTGCTTCTAAGCGTTGGCAGATATGAGTAAAGCTGCTGTGAATACCTTGTGCAGGGTTTTGTTTGGATACATTTCCAGCTCCTCTAGGGAACTACCAAGGAGAGTGATTGCTGGTTCCTAGGGTTTAGTTTTTGTAAAAAAAACCTCCAAAATATCTTCCACTGTGGCTGTACCATTTTGTGTCCTCACAAGAAATGAGTGAGAGTTCCTGTGGCTCCACATGTGCCTCAGCATTTGATGGTGTTAGAGTTCCAACACCATCCAATGGACATGTAGCAGACTATCGTTATCATCTCATTTGCATTTTCCTTGTGGCATATAATGTGGAGAATATTTTCTTATGTACTATGATGTTTGTGTCTTCCCAAAATTCAAATGTCAAAACCTAATCAGCATTGTGATATGGTTAGGAGGTTGGGTCTTTGAAAGGTGATTCGATCATAAG
This sequence comes from Spermophilus citellus, assembly GCF_964194105.1. Taxonomy (NCBI): domain Eukaryota; kingdom Metazoa; phylum Chordata; class Mammalia; order Rodentia; family Sciuridae; genus Spermophilus; species Spermophilus citellus. The sequence continues at coordinate 76,481,757 of NC_138196.1, read as the reverse complement.
GGCTCCTGATCACATAAAATAGCCCAGAGGAAGCTCATTTGCTGCCTTCCACCACAAAGGCACAGTAAGAAGACACCATCATGAATCACAAAGTAGACCCTCTCTAGATATAGAATCTGCCAACACCTTCAGCTTGGATTTACCAACCTCTGAACTGTGAGAAGTGAATTTCCTTTGTTTATAACAAGTCAACCTGTCTTAGGTAATTTGCTACATCAGCACCAACAAACCAGGATCATGTTTATTTGCCATTTGCATATTTTTTTTTTTGGTGAAGTGACTTGTAATAGTTTTTATTCTGTTCTTCCTTTTTCCTTACTAAATTTGTGAGCTTTGATACATGCAAAGTATATGGAATGTCAGAGGGAAGCAGATTTATGTTCTTGGCCTGCCCTGAGCAACCTTTTTGGGTCTCCATTGTTGACTCCCTCTGCAAGTGGAGCCTCGCCAACCCCACAGGGTGAGTCCTCCCCAGCACAGTCCCCATGGTGGTACTACAGAACACCCCTGAAACAGGAAACAAGGATTTACAGGCACCCTGTTCCCTCACAGACACAGGTATGAAGCTAATGGCCTGCTGCTTTGTTCAGACTGCCATGAACTCCAGTTTGCAATTTCTCAGCACATGGGAAGAGGGACTTGTGCAGAGGAAGGGACCACTGGTAGGCAGCGTGGCTGTAGTGACCTGTTCCAAGACCAAGGAACACTACAGAAAACCCAGAGGAGAAAAACCCACATGCAGGTAACTGGCCCATTAGTTCAATAGGGAATTCACTGTGATTGTTCTGAGTAAGCATTCTGCAGGTTTATGTGTCCTTAATAAGCTTTGGATTTTATCCAACTTATAAAACTTTGCTGACTATGCAAAAACGTAGTAACATATGCAAATTGGTTGCCTTGCCTTTTTAACAGGCCACTGTAGTCATTAGGTGCTCTTGGAAGATGAGCCTGCAGTTGAGGGGGGGACTCCCTCCAGCCACCAGCTTAATTAACATGGAAGGCTACAGCTTCCTCCATTTGCTAATGTGTAGTGCTGCTTCCTCCCGAGAAAGCTCAGGGGCCTGGGCTTCAAGGGCAAGAAGGTGATCCTGAGCAGGCAGTGGGTAAGGTGACATCTCTGTCATGTGGGTAAGGTGACATCACTGTGGCAGTCCCTCTGACCTGGGCACCTGACTCCTTGTGGGCCTGACACTTCTGACTTTGTGCTTCCCAACGTGACCCTGGGTTTCTGGAGTCCCTGCCCTGGTTTCTTGATCCTGAGTCTCTCTGCTCTGGAAGGGTCTGCCCTGGTGGTGTGACCATCAGCTCCAGATCCCAGCATGATGAGATGCCATCACAGGAGTGCCACGGAACTACTCTCACAGCTGGCCCTGGTGGGGTGCGTGTTCCTGTAGGACAGGGCCTGCGCCCACGGTAAGCTAACACTGGCCACTGCTGGGCTCCTCTCTGCTGCCTCTGGTCTGAGAACCTCGGGCCTCCTCCCTGAGCTGCCCATGGAGCGTCTGGGCCAGTTACATCTCCTCTGTCTTCACCTGTCATGCTTTCCTTCCTGCACCTCTTGATAAATGATCGAAAGCCCACATCTTTTTTTTTTTCATATTTTATTTTATTTTATTTTAATTTTTTTATTGGTTGTTCACAACATTACAAAGCTCTTGACATATCATATTTCATACATTAGATTCAAGTGGGTTATGAACTCCCAATTTTACCCCAAATGCAGATTGCAGAATCACGTCGGTTACACATCCACAATTTTACATAATGCGCTATTAGTAATTGTTGTATTCTGCTACCTTTCCTAACCCCTACTATCCCCCCTCCCCTCCCCTCCCAACCTCTCTCTCTACCCCATCTACTGTAATTCATTTCTCTCCTTGTTTATTTTCCCATTCCCCTCACAACCTCTTATATGTAATTTTGTATAGCAATGAGGGTCTCCCTCCGTTTCCATGCAATTTCCCTTTTCTCTCCCTTTCCCTCCCATCTCATGTCTCTGTTTAATGTTAATCTTTTCTTCCTACTCTTCCTCCCTGCTCTGTTCATAGTTGCTCTCATTATATCAAAGAAGACATTTGGTATTTGTTTTTTAGGGACTGGCTAGCTTCACTAAGCATAATCTGCTCTAGTGCCATCCAGTTCCCTGAAAATTCTATGATTTTGTCATTTTTTATTGCTGCATAGTACTCCATTGTGTATAGATGCCACATTTTTTTTATCCATTCATCTATTGAAGGGCATCTGGGTTGGTTCCACAGTCTAGCTATTGTGAATTGTGCTGCTATGAACATCGATGTGGCAGTATCCCTGTAGCATGCTCTTTTAAGGTCTTCAGGGAATAGTCCGAGAAGGGCAATAGCAGGGTCAAATGGTGGTTCCATTCCCAGCTTTCCCAGGAATCTCCAAACTGCTTTCCAAATTGGCCGCACCAATTTGCAGTCCCACCAACAATGAACAAGTGTACCCTTTTCCCTGCATCCTCTCCAGCACTTGTTGTTGTTGGACTTCATAATGGCTGCCAATCTTACTGGAGTGAGATGGTATCTTAGGGTGGTTTTGATTTGCATTTCTCTGACTGCTAGAGATGGAGAGCATTTTTTCATGTACTTGTTGATTGATTGTATATCCTCCTCTGAGAAGTGTCTGTTCAGGTCCTTGGCCCATTTGTCGATTGGGTTATTTGTTATCTTATTGTCTAATTTTTTGAGTTCTTTGTATACTCTGGATATTAGGGTTCTATCTGAAGTGTGAGGCGTAAAAATTTGTTCCCAGGATGTAGGCTCCCTATTTACCTCTCTTATTGTTTCTTTTGCTGAGAAAAAACTTTTAAGTTTAATTAAGTCCCATTTGTTGATTCTAGTTGTTAACTCTTGTGCTATGGGTGTCCTATTAAGGAATTTGGAGCCCGACCCCACAATCTGTAGATCGGAGCCAACTTTTTCTTCTATCAGACGCAGAGTTTCTGATTTGATATCAAGCTCCTTGATCCATTTTGAGTTAACTTTTGTGCATGGCGAGAGAAAGGGATTCAGTTTCATTTTGTTGCATATGGATTTCCAGTTTTCCCAACACCATTTGTTGAAGATGCTATCCTTCCTCCATTGCATGCTTATAGCCCCCTTATCAAATATAAGATAGTTGTAACTTTGTGGATTAGTCTCTGTGTCCTCTATTTTATACCATTGGTCCACCCGCCTGTTTTGGTACCAGTACCATGCTGTTTTTGTCACTATTGCTCTGTAGTATAGTTTGAAATCTGGTATCGCTATACCGCCTGATTCACACTTTCTGCTTAGAATTGCTTTTGCTATTCTGGGTCTTTTATTTTTCCATATGAATTTCATGATTGGAAAGCCCACATCTTGCCATGACTGAAGGCTAAGCACAGGTGTCGGTACTTCAGTGGAACCCTGTCGACCACCACGGAGCTGAGTGACGGTATCCTTCCGGGCTGTGAGGTCCTCAGTGGCTGTCACCAGTTGATCCGTTATCTCAGGCCACACAGACCCAGCCTCTGCTCCGTCAGGTGCTCTCAGGGCACAGGCAGGTAAAATGGGTGACCTCGCCAGCCAATGGTGAGAGACGGCCAGCCACACAGAAGTGAGGTAACGTTGCACAATGACAAGTGCTGCTAAAAACAGAACAGCGGGACCACCCGAGGACTTCTGAGAAGAGGTCGCATTTTAACTGAGACTAGACAAAAAGGGCACTCTGTGGGAAGGCCTGGGGCATAGGAAGGAAGTGAGCCTGTTTGCTGGGTGAAGATGGGGCTGTGGTTGGGACCAGAGTAGCAGTGGAGGCACCAGCTTGGGGGCTGCTGTGGACAAGGTCCAGGCTGGGGATGGAATGCAGGGCCTTGTGCGTGTGAGGCAAATGTTCCACCAACTTGAGTCATTTCAGAGGCAGATGTGGTGATGGCAGGTTAGACGTGGAGAAGAAGCGGGGAGGAATCAGGGGTGACTCCTAGGGTGGAGCTCACCTGGGGCAAGGAGATCAGGGTTCTGTTTGGCCTCGGTGGTGGACATCCGTCATTCTTACCAGCCACTGGGCACCAGTGGACAGCCTTCCTGTGCTGGAGAATGTGCCCTACTTTGGAATCTGCATTGTCAAAGGTGGAGTCAGGCTCTGGCTTCTCCAGTAACCCTTCTGTTTGGGGTGTGGTCTGTGACCTTGGCTCACCCAGGCATCTTGTGTAGCTCCAGGCTGCCCTCACCTGGCCGTTGAGTCGGCAGCCCCACCCGGTTTCCAGAGGCAGCAAAGCGCGAGCTCTGGCATCTGTACCCAGGACGGTGGTAGCACCTCTCCCTGGAGCAGTTCCACAGTGGGATCTGGGTAGTCCCTGGCTTTTAGCCTGATTCAGTCTGATTATCTTGTCCTCCTGGGAACCTTGTAGGTAACTCAGACCCTTCAAATATCTTATCTGCCTAAAGTTTACAAGATTCAATTTCGTACATTTCCATCCCCAGTACTTCCCCTTTCCCTCTACTCCTCCCTCCCTGTGATCCACATTTTCTACTCTACTGGCCTCCCTTCTATTAATATATTTTTAATTGGTGCATTGCAATCATACATAAAGGTAGGCTTCATTGTGACCTAGTCATACAGGCATATAGCATTATTTGGTTGTGTTCATTCCCCAGGGACTTTTCTTCCCTGCCTCTCAACCCACTTCCCCTGCTGTACTGCTGAGATGCTGGGGGAGACATCATAGTCTATGGGGAACTGTGCCCACGGAGACCCTCTTTCAAGAAGGGACTTGCTATCCAGCTATGGAGAAGGCAGACAGCAGCATCACCAGGGGTTGACAGCCTCAGGGTCTGCCTGAGTGGCAGAGGACATCGCTTGCCAAGTGCAGCCCACGTCAGGTGACTGAGTGTAGTGGACTCTGACGGGCAGTGCTAGCTCCAGAGCTTCTGCTGAGGTGACCAGGGGGAACTGGACGAAGTTGAGCTCTTTCCTTGAATCCCTCCTCTCTCCTCCTTCCCTATTTTCTACTAAACATCGGACACCCCCAAATGCACTTCAGTGCGTGCCTCTGTAGACTCCTCCAGTGGAGAGCTGCAGCTGGGGCCCAGGTGTGGTCTAGAGACGTCGTTGGTGAACAGCGAGTGCAGCCTCAGAGTGGCTGCTTTGAGGAGAAGCAGCCTAGGAGGGGATTTTGGTCAACTCCAACTTGTAGATGTCAGGATAAACCAAGAATCTACCCAGAAAGGCAGGGGTGGGATGGGCCCCAAAAGAGAAGAGAAGAAGGTGGAGAACCCCACACAGGGCTGCTGAGTCCCAGCTAAACTGAGGCTCAAAGCATAGCTCTGCGGTGGTTTGCTGGGCTGTCAGGGCGGAAACCAAGTTTCGGTGAGCCGTGAAGTGAGTGAGAGGTGACGACAGACAGTGAAGGCAGACAAGAATTTTCAGAAGTGGGGCTGAGAGAAGGTGAGAAGATACAGGGCTGTCATCAATTGAAAGGGGACGTCAGCCCAGTGAGCATGACCATGGAGAACCTGGCAGAGGTGATGGGCTAGAAGACTTGAAACCAAAGGGAGGAAATGGGTTCCAGGACATAGACAGACTGGACCAGAACCAGGAATACGGAAGCTGGCTTCAGCGGTGTTCAGGAGGGGAACAGAGGGAGATAGGGAGCAGGTCTTGAAGCAAAAGATGGGCAGCTCTCAAGAACTGTGCTTCGGTGGCTCCAGAGTTCTCTGTGAGGCTGGAGTTGAGGGTGAACTGCTGAGATCAGGGACATTTTCCGGGGTGGTGGTTTGGTCAAAGAGAAGGAAGAAGGTTTGAGATAGTCACCAAGGTCAGTGGGAAAAAGGGGACCAAAGACAGGAAGTAGTAGGGTGCGGAACATGTTGGGAGCCGGGGAATTCTGAATATAGCCTTGTTAGCCCGTCTCGATGTCATTTTGGTGTTTTTATAACTTTAGGGCACAATGTCACTTTTTCCCCCCTCCTGATCATCTAGAGGAGCACAGAAAACTGAGGTAAAAGTGCTTTTCCATAGAAGTCAATGTTCTAAATATGTAAAACTATGATTTCAATTTCCATGATTTCTTTAGCTATTTCTCTGATGAATTCTTCATAACAAATATTTTATCTTATCTGCAGAGTAAGTTGCAATGTATGAAAAACCTTGACCTTACCTTTTCTTGTTTAATCCTCTAACATGCTTCTAAGGTAGATAATATTATTTGCTGTTTGAGGACAGCAGATGTCTGCAAGGTTCCTGGAACGATCAAGGTCATGCCATTGGTCAGGGTCAAGATGGGGACACGGGCTCAGCTCTTTTCTGTTCAGCCTGTGGTCATTCTATTGTCAGGGTGTATCTCCCTGGGTTTCAGACACAAACTAGATTTGGGTTCATTTTTATTGATTAGCTTAATTAGTCAGAGATAATTTAATTGTTTTTGTTTTGTTTCATTTATTTAGCATGTTCTCCTGAGTTTGAGTTTCTAATCCATTATTATGATAAGTTCTTTTTCCTGGCATCCTGAATAGCGACAGGCTTGGAGTCATAAAGGAAGTAGCTGACTTAGAATTGTGAGCGTTCAGACCCCTCTCCATGAAGGCTTTCCTGTCTGTGCTTTGCCTGAGTTATGGCTACAGTAATGGGGAGATTGGCACAGCTTCAACAGCCATGAAATCTCTTCAATTACAGCTGCCTGAAGATTACTTAAAGTCTTAAATGCTTGATGCATTGAGATGAGGCTGTGGAAAAGGGAGACGGGTCATGTGAATGCTTGCCTGCGCAGGGAAGGGACCCTTCATGGTGCACAGAATCTTCAAGAATAGTCAAAGTTACTCTGAAAGCAGCCAAGTAAGTAAAAATGGAATTGAAACTCGAATGGTATGTTTCACCATGTTTTTGTTGTCATTAAGGTGAGGTTGATGTCAAAACACAATACATCAGTCAGTAGAGTAATTAGTTCATTCATTTCTTCAACCATATTTACAGAACATCATTTATTCAACACACACTCAGTAACACACTGTGTTGGGGGGTTAGAGGTGAAAAGTGAATAAGGCCTCATCTCCTTGTCAGGGCAGGGGCTTCTAGTGGGCAAGATTCACCTGCACACGGCTCATCATAGCATTGGTGGAAGGTAAGATGCAGCAGCCGTCAGGGCGTTGGCCTGAGCACACCCTCCGTGGTGGGTGGACCGAAAGGGTGTGCATTGAATTCCTCTGGGTGTGGCTGGGGGAGGCCTTTTGCTCTTTCTCTGGAAATCTTTATTTAAATAATGACACATTTCAACCATAGAAAAAACAGGACAAATACTGTGTGATTCCACTTGTCTAAGGCACTCAAACTCACAGAGACAGACAGGAGAATAATGGAGGGTTCCAGGGGCTAGAAGTGGGGAATGGAGAGGTAGAGCTCTGTGGTGTGAGTTTCAGTTTTGCGAGATGAAGCGTATTGTGGATGGTGAGGAGACGGTGACAACACGACTGTGTGGGGTGACACTGAACTGCACACTTCCAAGTCATTAAAGTGATGAATTTTATATCATGTGCATTTTACCAGAATTAAAATAATAAAACTGACGCCAAGAAACTCATAAAAGAGATGACTCCGTTCCTTCCATGGAATGTATATACAGATGCCATGGCTTGTCATATATCATTTAGTCTTCCCTCATTCAAAAAATGTTGAAATATAACTAATGTCCCTGTTTCTCTTGGCCTCAGACCTTCCTCCTCTTTTCTTCAGCTGTGGGTACTGTCCTGAAGTTAGGGGGTCTCATTCCTGTGCCTTTTTACCTTTATCAATGCCTCCCTTCCAGCAAACACCAGAAACACCCTTGCAGTTGACCGCCCACCGTGGAGAAGCCTGGGCGGCTGGACACCCTGTGGCGGTGCAGAGCTCAGGCTCCCCAGCAGGGTGGTGCCGTCTGAGGTGGGCGTAATTCTATGGTGAGCTATCTCAGCAGATCTCATCTAGAAGGAGGGAAGCCTAGAGCCACCCTAAAGTTGTAATTTTGTAAAGAAACAACAGTCATTCGTATGAGCCAGGATAGAAGGATATGTGGCCATTTTTGTGGTTTGGAAAATGTGCACATCCTTGTTCATGTTCTGATATAATGATGGAGTGGTTGTGCCCACCGTGTTTTGTTTTGGTCCACTCTGGTCATGGAATGGCCTTGTTTGGCACTGGTGGCCTGTGAAGATGAACAGAACTGGCAGTGAGTGGCAGGCCAGCTCGTGGCTACCAGAGGCCATTGTCAGCACATGTGTGTGTATTCATAATAGTGTGCACCACTGTGTGTGGGGGGGTCTTATTTGAATGGGTGAAAATACACTGCATATATCATTCTGTGGCTTTTAAAACGTAATTTCATAGTATGAGATTAACCCTGGTTGTTGATGCTAGCAGATCCAGCTCATGTCCTTTGTATGCTGTTTTTTATTCAACTGAAGGATGGTTACGTTGCTCCTTTTCTTGTTAAGAATCATGCCAATACACCGAACATGGAGATATATAAATATCATTTCTGCAAGGACGGAAGCCAGGTGACAACAAGAAAGGAAGTGCCCAACACCGTGACAGTCATAAAGCCAGCCTGAAGGGGCTCCTGCTGGTAACATCTGGGACAATTTGAGCAATAAAATAATAATGATGGGAGCTGGGGTTGTGGCTCAGTGGTAGAGCACTTGCCTAGCATATGTGAGGCATTGGGTTTGATCCTCAGCACCACATAAAAATAAATAAATAAAGTTTAAAAAATAATAATGATGGTAATGGTTTATAATCCATAAAATGAAATAACTATCCCTGGGTTCATATTGCTCTAAATAATAACTGACTATCATTGAGTACTTGCACATGTTGCAAATATTGCCACTTGGCTCTGGTGACTGCAATTATGCTAATGCAATTTGGTTTTTATGAGGTTATCTTTACTAAACTTTTCCTTTATAGCTGTATTTTTATGATGCAACTAAGAAATAATTTTCTATCCAAAGAACATAAAGATATTTTCCTATAGAAGTTTAAAAAATTTTTCTTTACATTTATATCTCAAATAAATCTGCAATTGTTGGCTTATGGTGTGAAGAAGGGCATCTAATCCACAAAGATAACCCCTCTCACAGCATGATGTAATGCCTTTGCTTTGGTGAACAACCTTCAGTTTCTAGATACTTTACTCTGGTTTAATGACATTTGCCTGTCAATCATTTTAAGTATTATACTTTTCTTTATTCAGACCTGATCTCTGGTTAGTCAAGTTCCATCACCAAAATTTTTCTTTTGTTTGCTTTTTTTTTTTTTTTTTTTATACTGGGGATTGAACCCAGAGATGCTCTACCACTGAGCCACACCCCAGACCTTTTAATTTTTTATTTGGAACAGGGTCTCACTAAATTACCCAGGCTGTCCTGAATTTGTGATCCTCCAGCCTCAGCCTCCCGAGTCACTGGGCAGAATTACACCACTGTGCCTTGAATAGTCAGCCCTTTTGAGCTCATTATTCTGCCATATGAATTTAAGTGTTTGGAAAAGCTTATTGGCATTTTGATTGCAATTGCATTAATGTGTAGTTTCAATGATCAAAAGATCAAGTGTTTTCATTGGAATCTCTCTCCATTCACTTGTATCTTTTTATATTTATTAACTCTACCCCTTTCTCCACAATGTTCCATATATATTTGGTTAGCTCTATACCCAGGTATTTACATTATTTGGGAATTGTCTGTCTAAAAGACACCTTTGTTCCAGTGTCTTAAACAAATTAGGATTCAATCTTTTAAAAAGAGGCCCAAAAGAGGATCCTTGTAGTTGTTTCTATGACTCCAAATGCCAAGGTCAAGGACTCTGTGATTCTCAATCTCTTTCCTCCAGGTCCCACGTGGTTTCTGGAGCGCCTCCTGTAGTGCTTGATTCCAAGTGCCTGGGAGGCGGAAATGCAGAAGACAAAGAAAGCTGAGTTGGGAGCTCCTATCTGACAGTTGTTGCTTACATCTAATTGGCATCCAAGGACCATGAATGAAATCAGAGTTCTCTTGCTAAGAAGAGAAAGCACAAATATGGAGCTTCAAATAGTAGTTGTGCCCTAAGATTTTTTGCTATTATTTTGAATATGTTTTATAAACTAAAAATCTCAGTCACTTATTGGTCTACACAGTGACCATTTCATTTAAAAAATTAAAATGTAATTTACATGGAGGAAAATGTACCTCGTACATTTCTGCAAGTTTTGACAAATACAGGAGATTGTTATTTAGTTTGAGGAACACATCAGACAGAGTGAAAAACTGTATTATAGGATGTGGTCAGAGGAGTAAGCTGGACCTTCCTCTTAAGGGACTTTTTAGGTGATGGTAATGAGTCTATATATTAGTGTAAATGCAGTAGGAAGCCCCTGGAGAGTTATAAGTGGGGGGTGATGTGATGCTACAATTTTCACTCTGAGTTTTCTCTAGAGAATGAATTCCACTTGCAACAAGGAAGAGAGGATCCCCGAGGCTCTTGTGCTGTCTGGCAAATGCTCATGGACAGGGAACATGGGTGGCAATGGAGATGGGGTTCAGGCAGGTTCCACATGTGCTTTGGAGCCCCCAGGACTTGCTCTTGGATTTTCATCTTTATTCCTCTTGCTTGGATGTGATTCCCTCTGGAATCAGATGTTCAGAATAATCACTGTAATTTGTGAATTTCTGTGCATACATACACTCTTCTAATTTGGCAAAGCTGTTATTTTTTCTCATTTCCCATCAGTGGGCACAAGTGTGATTCACAAGCTGTATGATATAATTAGTTTTCTGGATTAGAGAAAAAAAGGAAGGAAATATTCTGTTTAACAAAGAATTTGAGAATTGAGCCAGAGCATTAGCATTTAAAAGGAGGTTAAGGAAACTACTGGATGGAGGTCACATCCCAGGAGTTTTGAGAACGTTTGGTCTTCAGAATCTCTTCCATAAATTTCCTTGTATCTATTAATGTTGTTCCTTAAAAATATTTTTCATGCTAACCTTCCTGAGAGGGATGGCATCTGAACCCCTCAGCACTGGATCATACATTTCTTCAGTAATTTGCTTTCCATTTTAAATCTCTCCTGAACACCTATAGGAGAGGTGGGTATTTAAATATCAGTTTCGTTAGCAAAGTTCTCAGTAGGTGAGAAGGGACCGAATCTCTTTTATTGTACAAAGGAATAAATGAACAAAAAGATGAATTAATTCAACAAATAGACGAAATAAAGTCCTGTAGTCCTGGATCCCTAGCCACCTGATCTTCGAAGGTTTTGGTAGAGTTGCAACAAAACAAAACAAAACAAAGAAACCAACCACGCCATAAGACAGTGATAGACTCAGCAAGGAAACAGGGATGTCAGGAAAATAAAAAGGGAAAATGGAAAGTCAGGGTCACATTAAAACAGGGAACATAACTTGGAACCACAAAGGACTTTAGAGAAGCTCCTTGCCCAGTTCTCCCGATCAGTCCAGGGCTCCTGTTTGGACCTCTGCGGGGTTCACTCTGACACTGACGCTTGCCTGGGTTTGCAGTGCGCCTGCTCTGTGACTCCTAGGAACGCAGCCCAAGTGCCATCAGGGGCAGTGTGCCAGTGGGGCAGGGAGCAGGCCTGTCCACATGTTTGGTGCCCCCAGCTGTCCTCTGGGCAAGCCCGCAGGCTGGAGCTCCAGTGCGTGGATTCAAGTTTTTCAAGCCAGAGATGTCATAGTTGAAGGTCAAGCTCCACCGCAGAACTTCCCAAACCTTTGTACCTTGGAACGTTTTTCCATAGGACATTGATCCATATTTTGAAAAACAAAGGCTCTGTGGTCACATATGAAATGTTGTGTTAGACACACATGAATCAGAGCTTGTCTGGTGTTTAACAGGCTCGAGAACAGTCTTAAGGCCGACGTGGATGACTCTAACACCCAACTGCTCCCACAGGACTGCCTCATACAATCCCCAGCTCCCAAACAATTCTGTGAGAACCCAGGGGTTCTGAGCAGTTCTGGAGGGCTTCATGGTGACGTCTGCTGGGTACAGTTGCACGTTCCTTCACTATCCCTGTGTCTGGGTTGACCCCTGCCTGCTCTCTGCCTTCCTCCAGGGCACAACAGTCACTTGCCAGCGAGTATGGTCTTGTGACACTTCACACACTCTGTCTGTCACCTTTGTCAAACTTTGCACTGTGTTGTAGGGCCTCTCGGACCTGCCTTGGTCGGTTGGGCGCATGGACTCGATGTGCATTTCGGTTATTTTAGATGAAGAGAGGAAGGTGGAAGCCTTGTTTAGTTCTTCAGCTAAGCCGCAGGCCTCAGGGCAGCTCATCAGAAAAGCCCTGCGTTTGAGAGGTGGACTGCAGAGTGCCTGCTTAGCTATCATAAAGTGGGACTTTGTCTTCCTCTTGTTGATCCTTTTATAGGAGACCCACGGAACCAGACCCCCGTTTTTGAATGACTAGCATCTGGTGTTCACACCAATTATCACTCTTGTATAATAGAGAAAACTTGCAAACCCAAGGGGAAGGAATACATTTTTTAAGCGTATAATTGAGAAAAATGATTGCAACAGAATCGCCTGACTTACATTAAACTGACATTAAACGCACCAATGTGAATTAAAGAAATTACTGTGAAAAATGAAACCATAAAAATATAATAAGGAAAGATAAGTGGGTACTTATTTATTTTTTAACATTTTCTGCTTAATGTTTGTAAGGAAAATAAAAAAAGGAAAGATAAGTACATTTGAACATACTACAAAATACCCCCAAACACTTGTAAATCATAATAGTAAATTCACATGACGGAGTCTATGTACTCTCATATGTTTTTGTAGATAAGAGCTGACAAACTCATTGAATGATTATTTTCCAATGTCTATCAAAATGTAAAATGTACCAACCCTTTGACCCAGCAATTCAGTTGTGATTAATTGATTGCACATGTATATTTGTAATGTATAACAAGGATTTATGACTCTTTAAATCAAGATTATAATATCATCTTGCTAATTTTATAATGTATTTAGATTTAGCATGTAGGAAAAGAACAGAATGGAGGGAGGGGGAAAAAGAATAGGTGGACCTCATAATTGCCAAGTTTATACATTTTATGTGAACATCTACAATAGTAACTCAAAGTAGATTATGAAAACCCAAGAATTGTATTAATTTCTAGAGCAATAATGTCACAATTTCTACTCACAATAATATAATTCAGGTAAGAAGAATTTAAAAATCAATGGATAATTTCAAGTTAACTCTTGACTTTCAATAATAGGAATAATAAGTATTTATTGGGCACTTTCTATATGCTATTATCATTTTGTCTTCAAAGAATCCTATGAAGTAGACTACTATATTTTTTTCATTTTACAAGTGGATAAAGTAAGATTCTGAGAAATAAATATGGACGTCTATAACAGGGTAAGCCAGGGAGCTGAGAGACAGTAAGTAACCCCCTTCCCTGCAGTTTTGTTTTCCAAGGTATCAGTGTGTACAGGGCTTGATATGACCCCTGGCTTCAGTCCACTGGGGTCCTTGTATAGAGGGCAAGTACTGTCACAGGAAAATAGTCTTGTCTATTTAACTAGACATTTCAAGCTTTTGATTTTTTTTTGGTGAAGATCCATTTATATTTCTGTGTTATTATTTGCTTTTAGACTGAAAAACATCCCTTAGTATTTCTTATGGTACAAGTCTGCTTTCTAGATTTTTTTTTAAAAAAAGAATATTTATTTTTTACTTTAAGGTGGGCACAATATTTTATTTTATTTTTATGTGGCACTGAGGATCGAACCCAGTGCCTCATGCATGCTAGGTGAGTGCTCTACCACTGAGCCACAACCCCAGTCCCTTCTTTCTAGATCTTTATGGATCCAGTTTTTGTGTATATTCTTAAATTTCCTTTCAGAGTTGTAAAGTGTTTGTTTCTGGAATCCTGTGGAAGATCCTGGTTGAAGTATCACACTGTGTTACTTGGGTAGTTTCTATGTAAACTAGGGAGCTGGATTAACAAGACTTGGTGGTGGTATATGGCAATGAAGTTAATAAGAGAAGAAGAAAGATGGCAAAGATGACCCTGTTTTATTGCTTGGGCAATAAAAGTGTGTGTGGTGCTGTTTGAGAGCAAAGAGTAGCAAAACAGCCAGTATGAGGGGGAAATGGAGTGGGGCTGAGAGGAGGTGCTGAGTTTGGCCCTGGATGTGTGGGAGTGGCGATTCTGTGTCCAGGAAGTAGATGGATAAGCAGGTCTGGAGTCTAGAGGGGACGTGTAGACCTGTGGCGGTCAGCAGGTGGGGATAACTGAAGTGAGGAGATTGCTGGAGTTCCTTTGAGAGGAATGTGTAGGCTGAGAATCAGTCCCAGGGCAATCCTTCACATCAGGAGAATCAGTTGAGTGGTGCAGAGAGAGCGGATTTCAGTGAGATAACAGGTGAATGGAGGGCAAAAGTGAAACAGAGTGTAGACGGCCTTTTTAAACAAGTTTGTGAAGAGAGGACTGAAGAGGTTATTTATTTATTCATTTATGCGGTATGTGTGAGATCTGAGCATGTCTCCTGCATGTCGACAGGAAGAAGTCAAGAGAGGGAGAGACTGAAGGATGCTTGATGGAGGATATCTCATCTCCAAAGGAGAGAGGAGATGTGCAGGTGGAGGGAGGAATGCTAGGAGAGCACTCCTGCATTGTGACGCACTAGGAAGAAGTGGGTGGGACTGGAGGCTGCTGGTGGCTGGTCAGCGTGCGGGTGAGGAGGGCCTACCTGTCTAAGGGCTTCTGTTTTCTCAGTGGAGTGGAAGATGGATACTGAGAATGGAGGGGATGGACATCTGATGAGATTGTTCCATGAGAGCGGATAGGTTTTGAAATAGCCACGGTAGAGACTTCATGAGGAGATGAATTAGGAGAATGGAAGGATTTATGGTAGAACCAAATAAAAGATCCAGTGAATCTGTAGTTACAGGGGTGGTCAACTCCTTGTTACCATGAAAACCAGGAGGGCAATCAGCCTGACCCTATGCCCTGTCCCCGAGTCCACATGGATCTGCCATCGCTCTCTCTTTCTTCTGGCGAGTCCTCACCCCTGGTGGTATTCCACAGCCACTTGTGGCCACCGGGTGTTGTCATTTTCTCAGTCATCTTGTTTCCTAAGTTTTCTTTCCTTTTGAGTTTTCTCTTGTCCATAGTTGAATACAGTGTTATGCAGATCTTAGTGTAAACCTAGCTGGGAGAAGAAGATCTAAGTGCTGTTAGCTTCAGAACATCATTTAAGCAAAGCCATGGTTTGCAAGATACCTTTCTGTTTTGGGAACTATCCCATGAGGTCTGACAGCCAAAGCCTGGAATGCTACCCAAAGGCTTCTGAAACTATAGCTGCTTCATTCAGGGTGTTTCATGTGGGTATTTTTAGTAGCTATTGATTTCTTGTAGAAACTGCATCGTGCTGCCCTGTTCCTTTCATTCATGCACTTTTGAAAGCAGTTTTTTGCTGAACCTTAAAAGGAAAAAAAATATATACTAGGAGGTTCTAACAGACATGAATATAGAGATCTATTAGAGTTTCGTGGGAATTCCAAAGCCTTCCCAGGAAAGGTCTGAACTCAGAGCCTACTCCTAGAGGGCAGGTGCCATCAGCTGGCCAGTGAATGGTTTTGGCACCTGGGCACAGGAAGGCAGAGCAGCAGAGATCTCCAGCCTACAAGCTGAGGTTCACAAGGGGCATCACAAAATCAAATTAGCCTCGATGCTAGTGGTGGAGCAAGGGAAGGTCATACTCATTCTGAGAGACCAAGGGTAATATCAAAGACAAAAGAATGCTGTCTGGTGAAAGTCTAATTGAATGACAAGAGCAGACCAGGGGACACAGGCATCTCTGTTACAGATACTTCACAGAAGAAGAAATAATATCCATCAACAAACACATGAAAAAATGTCCAATACCACGGGCAATTAGAGAAATGCAAATTAAAACTACACTGAGATTTCATTTATCAAGAATACAAGTAGCAATAAATGTTGGTGAGAATGTGGGGGAAAAGGCACACTCATACATCACAGGTGGGACTGCAAATTGTACAACCACTCTGGAAAGCCTTATGGAGATTCCTCAGAAAACTTGGAATGAAACCGCCATTTGACCCACTTCCCCCACTCCTCAGCATGAACCCAAAGGACTGAAAATAGCATACTATAGTGACACAGCCACTTCAATGTTCACAGCTCAATTCACAATAGCCAATTGTTGGCTATGGAACCAACCTAAGTGCCCTTCGACAGATGAGTGGATAATGAAAATGTGGTCTATATACACAATGGACTATGACTTAGCCATAAAGAAGAATGAAATTATGGCATTGGCCAGTAAATGGATGGAACTGGAGACTATCATAACTAAGTGAAATAAGCCAGTCTCCCAAAACAAAGGCCAAATGTTCTCTCTGATATGTGGATGCTGAATCACAATGGTGGGGGTAGGGAGGAGTGGAGATTCACGTGATTGGACAGAGGGGAATGGGGGGAGGGGTGAATCTGACATAACTTTCCTATGTTCATATATATTCATACATGACCAGTGTCACTCCACATCATGTACAGCCACAAATATGGGAAGTTACACTCCATTTATGTATAATATGTTAAAATAAATTCTACTATCATGTATAACTAAAAAAGAACAAATAAAAAAAAATGTTTCTTCATGCATTTGTTCCTTCATTCATGGTGTCTTTAGCACTAGTCCCAGAAAAGAGGGAGGTTTTAGAAGCTGGCTGGGAGGGGGTGGGACTTGTAAGTGCAGAAGAAGAAAAGTTCAAGTGTGGCATAAGGAGGAGTGGTGGTTTAATTTATTGGAAATGAAATAAATTTAAAAGAGAAGTTTGGATTAGACCTGGTGGAATTTCAAACGCTGGAAAAAAATCTTTTCTTTCTTTCGTTCAACAGGAGTCTTACAAAAATGAATTTCGTCGCTGTGGGCAAAATATATTGAAAGAGAGGGAGGCTGGAGGAAGGGAGACCAGCTGGGCATGGTTTGGAGGATCCACCCAGTAGAGGCTCAAGTCCGGAGCCAGGAGCATTGGTGGGACTTCAGGAGACACAGGTATCAGTGGGATATGAAGATGCCGATCCTGTGGGGCATGGCGACAGATAGGACGTGGATGATAAGTGAGGCAGGGATCCTGAGGATGATGGTATGCTGACCACCAGACACGATGGTCCCCTGTCATTTGCCACCATGTCACTCTGGGCAGAGGGCTTAGTATTTTCTGTTCTGATTTATTGATTGACTTTGTTGGTCTTTCTTGCCCCACTAACCAGGAAGTATGCTAGTTATATCATGTCAGTGTCAGATGATCCATCTTCCAAAGGTAGCTCTGCCTCCTAGACCTTTACCTGTCAGATAATGGATGGTCAATAAATATTCGTTGAGTGCTTCCCTTTTATATAAACAGAATCAAAGGTGAGAATGACAAGTAATGAAAGAGATCAAATAGTTCCAGATGTTATGAGAAGGGTCTAGCTGAGCTCTGCCGTTGACCAGCCCTGTGAGCTGTCACCTAGGGCCCCTCCTCTCATCTGTCTAATCTAGAAAATAAGGACAATGTTACTTTCCTTCCTATTTTATGATTTTGAACATAAAATCATATAATGAATACGGAAGCACTTTGGAAAATTAAAAGTGATGATTCCAATATAAAGTCTTACCAGGGGAAGTCGCAGTGTTAGCGTTCAGTGTCTTCTCTAAAGGGGTATAAAATCTTCTGAATTGTATTATCTGTAGAAATTATTAAAGACACTAACTTCTTCTTTTTTCCCCTCCTTTAACAATTGTGAGTCAGAGTATTTGCTGGATAAAACTGTGATCTATGAGTCTAAAGAGGCACTCAGTAGCTTTACCCCAATTAAAAATTCTCTGGATAAGCCCTGGGTAATTTTATAATGAGCACATGATGATAATAAGAGGTAGAGCTTCCAGGAAAATGAATCTTACCTTTGTCAGAAAGAAGGTTGATGGTAATGGGTCTCAGGATTTTCCTGGAGGGAGGGAGGGCCTCCAACAGTTCAAATTAAATACATAACGGTGTTTCAGATGTCACAAGGTCACCACGACCCCTAGAATGTCATTTATCAGTGTTTAAGGGTTTTGACAAAAAGAAAGCATCTTTTGCTCCCTGGTGCCTTTGAGTTGCTTTTTCACTGAGAATTTCATGTGGAAAAGGTGCCTTCCTTCTTCGCTAGTTGTTTGAAAAGCTGCCTCTCTGTCCTGGCTGTAGGTTTAAGTCAGAGCTGAGTGTCGTATGGGGAAGTTAGGGAAGGAAGAGACTTGGAGTAAGAATGCCAAGCCCACTGGCTTTGACAAGACTGGGTGTGGGGGAAAGAGGGGGTGATGTTAGGGGGTCTGGGAGCTGAGGGTCTCCCCATCTGGAGGAGAGGCTCAGTGAGCCCAGGTGGCAGAGGTCAGGAGGAGGAGCTGGGGCAATAATACCAGGTGGACCTTGCAACAAGAAGAGAAAGACCAGACAACACAAAATTAAAAGGAAGCTCTACAAAATAAATACTCAGCTTCCGTTCATTTTGAAGCCTTTATTCATACTGTCCGTAAGGTTCTTGCTTGTCCGGTGAAACTGCCTGGGATGGGTAATGCTTTCTCTCCGTGTACTGGGAATCAACCAGGCTTGGGACTCAGATTTGGGTCCAAATCCTGGCTCTGCCTGCTCACAGTGGTGTGACCTCAGGCACAGTACCCAACGCTAGACATAACCGAGTCTTCATCTGCAATTCCTTAGGGGTGGTGGAAGGGTTGAAATTTTGTAGCATATCTAGTGGCTTGTGTCCTGCCTTCAGTAACTGTCACTACTGTCCCCATTTCCCCCACCCTGTTGCTTCTGATCAGTCTATTTCACTGGTCATGTCAATATGTGATGCTTATTTTCATTGAATACCAACTGTGAGAAGTTGAAAGGGAATAAATGAGTTGCAGAACTTCATCGTTGGAAATATCCCAAATTTACTCTCTTCTTTCACTGTGAGGTGCTGTTAGCACTTGAAAACATTAATGTGAAATCAGCAACACATCTTAGGCTGGAGAATAAATAAGGCAATCATTGTTCTTATTAAGATGTCGTCTTAATCCGTTTGGATTGTTCTAACAAAATATTGTATATTTAGTACCTTGTAAAACAACACAAATTTATTTCTCAAAGTTCTTGGAGGCTGAGCAGTCTAAGATCAAGAGCTGACAGATCTGGTGTTTGATGGGTGTGTTTCCTGGTTCATAGGTGGCACCTTCTTGCTGTGCTTTCATGGTGGAAGCGGGTAGTGAGGTCTCTGGGGTTTCCCTAATCAGGGTATGGTCTCAATCACGAGGGTGTGCCCTTTCAACCTAATCACTTCCCCCCCACGACACCCCCGCTAATTTCACTTTGGGAGTTAGAATTTCCGCATATGAATATGAATTTCGACCACAGCAGGTGTGGATTTTCCAACCAAGAATACTGTGGGGTCTTCTCTGTGATTTGCTTTAGCATAACATCTGTTTACAGAAAGATTTCTCCATTGCATAGTATTCTAGCCAAGGAATTTAAAGTGTCTATAACTTTATTTCACATTTATTTTTTATTTTTTTTATTGGTTGTTCACAACATTACAAAGCTCTTGACATATCATATTTCATACATTAGATTGAA
The DNA here is from genome assembly GCF_964194105.1 of Spermophilus citellus. Classification (NCBI taxonomy): domain Eukaryota; kingdom Metazoa; phylum Chordata; class Mammalia; order Rodentia; family Sciuridae; genus Spermophilus; species Spermophilus citellus. The sequence continues at coordinate 76,462,118 of NC_138196.1, read as the reverse complement.
GTGGGTTATGAACCCCCAATTTTACCCCAAATGCAGATTGCAGAATCACGTCGGTTACACATCCACAATTTTACATAATGCCCTATTAGTAATTGTTGTATTCTGCTACCTTTTCTATCCCCTACTATCCCCCCTCCCCTCCCCTCCCATCTTCTCTCTCTACCCCACCTACTGTAATTCATTTCTCTCCTTGTTTATTTTCCCATTCCCCTCACAACCTCTTATATGTAATTTTGTATAGCAATGAGGTCTCCCTTCATTTCCATGCAATTTCCCTTTTCTCTCCCTTTCCCTCCCATCTCATGTCTCTGTTTAATGTTAATCTTTTCTTCCTGCTCTTCCTCCCTGCTCTGTTCATAGTTGCTCTCATTATATCAAAGAAGACATTTGGTATTTGTTTTTTAGGGATTGGCTAGCTTCACTAAGCATAATCTGCTCTAGTGCCATCCATTTCCCTGCAAATTCTATGATTTTGTCATTTTTTATTGCTGCATAGTACTCCATTGTGTATAGATGCCACATTTTTTTTATCCATTCATCTATTGAAGGGCATCTGGGTTGGTTCCACAGTCTAGCTATTGTGAATTGTGCTGCTATGAACATCGATGTGGCAGTATCCCTGTAGCATGCTCTTTTAAGGTCTTCAGGGAATAGTCCGAGAAGGGCAATAGCAGGGTCAAATGGTGGTTCCATTCCCAGCTTTCCCAGGAATCTCCAAACTGCTTTCCAAATTGGCCGCACCAATTTGCAGTCCCACCAACAATGTACAAGTGTACCCTTTTCTCCACATCCTCGCCAGCACTTGTTGTTGTTTGACTTCATAGTGGCTGCCAATCTTACTGGAGTGAGATGGTATCTTAGGGTGGTTTTGATTTGCATTTCTCTGACTGCTAGAGATGGAGAGCATTTTTTCATGTACTTGTTGATTGATTGTATGTCCTCCTCTGAGAAGTGTCTGTTCAGGTCCTTGGCCCATTTGTTGATTGGGTTATTTGTTATCTTATTGTCTAATTTTTTGAGTTCTTTGTATACTCTGGATATTAGGGCTCTATCTGAAGTGTGAGGAGTGAAAATTTGTTCCCAGGATGTAGGCTCCCTATTTACCTCTCTTATTGTTTCTCTTGACGAGAAAAAACTTTTTAGTTTAAGTAAGTCCCATTTGTTGATTCTTGTTATTAACTCTTGTGCTATGGGTGTCCTATTAAGGAATTTGGAGCCCGACCCCACAATATGTAGATCGGAGCCAACTTTTTCTTCTATCAGATGCAGAGTCTCTGATTTGATATCAAGCTCCTTGATCCATTTTGAGTTAACTTTTGTGCATGGCGAGAGAAAGGGATTCAGTTTCATTTTGTTGCATATGGATTTCCAGTTTTCCCAACACCATTTGATGAAGATGCTATCCTTCCTCCATTGCATGCTTTTAGCCCCTTTATCAAATATAAGATAGTTGTAACTTTGTGGATTAGTCTCTGTGTCCTCTATTCTATACCATTGGTCCACCCGCCTGTTTTGGTACCAGTACCATGCTGTTTTTGTCACTATTGCTCTGTAATATAGTTTGAAATCTGGTATCGCTATACCGCCTGATTCACACTTCCTGCTTAGAATTGCTTTTGCTATTCTGGGTCTTTTATTTTTCCATATGAATTTCATGATTGCTTTATCTATTTCTACAAGAAATGCTGTTGGGATTTTGATTGGCATTGCATTAAACCTATAGAGAACTTTTGGTAATATCGCCATTTTGATAATGTTAGTTCTGCCTATCCATGAACAGGGTATATTTTTCCATCTTCTAAGATCTTTTTCTACTTCTCTCTTTAGGGTTCTGTAGTTTTCATTGTATAAATCTTTCACCTCTTTTGCTAGGTTGATTCCCAAGTATTTTATTTTTTTTTTGAGGATATTGTGAATGGAGTGTTTTCCCTCATTTCCGTTTCAGAAGTTTTGTCGCTGATATACAGAAATGCCTTTGATTTATGCGTGTTGATTTTATATCCTGCCACTTTGCTGAATTAATTTATTAGTTCTAGTAGTTTCTTTGTAGACCCTTTTGGGTCTTCTAGGTATAGAATCATGTCATCTGCAAATAGTGATAATTTAAGTTCTTCTTTTCCTATTTTTATGCCTTTAATTTCTTTCGTCTGTCTAATTGCTCTGGCCAGTGTTTTGAGAACTATATTGAATAGAAGTGGTGATAGAGGGCATCCCTGTCTTGTTCCAGATTTTAGAGGGAATGCCTTTAACTTTTGTCCATTCAGAATGATGCTAGCCTGAGGCTTAGCGTAGATAGCTTTTACAATGTCAAGGTAAGTTCCTGTTATCCCTAGTTTTTCTAATGTTTTGAACATAAAGGGATGCTGTACTTTGTCGAATGCTTTCTCTGCATCTATCGAGATGATCATATGGTTCTTATCTTTAAGTCTATTGATGTGGTGAATAACATTTATTGATTTCCATATGTTGAACCATCTTTGCATCCCAGGGATGAATCCTACTTGATCATGGTGCACAATTTTTTTGATGTGTTTTTGTATTCGATTCGCCAGAATTTTATTGAGGATTTTTGCATCTAGGTTCATTAGAGATATTGGTCTGTAGTTTTCTTTCTTTGAGGTGTCTTTGTCTGGTTTTGGAATCAGGGTGATGTTGGCCTCATAGAATGAATTTGGAAGAGCTCCCTCTTTTTCTATTTCCTGAAATAACTTGAAAAGTATTGGTATTAATTCTTCTTTAAAGGTTTTGTAAAACTCCTCTGTATACCCATCCGGTCCTGGGCTTTTCTTGGTTGGTAGTCTTTTGATGGCTTCTTCAATTTCATCCATTGATATTGGTCTGTTCAAATTGTGTGTATCCTCCTGACTCAGTCTGGGCAAATCATATGACTTAAGAAATTTATCGATGTCTTCACTATCTTCTATTTTATTGGAATATAGGTTTTTCAAAATAATTTCTAATTGTCTTCTGTATTTCTGTAGCATCTGTTGTGATATTGCCTTTTTCATCCCGTATGTTAGTAATTTGAGTTCTCTCTCTTCTTCTCTTCGTTAGCATGGCTAAATGTCTGTCGATCTTATTTATTTTTTCGAAGAACCAACTTTTAGTTTTGTTAATTTTTTCAATAGTTTCTTTTGTTTCAATTTCGTTGATTTCTGCTCTGATTTTAATTATTTCTTGCGTTCTGCTACATTTGCTGTTGTTTTGCTCTTCCTTTTCTAGGGCTTTGAGATGAAGTGTGAGCTCATTTATTTGTTGGTTTTTCCTTTTTTTGAGGAATGACCACCAGGCAATGAATTTTCCTCTTAAAACTGGTTTCATTGTGTCCCATAGATTCCAATATGTTGTGTCTGTATTTTCATTTATCTCTAAGAATTTTTTGATTTCCTCCTTTATGTCTTCTGTAACCCATTGATCATTCAGTAACATATTGTTCATTTTCCATGTGATGTAGGATTTTTCCTTCCTTCTTTTATCATTGATTTCCAGTTTCATTCCATTATGATCAGATAAAATGCATGGTATTATCTCCACCCCTTTTATATTTACTGAGGGTTGCCCTATGGCATAATATATGGTCTATTTTTGAGAAGGATCCATGTGCTGCTGAGAAAAAAGTATATCCATTTGATGATGGTTGATATATTCTATATATGTCTGTTAAGTCTAGGTTATTGATTGTGATATTGAGTTCTATAGTTTCTTTATTCAACTTTTGTTTGGAGGATCTGTCCAATGGTGAGAGAGGTGTGTTGAAGTCACCCATAATTATTGTGTTGTGGTCTATTTGATTCTTGAACTTGAGGAGAATTTGTTTTATGAATGTTGCAGCACCATTATTTGGTGCATAAATATTGATAATTGTTATGTCTTGTTGGTGAATGGTTCCTTTTAACAGTATATAATGTCCTTCTTTATCCCTTTTGATTAACTTAGTCTTGAAGTTGATTTTATTCGATATGAGGATGGCCACCCCTGCTTGCTTACGAGGACTGTGTGCGTGGTATATTTTTTCCCATCCTTTCACCTTCAGCCTGTGTATGTCTTTTCCAATCAGGTGTGTCTCCTGGAGGCAGCATATTGTTGGATTTGTTTTTTTAATCCATGATACCAGCCTATGTCGCTTTATTGGAGCGTTTAAGCCATTAACATTCAGAGTTACTATTGATATATGGTTTGTACTTCCATCCATGTTTGATTATTTATCCTTTTTTAAAAAAATTTAGTTTGTTTCTCCATGATTATCTTTCCCCTCGCCCTCTGTCTTTACTGAGGCACTTCCCACTGATGGTTTTGGTTATTGTTTTTCATTTCTTCCTCGTGTAGTGTTTTGCTCAAAATGCTTTGCAATGCTGCTTTTCTGGCTGCAAATTCTTTTAACTTTTGTTTATCATGAAAGATTTTTATTTCGTTGTCATACCTGAAGCTTAATTTTGCTGGATACAGAATTCTTGGTTGGCATCCATTGTCTTTCAGTGTTTGAAATACGTTGTTCCATGACCTTCTTGCTTTCAGTGTCTGTGATAAAAAATCCGTTGTCAACCTTATTGGTTTACCCCTGAATGTAATCTGTCTCCTTTCTCTTGTAGCTTTTAATATTTTCTCTTTGTTCTGTATATTGGATATCTTCATAACAATGTGTCTTGGCATTGGTCTACTGTGATTTTGTGTGCTCGGTGTCCTGTATGCATCTTCAATTTGTATATCTGTTTCCTTTTTTATTTCTGGAAAGTTTTCTGTAATTATTTCATTCAGCAGGTTACTCATTCCCTTGGTTTGAATCTCTGTACCTTCTTCTATCCCGATGACTCGTCAGTTTGGTTTTTTTATGTTATCCCATAACCCTTGGATGTTTTTCTCGTGATTTTTTACCAGCTTTTCTGAGTTGGCTAGACTCTTTTCAAGATGATATATTTTGTCTTCATTATCTGACGTTCTGGCTTCTACTTGCTCCACTCTGTTAGTGATACTCTCAATTGAGTTTTTAATTTGGTTTATTGTTTCCTTCATTTCTAGAATTATTGTTTGATTATTTTTTATAATCTCTATCTCCTGATAAAGATGCTTAACTTCTTCTTTTATCTGTTTATGTAATTCATTCTCAATGTGTTCTTTCGCTGCTTGAATTTGCTGTCTTGTATCCTCTTTAAGGTACCATTCCATCTGTCTAAGGTGTTCCTTGAGTTCTTTATATGACCATTTTTCTGATGACTCTAGGTCCTTCTGAATATTTAGGCTGTCCTGCATTGTTTGTACTCCTTTTCTTCCTTGGTTTTTGAAGCTGCTCATGTTACTTCTTGTTCTGTTTGACTGCTGGGTTACTGTTTACTCCTATAAATTTATTTGATGCTTGGGATGAAAGGTATTAGAAGGGAAGGGAAGAAGTCACTAAAGAGAATGAGAGTAAGCAGGTAGAATTCAAGGAAGGGGGGATAAGATAATTGAAAAGAAATGAAAAGACAAAAGAAGAAAAAAATAAGAAATAAAAAAAGAAAAAAAAATTTAAAAAAATAATAAAAAAATAAAAATTAAAATTAGAAGAAAAAAAATTTAAAAAAAATTGTAAAAAAAATTTAAAAAAACAACAAGAAAGAAAAATGAAAATGAAAGAAAAACCCAAATCAAGAAAAAAGAGAAAAGAAAAAAAAAACTAATAAATGCAGTCTTAGAGTTTGATTAACTTCTCTTCCAGTAGGTGGCGGTGTGCCCACCAGGCCAAGTTTCTCCTGTCAATAAGCGGGAACCAATCACTGCAGCAGCTCCTCCCAGACTGGGCGAGTCTCCAATCCTGAGTGCCTAGGGCCTCCTCTTGTGTCTAGTCACTTCCCACTTTTCCTCTAGCCAGGCCCCTCTCACAGGTGCCGCTCACCACAATACTGGCTACACGCCAGGTCTGCTGCTCCTGGGAGCCCTGTTTTCATGAACGACTGGGCACACTCTTCCAGTTTGCCATTCCCTCAGACCCTAAGTTTGTAGAGCTTGGGGCTGAGAATCCTCAGCGAATTTTACTTGCCCTCCGGTAGCCACGCCCCCGGTAGCTGGTGCAAGAGACCTCAGCTGTCAGCAGTGGTGGGAGCGGTAGTTCCGCGCTACGAGTCCCGTGCCACCTCTGATTCCCTTGGTCTGGCTATCGTGCTCACGGGAGAGCTGGGAGGGGCCCTTACTGGAGAGCTGGGAGGGGCCCTTAAGGTTTCCCCGATGTGTGGAGAGGGAAGGCTAGGGAATTACACACCTGCAGCCGAAGGTTTCAATGAAGTTATCTCCTCTGCCGCAGTCTGATGACGTCAGTTCTCTGCCATGGTGGTGTCTCTTGCAAATGGCGACAGTTCGTTTCCCTTTGCCGGGCGACCAATGCAACGGGTGGGTCCTTACTGTCTCTCCCAAGCCCCGTTTCAAACCTGTGGCCACTACCTATGAAGGCTCGGTAGGCATTTACCTCCATAGGATCAGAAGGGCTGACCAGTTGTTTCAGCCGGATGGATTAGTGCTGAGTCACAGCTGTTTGTCTGCGGGAAGCAGGCAAACGGGAGCTTGAATTCAGCCGATCCAAGCTCAGTGTGTGTTCTGAGAGGCCCAGACTGTTCACCCCAGATCCATGTCAGCTCAGCATTGCCTAGTGATCCTGAGCAAACATATTTAGGTTGTTTACGGCTCCCTATGCCTGCACAGCTGAAGAGGTCAGGGACTTGATCTCTCTGTGCCCACCGCCATGTTGGAATCCTCTCTGCCTTTTTTTATTTCACATTTTAAACTGGTGAATTAGAGTTGTACATAATGGTATCATTTGTTGTTTCATATCTACATGCACACAATATGACAATATAATTTGGCCAATGTCATTCCCCTCTAGTTTCCCTTTCCTTTCCCTCTGCCTTCCCCTGTCCCTCTCCTCTATTGTATGGATCTCCCTTTGATTTTCATGGGGTCTACTCCATTCCCCCCACCTTTTCTTCTCTATCTTCCACATATAAGAAAACATTATCTTTGACCTTCTGTGTTTGATTTATTTCACTTAATATAATGGTCTCAAATTCTATCCATTTCCCTGCAAATAACATAACTTCATTCTTCTTTATGGCTGAATAAAACTCCATTGAGTATATATGCCATGTATTCTTTATCCATTCAACTGTTGATGGCCACCTAGGATGGTTCCATAACTTGGCTCGTGCAAATTGTGCTGCCATAAATGTGGGTATGTATGTATCACTATAGTATAATTCTTTGGGATAAATATAGAGGAATGGTATAGTTGGGTCATATGGTGTTCCCATTCCAAGTCTTTTGAGGAATGTCCATAATGATTTCCATAGTGGTTGTACTAATTTACAATCCCACCAACAGTGTAAAAGCGTTCCTTTTTCTTTATATCCTCTCCAGCATGTATTATTATTTGTATTCTTGATGACTGCCATACTGACATTGTGAGATGAAATCTCAGCCTAGCTTTGACTTTTTCATTTCCCAAGTTGCTAATGATGTCGAACATTTTGTTCATATATGTGTTGGCCATTTGTATTTCTTCTTTTGAGAAGTTTCTGTTTAATTCATTTATCTATTTATTAACTGGTTATTTTTTGGTGTTACGTTTTTTGAGTTCTTTATATATTGTAGGCACTAGTCCTGTCAGAAGAGCAACTAGAAAAGATTTTTCTCTCATTCTGTAGGTTCTCTCTTCATAATCTTAGTTGTTTCTTTGCTGTGCAGTATATGGCTTAAAACTTGATAGAGAGTGTTTCTAATTCAGAGAAGACATTACGAAATGGTCATTGGCCATCATGAGCTATGGAAATTTTAATGCAGATTCTATTTTTTTAAACATTTGTTTTTTAGTTATAGGTGGAAACAATAAGTTTCTTTTATTTTTATGTGGTGCTGAGGATTGAACCCAGTGCCTCACGCATGCCAGGCGAGTGCTCTACTGCTAACCCCAGCCTCAGCCCATATGTGCAGATTCTTTATAAATTAGTTCATTTAATTTCCATAACAGACACACAGAGTGGATGTATTATTTCCTTTGTAAATGAGGAGACAGAGGTTTAGAGAAATCAAGCTTCTTGTCCATGGACACCCAGTGAAGAGCTATCATTCACATTTGCATCAGTGTGACTCTAAAGTTCATGCTCTGTTTAACGAGACCATCAAGTAGTAAGTCTAACCCCAAAAAGGACTTTCTTTGAGATGTTGTTGCTGTCTAGTTCACTTATAGCTGCAAAGAACACCTTCACAGAATCACTCACTCCTTAATGGTGCTGGGTAAATTGAGCCTTCATGGTGGTCTGACTTCAATGTGGCCTCCTTTTATTAGGCTCAACTTGACTTTGCATTCTTACTTTTGATGCCTGGTACACAAATGGAGGGCATGATATCCCGGTTTCAGAGACCAGAAAAAAGAAGTTCCTTTATTTAAAAACCATGCTTGGTCTGGAGTCTTTCTAGTGAGCTGAGGGCCTGTGAAAGGCAAGTGCATGGAATTTCAAAAGACAACTTAGACAAAGTTATTTACCAAATAATTGTAGAAACATTCCATAGGCTTGAAAGCCACCTTCCCTCCGGCAAGACCTAGAATGGACTTTCAAAAGACGTAAATGACTAAGACAACATAAGAGTTTTCAATTTATCTTTCTCAGTTCCCTTAAGTCCCAGCCTGATCCCATTCCATCCCTGCAATCTCTGGTGCTGTCATGCTAGTTCAAATCCCCACTGGGTTGGTCCCAGGAACCAGTGGAATTTTGAGTTATTTGATGGGAGTAAATTTATTTTTCCTGCTTTAATATCTCTGAATACACAACACTCTCCTCAGGGTAATCTTTCCTTGGCTGCCCAATGGTTACCTTGTTAGGTTTTAGCTCAATTGCTGTTTCTTCAGAGTGGTTTTCTTCAATCATCCCATACAAAGTAGCCAAAGTAGCTACCTCATCTTCTCTTTCACCCTCCACCACAGTATTTATTATGAATTAACATTTTTGTTTTTAATTTATTGATTTATTATTATCTTAATTTTATCCATGAGCAAAGCAACCTTTTCAGATTTCGCCCTCAGCATCTTCAGCACCATGGACAGCGCCCCAGGCCAGTGGATCCTCGTTAAACATTTCCTGAGATCACCACAGAGATCTTTTCCTTTATATTAAAGGGAGAATGTTACTCTGAAAGACAAGGAAACAAGTAACCAAGATCAAGGGAGACAACATCAAGATAAAACAGAATTTTATCTCAGCAGGAGAGATGATTCAGGGGAAAAAAAAAAGAAATAATGACTTGAAAACTTCTGTATTTTAAGACAAAGGAGAGCAAACAAAATATCCAAAACAAGGTACAGCACAGTAATCTGAAAACCAAAGATAATGAGAAAATCTTAAAAGCAACTGGAGGAAATAATTAAATATGTTTTTATAGAGGGACAGTGGTAAAATTTCCCATTAAATCCTTATTACAAACAGTTCAAGCCAGAAAGCTATGAGATAGCACTGCAAAGTGCTGGAAGACAGAAAATGCTGATTTTATATTCTATATTCAAAAAATTTTTTTTTTTTGCAAATTGAAGGTAAAATAAAGATATTTTCAAATAAATAAAACCTGAGGGAATTTGTTACCAGAGGCTTTCACCAAAGAATTGTTAAAAAAAAAAAAAAAAGGGAAAATGATACCAGAGGATACTGGGAGCTACATGAAGGGAGAAAGAGCAACCCAAATGGTGAATATGTGGGTCCACATACATGAATGTTCTTGTTTCTTAATTTAATTATGATAGAATTCACAATTTAGAGCAGAGAATGGGAACAAACAATTGACGGTGGTGTTTTTAACTTATGGAAAGTAAAATATATGACAGTAAAGGTACAACGTGGGAAATGTGAATTCACTGCCTCCAAGTCATCATATGGTACGTGAGACTGTGAAATTAAGAGCATTCTGTAAATTCCTAGAACAACACCAAGTAACTGTAGAAAGCCTCATATCTAAAAATTCCAGCAAAGAACATAAGATAAAAATCTAATATGTATCTATCTAGAGAGAGACAGAGAGAGACAGATGGAGGGGAGAGAGAGAGAGGAGAGGGAGAGGGAGAAAGTGAAGAGGGAGAGGGAGAGGAAGAGAGAGAGAGAGAGAGAGAGAGAGAGAGAGAGAGAGAGGGAGAGAAGATGGTGAATCCATTAGATTTTAGTTCACTTTGGTGACAGAATCACCCATTCTTTTTATAGGTCTAACAATGGAGTAAACATTTTACTTACTATTGATGGTTTCTTACTTGCTAGCTGTCAGTCTTTAGGAAAACGAGTCTAATTTTCTGGGCTTCTATTTTGCCAAGGAACAAGTGCCTAGACTATAGAGCCTTATGACTCTTCCTTTCTCTAGCTTTTGGCCATTTGCTGTCTGATTCAGTTTGGTGCCTCAGCAGCATTCAACATGCCCTTTCTTCAGTGGGCAGCAGAGAGTCCGGTGCTACCCATGTTGTCTGCATATAATTAGATTTATATGGGTCCAAGATGCTTGGGGTCTCATCGGCAGCCTCGTATTGATGAGACCTGCTTTCACCTGGCTTAATGGTGTCCCTAATTGAGCCACAGAGTGCAGAAATGATAGTTTAACTTTTCTGAGAGCGTCTTCTAATCTCAGTGGCATTGTGGCTTCCTGAATAATTAAGCTGGGGCTAGGATAAAATTTCTCACTGTAGCCCATAAGTCCTCTGCATTACCATTCTGAGGCCACAAAATAGATGATACTTCTTATTTGTACCTTTCTTCCCCCTCAGTATAAATCCCCACCCACTTGCAGGAAATCAGTCCCTCCCCAAATCTGGTTATTTCTTTAGCTCTGTGTCCTGCAGCAAATCTCTTAAGACATCTGATCTTCACGCCTTGTGCACATGCTGCTTCTGAACCTCTGGTTGCCTCCTTCTCCCCTCCCCCTGTCTCCCTGCCTCTGACTTTATCACCCTCAGCCATGCAGAGGGCATAAAGTGGTACCAGCTCCCCTGAGCATCACTGAGATCACACTATGGCTTCCAAAGGCTTTGCCGAAGGCTGGGATCAATAAGAATACAATTTGGAGATGCTATAAATGGACATGAAGGCCCCAGGGACAAATACGACATCAAAGGTCCTTAGCAGGTGCATCCCCTACTCAACTTCAGGCCTGGCTTCTCCTGGAGCTACCACATGTACCCCGACACTTGGGAAAGCTCTGAGCATTTGCTTTCCTTGGAGGCCATCTCTCCTTCTCCAGGCCTTTCTTATTCATTTCTACCAGATTAAACTTCTCAGGATTATGATTATTATTGTTTGTTCAGGATATTATTTATGTCGTTGCTCTGCATCAAAATCATTTCAACTTAACTGTAGAGTTGACTGGTTTATTTGCTATTCCTTTTTTAACAGACCAATATATCTTCTCTTCTTATTTTTTTTAAAATGACTTTCTTTCATTCTTTCTGTTTTTTATTTTTTGCTGGAGTATATCCTACATATTTATTTCAGGGATGGTCAGTAAGTGATCAACGTTTTGAGTCTACTGAAATCTGCAATAACCCTTACTATTCTTTCCTACTTGACTTAGTTTGTGGCTAACATTCTAGTAACACAGAGTTTTCCTTAAGCAATGACACAATTCCTTCATGCTTTCTGGCATTCAATTCTGCCAATTAGCTCATGAAGTTTCTTGTTTCTCAGTGGTGAACTCATCTGTTTGTCTCTCCCACCTTTGGAGAGGTTTTACTTTTTCCTTTATTTGGGGGCCTTGAAATGTTATTATTATTTATCTAATTATAAGGTGTGAGTTTTTTTTAAAAATTCTCATTCTTTGAAATAAAGAGTCTTCTTTTACAGTGCTGAGAATTTTTCTTGTAGTAGATATTTAATTTTCTGATCTCTTCGAATATATCTATTTTTCTATTTTGGACTTTTGTTTAGATGAACTCTGGTAATTCCAGGTCTCTCTTCTGTGTCATTTGATCTTTTCTTCACATTTAATCTAGAGTGGCTATTTTTGTTTTATTCTGAGAGTAGTCCTCAGTTCAATTACCCGACCCATTTACTCTCTACTTGTGTCCATTATGTAGTTCAGTCCACTTATATAGCTTTTCTTTTTTTAAATTTATGCAGTTTTAAAAGTTTGAAAACCATATTTTAAATTTCCAAGATCTCTTGTGACTTTCACGGGTTTTCTATTCTCCCAAATATGAAACTGTCCATTACATTTATTAAAAATATTATTTCACTTGCTCTATTAACTGCTTTCCTTAAACCTAGTTCTTCAAGTCGTTGAGCTAGTTGACTTGGCTTCAGTGAACTGTGTTAGAGCTCTCCAGATCAGTACCAAGATATCTTTGTTCAGGATGGTGTGCTTCGGGAATCAAATCTGGTGGCGTAATTAGAGTTTGGCTGTGACTCCCTACCATGATGACTCAGGACAGGCCTCTCACCAACTGACCTAAGGTCCTTTGGGTTTTATGGATCAAGTAAGACCTCGAGGATGCATGTATGTATCTATTTTAGTTCCGAGGGATTTGAATTCATTAGCCATCTGTAAAGATTCCTATGAGTCAAAAAATATTTCTATTACTAGTTTAATCCTTCTGATATTTTGGTGGCTATAACAATGGTTCCCACTTTGTCCTCATGAGGAAATGCTGTCCCTGACAGCTGCTGGTCCCATTATCATCATTGGAGTCAAGCATCCCATGCCAATGGCAGTATCTGCTATCTCCACTGCTGGCCTGGGCTTACCTTTCCTTCAACAGGATATTGTTCAATGTCTTGGTGAAGGAATGTTCACTGGGGAGAGTTGCTAGTGGAGGGCGTGCTGATCGTCCACGCTTACCTTCCTAAATATTGAACTAGCTTCTGGTACTTCACCTTTATTTGGTGTGGGCCACTATTTACAGTCAGTCCCATTGAAAGCTATGGAACACTTAGAATTATTCTCAGCTATGAAAGCCAAAGCATTGCATGTCACCCATGATGATCAATTCCTGAAGCAAATTGTGTTTCCTCTGTTCCTGAGCTCAAACAGGCAGAATCCATTCCCATAGGAGTTCCTTGAATTGTTTTCCAACACAAATTTGCAGAAATTTGTAGTTATTTTAGTGAATCAGCCTTTTTCTTTCTGGTTTGACCTTGTAATTAGGATCCTAAGGAAAACTAAGATCAATTCTTACAACAGAGGTAGAAGTACTGAGAGGTGGTAGGGCTGAGGCATAACCAAAATTGTCATTTTCTGAAATGGTAAGTCTTTCAGGTGACATTATTTTGCTGCTGGAAGCAAGTCAGGGTCAGTCTTATTAGAAAGAGGAGCGATGGTTGAGTCCTGCTGACAAGGAGGTGGGGCTGCAGGTTTGGGGACCCATCTCCTAGCGTCACCCTTTCAGATCTCAGCAGTCCTCTCTTCTCATCAGTCTCCATTCTCACAGCCCAGAGGCTGTGAACCTCCCTGTGCTGCTCCTCACAACTGCAGGTATAGACGTGGTTTAGTTACTAGCTAACGTAACTATGTATAGAGCTAAAAGTTGTCTATGTTAAAGGAACCACAGAAAGCACCTGGTTTCTTGCTGTGCCTTAAGTAGAGAATTTCAACCCCAGGATCTCTCATTTCTCAGCACATTAGAAATAGTTAGCTCACCTCTACGATCCCAGTGTTCTGGGAAGCAGTTTTACTGTGCTTTGGTATCTGATTTGGTTTGCCTGCATCCTGACTTCAAGAAGCTCAGAAAATGCCACTGTTTGTAACCCAGGCTTCAGAGCCTTCAAACCCAAGAAGCAGGAGACAGTTCCAGGTTCCTATCCTTGTTGATCTGTTCCCTGGAAACTTCCCTCCAGCCAAATTATTTTTAATGCAGTTCTCTTGCAGATAACAGAAACCACTATAGCCATTTTTACCCTGAGGGCATTTAATAGGAGAGGTATTCTTAAAATTACAGGAGGGCTGGGGGGTGGCTTTCAGGAGAGCTTCCAGGAATTGATCCAGGAACAACTCTGAGGAGTGGGTAAGGCAGCTGCTGCCTCTTTTATGGTCAGGGTACCAGAAAGGTTAGCAAGCTGGGGATAAGGAAGCCATTGCTGTCTCCAGGAGAGAGGGGGAAGCCGTCTCTACAATGATGGGCTCCTGAGCACACCGAGTTTGCTATAATCCATTCAAGGGGCTGCACAGGGGCCTGCAGACTGGCTCTCAACATGCATGAGTCCAGGGCCTCGACATTGGGACCTTAGTGACCAGCACTCTGGGAAAACCGAGTTTCTCCCACAACGGAGCTTTGCAGAAGAAACAGTGGGAGCAGAAGGAATCCTGTCACTGCCTTGCTGTTTTCTTCCAAATCTAATAAGGATGTAAATGCTTGCGGTAGTGAGGCTGTGGATCAAACCCCACTATTATGGTTTGGGCATGAAGTGCACCCCAAAAGCTCTTGTGTTAATGCTCAGAGGTGAAATGATTGGTTTACGAGAGCTATCACTGGATCAGTGGGTTCATCTATTTGGTGGGTTAATGATTTGAAAGGAGTGCTGTGGTGGTAACTGTAAGCAGATGGGGTGGGGCTGGAGGAGTGGGACCTGGGTGGGAGGATTATCCTGGGGGATTGTATCTCATTCCCCTGGCTCTTCTCTCTCCCTGCTTTCCAGCTGCTATGAGGTGAGTAGCTTTTCTCTGCTATGCCCATCTGCCCACTTACCCAACCACACTCTGCCCACATTTACCACCAGATTAATCCATATCATTGAATTAATCCACTAAGTTACAACTTTCATAATCTAATCAGTCCATCCTTGAACATCTTGTCTCACACATCAGCTCTTGGGGAAACACCTTGTATTCAAACCATAACATAGAATTTTTGTCTTTTTCATGAAATCATTTGTTGGACATATTCGGATTTGATGTGGCCAAATTTAGCAATTTTAATTGATAAACCCTGTCTGTTATCTCTAGTTTAAGAAGACCTTTCCTATCTTAGTTGGAAAACATATTGCTTTTCTAATGATTTCAGTTTTTTGTTTTGTGCAAAAGATATGAGTTGGGACCTACCTTCATTAAATAGATAATCACTTGTATCAACACTACTTAGTTAATAGCTAATTCTTCTCTAGAACTTGAAATGCCACATTTATAATGTACTAATGTACATAAATATATAAACTTGTTCCTGGGCTCTTTATTTTATGTCAAGGATTTATTTGTCTAGTTTCATGAATTAATTTCCATAACATTATAATTCATCTTATTATTTGGTAGGATGAATCATTTTATCTTGTTCTCCTTTTTCATAATTATCTTGGCTGTTCTTACACATTTACTTTTTCATAGTACTTTTAGAATTAGCTTGTCAAATTCTATTAAAAATTCTTGAGATTTTTATTGTAATTGAATTAACTTTATAGATTAACTTGGAAAGTTTGATATCTTTACGATATTGAGTCATTCTATCCAATAACATCACGTGTCTCTCCACTCATTCTGGACTCATTTTATTCCTTCCATAAAGTTTTATAGCATTTTCCAAAAAGTTCTTGAATATAAGCTTTATTCCTAGAAGCCTTCCACTGTTTGCTTCTTTTATGGTAAATAGGATCTTTTTACAGGAAATATATTGATTGGGGAATATTGCTCTTGTACTTGATTTCCTTGCTGAAATATTTCTAGTTTGCACTAGTTAAAGTTTATATGATTTTCAAGTGGGAAAAACCTTAAACTAGGACATAGTAAGGCAGAAATTACACATAAGATTTTGCTAGTTTTTTTTTTTGCAGAAAAATAAATAACTAAAAATGAAAAACATCATAAAAGAATTAAAATATAGCAATCTGAGACAATATTTGAAATACATAATAAAACGTTATTAATATTATCTATAGGCAGATATTTCTTTTTTTGGGGGGGGGGGCTATTGGGGATTGAACTCAGGGGCATGGAACTACATTCCCCCAGCCCTATTTTTAATTTTATTTACAGAGAATGTCTCACTGAGTTCCTTAGAGCCTTGCTTTTACTGAGGCTGGCTTTGAACTCATGATCCTCCTGCCTCAGCCTCCTGAGCCTCTGGGATTCAGATATTTCTTTATAATAATGGGAAAGATGATCACCATAATAGAAAAAATAGGCAAAGGTCATGAATAAACAGCTTACACAAACAAACACATTTATTTACTCAATAAATGTGGGACAAAGGTCCACTCACTAATAAACAGAAAATGTGAATCTGAACGTTACACTTTGATACCTATCAACTTGGAAAAAGCAGACCACTAATCCTCATTGCTGTCATTAGGGGAAGAGGTGGTCTTTTACACCAAAGATCCATTTTAGAAGATTCTTAGTGATAGATAACATGAGACTCGAAAGCTCCTTGCACTTTGACCTAGCCATTTTACTTCTTAGGAATTCCAGAAGATATGTTTCTGACACATCTCAATGGTTGCACACGACTATGGAGAATCTTCTATGATTTAAACAACTTGCAAAATTCTGGCTTAAATAAAGCTTTTAAGTGACAGAACAATTTTAAATGTCCTAATATACATTGTAAACCTCAGGAAGATTATAATAAAAGTTCTTTGAGTTTATTTGATTATAGAATCATTTTCAGGGGGAGGAGTAGTGTGGGGGATTTAATTATACACAATATGACCTGAGAGACATTGGCTTAGTGACATTATTGTGGAAATATGCAAAACTGAGCTATGAGTACATTTGTTATGATGCTGCACAATATAGCAAGACACAGTCAATACTCTAAATGCATAAGAATTGGTAATGTTTTAAACAATGCACGCCAGATCAATTTAATTGAATACTGTAGTCACAATACACACTTTAGAAAAATAATTAATGCAGAGGAAATGTTCATGACATTTCCTAATGTGAAAATCAGACTATCAAGTTCTAAGTTTAGTACATAATATACTTTGGGGCATATATATGCACAGAAATATGTGTGGAAGAAGAGAATTATCAAAATGTTAATAGGTATAATTGTTGACTCACGATTATTTGTGACTCTAATTTCCTACCTTTGTTAATTTTTTTTTCTTTTAATGACCATAAACTACCTCTATTCTAGGAGCAGTTTTATTTTTAAAAGTTCTTGGGAATGAATTATTTTTGCATTTCAGTCAATTACTGTTGCCTGTGCCCCCTCCCACCCTCCTGTCATTTCTGGTTTTTGTTTGTGGTCTCTGTTCATTTCTGTCTCCAATTGTTTGGATCATGACTGAATTTATTCGCCTGTGCAGCTGTCCTTACTCTTTCAAGGTGACATTTAATATATCAATTTTTAAGTCAGACTTTATCTTCGGTGCAGAAAATAATACCCTTTTAAAGCATCTGTTGCCTTTTAAAATGTGTATTCAGATAGTATCTTTCCATTAATTATTAACCCATAACTGAATGCGTTACATGAAACTTGAACACTTCCTAGTTCTGAGGTCATTATGTCATGTGAACAGCAGCCTAACAAGGCCCTTGACTCT
Source organism: Spermophilus citellus (assembly GCF_964194105.1). Taxonomy (NCBI): domain Eukaryota; kingdom Metazoa; phylum Chordata; class Mammalia; order Rodentia; family Sciuridae; genus Spermophilus; species Spermophilus citellus. The sequence goes on along the minus strand of NC_138196.1, from coordinate 76,444,659 downwards.
TGGGCGATGTCTCTATTTTTAAGCTCTTTCTCCGTTTCAAAGGTGTGGGCCTACTGTGCAGATCTCGGAAGCAATCACTGGCCTAGTTTTTCTTTAAATGGAGGTAATATAGTTCCTTATATTGTCCCCGCCCCACGTCCTCATCCCTAGCCACTTGCTTCAGACTTTCCCACCATGTCTACCTTCCCCACACATGATGCTTTCTTGCATGACCATGAAGAGTATCCCTCAATTTCCTGACACTGGAAAGCAATCTCATGGACTTCTCTGTTCTTAGTAGTTTATGATGCGGATTCTAAATAATGATAGCTCTCAAGGAGACTGTGGGGGACATATCTCTGCATCATGGATTCCAGCTTTTCTTCCTTCTTTAGTGACTGAACATTCCTTCTAACCTGGGTTCCTTCATGCCACGAGGCTCAGTGTCAGGGGGATAAAAGGACATCCCAGCCTGAAAGAGTAGCAGGGACAAGGGCACAGTAGAGGGGAACAGCACAGCGTGGAAAACTTTTGGGTGGGGCTGCAGCACAGCAGTGAATTTGGGTGGTAGTCGGACATCCAAAGGGCCCTGTGGGCCTGGGGTGTGTGGGTCAGTGGGAGAGCACCTGCTGAGCTTGCCCAGGGACCTGGGATCCATCCCCAGCCCCACCACAAAACAGAGCAAATAACCAACCCCTCCACCCCCCGGAAATAACCCAAATCCAAACCCTAATCAAACCCAAACCAAACAAGCAAAACAAACAAAACAAACACCCCCCCCTCAACCCCCAAAACAAACCAGACCCAACAAACAGACAAGAGTCTCACACGGGAAGAATCCTGTAGGCCATTCAGAGGGATCCCTTGATCTTTTAAATAATCAAATAACTTGACTATGTCTCTGTGTCGGAAACACCTGGTGAGAGACGATGAAGGGCTGGAGGCTGAGCAGGTCAGCATGGTCAGTATGAAGTGTGAGGCTACCTGAAGGAAGGGCGTGGAGGGCGGAGGATGTTTGAGTGGAGAGAGAGGAATAGCCCAATGAGTTGGCAAGAGACAGAAACCCAACTCCAAACCACTTAGTTGAGAAAAGAATTCATGGAACTCAATAGTTTCTGGGTCACCATGAATAATCCTTGCGTCCTCACGTACAATCATTAGAAAATATTATGTGGGCCATTCAATAGGATGCCACAGTCCGGCTGCAGCAAAATAACCGGAGGGTGACGAGCAACTTGTGTACATTGATACAGCAGGAGTGGGAGCCGTTTATTGTAGGACAGGAGAGGTATATATACATTCCACACAGCTTATCTTAATTAACATAAACTAGATACAGCAGTCAACCAATAAGGAATCTCCACACTTAATGGCTCGCTGGCGTTACTTCACAAACCACTCCCTCTGGCAAAATGCCAGACGCCATCCTGACTTGTTTACAGACCTTAACAATAGGATTTAGAAATGGATGCGTCTAAAATTATATAAGCTTATGAATGTTTCAAAATTCTATGATTCAAGGCTAGGGATCATATCATTTTTATTTTCTCAACATAAATAATCAAATAACTTGACTATGTTTCTTTGTCGGAAACACCTGGTGAGAGACAATGAAGGGCTTATTTTCTCATAAGGGTACCTCCTAATTCAGTTTAAGGACAGAGAGGAGGGAAAGACTCCCAATGCCCTGGTACTGTTTAATTCTACCTTGTTTTTGCTTTGCATGTTTTGATGGTGTTATTCAGGTTAAAATATTCCAGGAGTTTTTGTTTTCATTAAATAGAGTCATGAAAAACAGTAAAAAAAAAAAAAAAAGTCTCTTCCATCACTGCTCCTTCTCAATAGTGCAGCTTCTCACGACAGCCACTTCTATGATTTCCTCTGGTTTAAACTGAAAGGCCTGAACCAGTCTTCTTTGTAATTTGCAAGTGCTCACTCCAGATCTGTATGTCTGTGTGTCTAGAATGTTCTTCCTTAGGTCTTCCTTTGGTTGCCTCTTCATTTAGGGGCAGGGCAGTGCCATTTATTTAAAAAAAAAAATCACCTTGGGCCTCTCCATATGAATCAGCCTCTGCCTTCCGACTTCCCTTTCTCACGTGGCCTCACTTTCTTGTCTTTAAAGAACATGTCTTGTTCTAAAATCACTACCTCCCTGATAACTTGGCTCTTTCATGTCTGTCCCGAATGTACTCTGCAAGGAAACTCATCTGATTTCTCGTGATAACATCTGGGGACCTCCACACCTAGAAGAATAGCAGCCACATCACTGGTACTCCCTGAACACCTGTTGAGTGAACAAAATGAAACTTTAACATGCTGAAGTTGAAGGACAGTTTTTGCTAGTTTTGGAATTCCCTGTACTATATATTTCTTGCCTCTGGACATTTGCACTGGCTGTTTCTGTTCTTCAGAATACTTTTTATTTATTTATTTATTTGATACTGGGGAATTGAACCCAGGGGTGCTTAACCACTGAGCCACATCCCCAGGCTTTTTATTTTTTATTTTGAGATTTATTTATTATTTTTATTTGGTTATCTTGCTGAGTTGCTTAGGGGCTGGCTAAGTTGTTGAGGCTGTCTTTGAACCTGTGATCCTCCTACCTCAGCCTCCCAAGCTGCTGTGATTACAGGCATGCACTGCCATGCCCACCTCCTCAGAATACTTTGGCCCTAAATACCATCTTTTCAAATATTTGCTTCCATAAATTCTCAATGAGCCCTACCTGAGCACGTCTATTTAAAATTGCAAGCCCCTTTCTACATAGAAATCTGGCTGCTTGATCATTCCACCTCTGTCTCCCTTCAGAACATGCATCACCTTGAACCCCTCCACTGTGCCCTTGTTCATTGCATTGTGCTGGACATCTTCTGTGTGTCCCGTGGTGTCTAGCAGAGGACTGCCTTTTCCTACGGACTTTTTTTCTGAGCACCCATATCCCTGGTGTCTCTATTATGTGTCCAACTTTACTCTTTTTACATGGATGTCAGCCAGATTGGTGGAGGATCTGCCTGAAAGCCTCATTTTAACTTAGCCACCTTTTAAAAGGCCTGATGTCCAAGTGCAGTCATGTTCTCAGGTCCCAGGGGGTTGGGGATTTAACATGAATTGGGGTGGGGGGACGGGCAGGACACAATTCAGTCCATAACAAGTCCCAGTGAGTACCTCTGCATTTTATCTATGCTTGGTTCTAAAAGTTTAAAGCCAACATACAATATATGAAATCTTTCAATGATTCCAGTGCCGTGGTCATGGATATTTCCTCCCATTTCACCATCATGCCATGTTTTAGTTACTTAATTTTTGAAAAGACTCTCCTGTTCAGTTTCTTGATTTGTGGGGCATATAGAATGCATTAAATTGGACATGCTTTTCTTCCAGCCTGATGTGAGCATCGCCCCCTGGTTGCCTGGCAGTTCATACTTAAATTTAGCTGGATTTGCCATTCTTTGTAGGTAAACTTCTTTTCTCTCTCAGCTTTAGAATAATTGGTTCAGCTCTGCGGTTCTCAGATCTCCTCTGGAGTTCTCAAGGTCTTCTTTTCTGTCTTTCTCAGTTTCATGTCTTTCTTCAGAACCAGGAAATTCAATTCCCTCCTCCTCTCTGTCTCTTCAGATACGTGTTGCCTTCCTAGAAGTTTGGCCTCTGTGTCCCTGAAGGCTTCTCTCACCTTGTACCTCTGTGTGTCTCTGTGTTCCGTGGATCTTCTTGATTCTTCCTATGGGCTGAATGGACCCTATTTGAAATTACAGGCTGTTCCTCCCACCTGTCTTCTTTCCGATGGCTTTTACAACACATCTTCCTCTGCTCTTGGTAGAATTTCTCACATTTGTCATCGACAGCAGAAAACAGATTCTGGTCTTCGCTGCTCCCAGTGCCGCCTGCTTCCCCTTCTGTACAGGGCTTCTCGGGTTCACGTGGTCTCCGGGAGGCACACCGAGGTATTTGCAGGGGAAATGTTCCCAGCAGCCTTCCTTCTCTGCCTCTCTCCTGGGTCTTCCTCTTTACCTCCCAGGTTTCTTTATTTTTCAGGCTTCACTGTCCTTCACCTGTTCGTCTTTACATGAGAAAAGGTGCATTCTTTTCTGGTATCTGTTCTAATCAGGATGGCTTCTCGTCTGGTGGACATTGTTATTATTTGTGCTGGGCTCTCCATTGCCGGACAGCGGTGGCTTCTCTTCAGGACGAGGGGGTGGGTTTTTCTGGAGGACCTGGGCCACAGGCAACACCCGCCGTCAACTCCCTGTTGCCAACAGTCTTCTCCTCCGGGGTGTTGAGAATGTTTCTGGGTCCACCTTAGTTCCAAGGGAGTTGATTCTGTGAGTTTGTGAGGCAAATTTAAATCGCTTTCCCCATCTCTCTTCAATCTAGGGAGGTGAGGTAGGGATCTCCCCCTCCTCTTTGTGATACTCAGGTGTTTTTCAGGAAGGAGAATTGTGAACTGTCCCCTGACACCTGTCAGACCCGGTGGATGTGGAAGGTGATTCCTCTACACCTCCCTGTTTCCCTTATTGCCAAGTCTGTTGCACGTGTAACGATGGAAGATGTATCTAAACTCCTCTGATTCTCAGTATAACTCTATCAATAAATTGTCATCCTCTAAAAAGTGTGAAAGTCTCAGGGACAGGTCATAATGCAGGACAAATTCACAATTGATTTTTAAATTGGGAAAATTACTGTATATGCCTCCAAGTTTTGTTAGGAGAATCAAAGGAGATTAGCCCGGAGCTGCACATAGTAACTCGGAAATTCTAGCCATTATCATCCACAGTGTACATGATTTTAAAAAAATGTTTATGCCATTTTTGTTGCTTTTGTCTGTTCATCTCAACACCATTGTAGGAAATCCGTATTCAAGATGCTTGTTTGACATGATGGAGCGCTGCCTTTGTGGGACTATCTCTAAGTTCAAATGCCCTCTGCATGGGGCTTCAGAAAGATTGGAAGGTTATTTTGGACAGCAAGCCTCCACCAAGGAAGCTAATGTATTCTATCACCCACAATCATCTTGTCCTGCCTCACTCACATCAATAACAAATCACTCAAGACAGCCGGTGATGACACTTATTAAATTATATGCAGTCATCCTCAAGGGCAACCAAAAGATTCGGGTGGAATCCATAATAAGCCTCCTCACATGCAAAATGGTGATGTTCTACTTTAAACTTCTTCCATTTATGAGCTGGAAATACTTTTATGAATAAATCTTTCCTTCATCTACGATTTGGTTGCTTAAGGTTCATATAAAAAAATGAGAATAAAATACTTAACTGTTTCCCTTTAAGATCTGCTTTTCTGATTTTTTTCCAAAGGTAAAACATTTATTTTCAAATGCCATCATAAGTCCCTGATTTTGAAAACACCTTTATGGACCTCAATCCACTGGGTTTTTATTCCTGTCACCACTGAAATAAATGTCACATATTTCAAAACAGATGGGGAATGACTGACACCAAGACAGACTCCAGTAAGATTACAGCCCTTTAAAGGAAAACAACAACAACAACAACAACAAAAAAATCCGTTGGAGATTTAGGCAGAAGGATATGTGATAATTAAGGGGAAAATGAGATTATTGCTAGGCTTTTCAATCTTAAGCCAGAACATATTCATTCAAGGAATAAAAAAATGGGAGCTAAGGATTCCATATCCAGCAGGACTAACCTTCAATTATGAAGAGCACCTCTGTAATTGACATATGAGAAACAAAGGGATGTTGTTTCCATGAACTTTTCCCTAAAAAATCTACTAGAGAATGTTCCAGATAAAAGGACTAGGGAGACATCAACATTAGGACAGATGATGAGCATACAACTTATCGTCACCTTTAGAACTAATTGTAAGTGGGGTTGAAATAAAGAGAGGATGCAGGATGGCCATCTGCTCTGGTGATGCTGGTCAAGTACAATGTTAAAAAATGGGGGGAGAATGGGAAGGGCATCTGCAAAACTTTTAATTGGTTTTGGCAACCGGAATTCATTGTGTTAGTATCATTTTCCTGCAACTGGTTTGTATCAGCTGGGATAGAGCAAAGGGGTTCTCGAATTCTGTCATCTTTTGTGCCTTGAGAGCCAAGATTCTTTTTGTGGGAGAAGGAAAATACAGAAGCAAGATAGGGAAGGGTAAGGAAAATACCTGAGGTATAAATTTGAAAAAGCAATATTAGTATGAAGGGATAGAGTACTTTTTCCCTAAACATTATTTCTTCCTTTTTTGCCGCCATGTTTCTGCCTCTGCCTGTCTCTACCTATCTCTATCTTTGCTCTGTCCTCTAAAAGGTCATAAAACATGACCAGACTAGTCCCAATGAGTATCTCCTGGCGTTAAGATTGTTGTCTTGGAATCCTGTTTCCAATTGTATTAATCTATTTCTGGGTCAGGACAGGAAATATATAAGATGAGCCCATAACATCTTGTCACTACCAACGGCATCCAGGCTGCCAAAGACCACAAGATTCATGTCAAAAGGGAGCAAAAGTGAGGAGGTTTCCGCTGGCCTGAGCTGAGCCACATGCCCACCGTTCTTTCAGCTTTTTATTATAAAAGACTCCATGCCCAGGGCCGAGTGTGCGCGCCCGTCCCAGATACCACCATGAACACGTTGCTGGTCTGGCTTTATCCCACGCTGTCCAGTCTCCCCCCAGGAATCTTGTTTTGTTTGACGCATTTCAGAGTAAATTGCAGCCATTGGTGCACTTCCTCCTGAATGCATGGACAGGAAAATGTCCACTTTTAACACACAAAACCAGAAATTAAACACAGGGTGGCCATAGTTACAGGCTGAGGGCAGGAACAAGCTGGGCAGCAAATGAAAGGAACTCTGATAAAGGCAGGGACAAGGGCAGCCGGAGACGAACCTCCTAATCTTGACAGTCGCCTGGGGCCACTGGTGGCTGCGAGGTGCCCTCTGCTCCCCAATCTAAGCCATTTATCTTCAGATGTACAGGGTTTCCATTATCTCTGACTTGGTGGCTACCGGATCCCTTGTACAATGGAGTGGGAAGTTCTCCAGATGCACTTTTAACTTAGGATATAGCGGCTGCTTCTACGTTAGGCTTCAAGTTTGTAACGACGGAGGGAAAAATCATCTTCAGCAAATTGCTCTTTGAGACTCATCCTGTTCACTTCGGTCTGGAGCAAGTCACCTTCTTTGCCTTCTGTTTTCTAGTCACTCAGTGTCACCGGAGCTCCCTCCCTTCCCTCTGCTCAGAGCTTTTTCATTGAGGAACCTGTTGTGTGCCGCAGCCCCTGCTGGGAATCACCTTGGTGAGCTTGCTCCCATCGGAAATCATGTGTGTTTATACAGAAGTGTGTGTAGGCCAGCTGCATACACTATGCATCTCACACACACACACACACACACACACACACACACACACGCACACACGCACTCCCACTCCCATGTGAATCCCCTATCCATCTACTTGAGATTGCCATTTCCACAGCAGCCTCAGTTAAAGCAGACCACAGTGAACTAACTGTTCTCTCCACAGCTCCTCGTGATGCAGGTCAGTGTTTAGTTTCCTTGCTTTGATCAAGGATTTGGGATGATGTACTCTCAATAACTTAGTGAAGAGCCCGGGGGATTCTGAGATACTGGCATACTACCTTTATAACTTAGCCACAATTTAGTGGAATAATTATAAATTTTGCTTGATGTTTTTTTAAAAATTTTAAAACACTTTATTTACTTAGTCATCAGAAGAATATGGTATATACTTATCATGTACATATAACATGATGTTTTGAAATATGTACATACTGTGGAACAGCCAAATTGAACTAATTAACATATATAGCGCCACATGTACTTAAAGTTTGTTTTTGTGGTGAGAAAACCTAAATTTTTCTCTTGCAGCAATTTTTATGAATATAATTCTTTGTCATGAATTGTAGTCACCATGCTGCACAACAGATCTCTCAAACTTATTCCTGAGATTGTGCACCCTTTGACCAATATCCAGTCCTATGTTTTACTTTTCAAGAGCCACAGGAGATTCTTGGGACTAGGTTACATATTACAAACCTTGGACCTACCTGTATGTTTTGGTTACGACAAGTCCTTTATTCAGAGTTGGGGCACCCAGTTCTTGAGTGTATCATGTTTGTAGTACTTTAAAGAGTTGAATATCCTTACTATTGAAGATAATGATATTATCTACCCAACCGGTGCTGTGGAGTTACTATTAGACAAGTTTGAACTTTATTATCACCATTACTGCTCATGAAGTACAGAATGTTTTGACGCAAACATTTTAATACAAACATCGTAATTACCATTACGCCATAGATGACATTTAAGACATCGGTTTCCAGAACAAATTTTATTAAATCAACTTCATGCCTTGAGTAATGGTTTTTAAAAAAGAAGTTGAACCATTTCCATTTTTCCACTTTCATTTCATTAGATTAATTTAATCAGAATCAATCCCTTTAGATTTAAGACTTAGTACCAGTATTTGACCCATCAATCGGATGTTACTCTCCCTGGCTTACTGCACCGGGGATTTTCTTTAGTGGCCGTTGCTTCCTCTAAAAGTCCAATAACTTTGAACAACTTTGGGGGATAGTAATTCATCCAGAATATAAGATTCTTTGATCAATTTTTACTCAGTTTCTTAAATTCAAGTTTTAACACATTAATTTTGTATTTATTTCTCAAGTAATGTTCACCATGAATTAGGTATGAAATTGACTTTGAAGCATGAGTATTGGCTAATCCCAGGAGTAATTCTGTGATAAAGAGGTAGAGAAACACTCACACAAAGAGATATGGAGGGACTAGGAGAGGGAGGACCATGGGAGGAGGACAGAGAAGGTGGTGGGAGAGGACCCATGAAAGAAGTAGTTTGGTGTTGGGAGTGCTAGTCCATGGCTGTGTGCACAGGTGAGGTGTTCAGCACATACAGGGAGGGGGGCTTGTCCCTGTGTAACCTGTCAATGCAAACACATTTGTAACCTTCATATTTGGACAGAATCCTTTAATTCACAGTCCTGGGACTCAAGGAAGGAGGTGCTGGTCCATCTTGGTTTAGAAGAGACCCGAGAAAGAACAATATTTCAGAGTGTTTAAGTAATTCAGGGAGAGGCGGTGGGGGAGAGAGAAAGAGAGGAGAGAGGTGCATATTAATTACTAGAGGTGCATACTAATTACTAGAAAACAGTTGCAAATAATTTGAAATTGCTTATAATTCTACTTTTTGTTGGATGAGTGAAGGAGATAGAAGAAATTCATCTTTAAGATCCACAGTGTATTTCAAAGCCACCTCCTCTTCCTTCTTCTTCTTTGCTTTTATTGGTACATTTGTAAGGGTCCATTGAACATCGGAGGAAGAGACCACCAAGAGACCAGCTCATGCAACAGCAAAAGGGGTTTATTGAGGATCCAATCCAGCGCGCTGGGGCTCCAGGCTTACTCAAGAAGGGAGAGCGGCCAAGAGCCCCGAGCAGGGGTTGAGCAGTGCTTAAGTACACTTTTTTAGGGAGGGCAGGGACTTTGCATACATCAGAGCAAATCATCATGAGGCGCGGGAAAATCAAACAACAATTCCCAAACATGATTAGTACATTCATTGGCAGGAACTGGTCGGGCAGGAGTGATAGGTCAGTCCTAAGAAGGGGGGTACATTCAAACTGATTGGTTTGGGCCCTGAATGCCTACGTGCCAAACTGCACAGGGTCCAGGTTATTTAACAACTAAATGGTCAGTACCGGGCATTGTCTTAACTGCCTCAGGAATTTCAGGTTCTGTGTGCAGTTCAGAAACTTTACAATACCTAGTCCTTTACATTTTAACTCAGGCTTTGCAGCTTAAAAACTTTACCCTTTCACATTATAATTGTCAAAGTTCTGTAATCTGACAGATATGAAATATTCTATGTATTTATTAGTACAACATGAAGCTTGAAGTACATGTGCATCATGCAGTGGTTAAGACTAGCTGATTTAACAATTGTGCTATCTCACATCATCATCATTTTTGTGATGAGAATGCTAAACATCTACTCTCTTTGCATTTTTCAAGAATATAACGTCAGGCCAAGTGTGGTGGCTAATGCCTGTAATTCCAGCTAATTGGGAGGCCAAGGTAGGAGGATCACAAGTTTGAGAGCAGCCTCAGCAACTTAGCAAGACCCTGTCTCAAAAAAAAAAAAAAAAAACCAAAAAAACCCCCCAAAAAACAAACAAACAAAAAAAAACCAAAAAACAGATCATTGTTAACTATAGTCACCAGGCTAGTCACCATGCTGTACAATAGATTTATTGAACTTGTGCCTCCTATCAAATCCTATCAAATTATAATTATATATCCTTTTTACCAATACCTCCCCATTCCCCCTTTCTTCTCGCAACCACCCTGGCCTCTAGTAACTGCCATTCTCCTCCCTACAAGGTTGGGTTTTGGATTTCACATGACCGAGAACATGCAGTATTGTTTTTTGGCACCTGGCTGGCTTCACTTAACATAACACCCTCCTCATTCATCCATGCTGTCACAAATATCAGGATCTCATTTTCTATGAGCTGTACTCCACTGTGTGCATATGCCATGTCTTATTGTGCATTTGTCCACTGATGGTCTTAGTTTGATGCCACACCTTGGCTTCTGTGAAGAGTGCCGTGGTGATTGGGAGACTGCAGATGTTGCTTCAACTTTTGGATTTAATTTTCTTTGGACATATGTCCAGTAGTGAGTGAGATTTCTGGATCATACACTAGTTCTGCTTGTAACAGTCTGAGACGTCTCCACCCTGCTTTCCATAATGGCCATACTCATTTACATTCAGTGTCAGGTGTGTCTTCAAATGCCCCTGCCCCGCCCCATGACTGGACTCAAGTGCATTCTTGCTAGAAGGTCATCTGAAGTGGCACGGAGGGTGGGAAGATCCTGCTACAGTCTGGACCTGCCCCATGCTCACTAGGGACCCTAAGCTTGGTGGTCTCCCTTGCAGGACCCCAGCTTTCTCATGTGTACAAAAGGGAGTTGGACTTGGAGGTTTTTCTAGCATGAGTAGTAGAGTTTTGCTGTCTTTGGATGTTAATGTTCATCCCTGTGGACATTCTGTAAATGATGAGAAAGCAGCGTGGACACAGCTTTGCCTTTCTGTGTACAATCTGATGACGAGGATACTTTCATAATTGAGCAGCTGACATCCCTTCCACCATTATCGATCCTAGCCTGTGGCAGGTCAGAGGCAGGGGCTTGGCCCTGAGTGACCCCTGGCTAATGGGAACTGAGTATAATCACATTAGCTCATTTGGGAGTTTTGAAAATTACATTATCTCATCCAACAAAAGTGAATCTGCCAATAATTTATGTGATGGATTTGCAATTAGAATATTGAGATTTCCCCCCTCTTCTTTGTGTCTTTCTGGCAAAGAAACAAGAAGAAAAACTATCCAAAAAATTAGCAATGTCGAGCAGAACTTGCAGGTTTCATTTTAATATAAAAAATCATCCTATAGCTATTGTTTGGTTCCCTAAGTGAAGGATATTGTAGGTAATGATTTTTATGTTGCCCACTTTACATAACCTCTCATAACATTTCTCTGTAATGATTACAGACAAATAAGTTTGAACGTTTCTTAGAAATATTTGTCAGGCCTAAAAATTTCAGGAATATTTGTTGGACTTGAAAGTCTCATGGGATTTTTTTTTAAACTAAACCTTTGTAATACAAATACATGAAAACACTATAATTGAGAGGATATGAGGTATTATTAATACCTGGAGTTTGCAGCCCTTCACTCCATGTTTAAGTGAGGATGGTGTTTAAGGCAGACTAGACAGGGCAAGTGGGCATTTATTCGTGTGGTAGGATTTGCGAAAAAGTAGCTACCATTTAAATACTAATTTTATGTCAAATATTGTGAAGAATGTTCTTCTGATAATGAATTAGCAGTCCTGTAGGACAGGTGTTATTTGATTTTGTAGATGAGAAAACGAAGCTCACATTCCTTAACCAACTTGCTCTTATCACAGGACAAATGAAAGATTGCCCACGACTTCAGAATCTTGAACAGTGTTCTTAGTTCTGGCTACAGATTAATTCACCCGTGAGCTTGGAAGTGACTACCTCAACCATAGCAATAGCAACAGCAAAGACCCATAGAGTCGTGCTTGGGAGAGGTGCCATCTGTATGTTCAAGAAGCTCCACAGGCAATCTTGGTGGGTAGCCAGGACTGACAGGTGTGGATGAGGATCAGTGTGGGCACTCTAAGCAGGCTCCAGCTTTGGAAAAACCCTGGAATATGACTGGCAATCGTGAAACTTCCAGAGGCCTCCAAGAAGTAAGGTGTGCTGGTGTTTTTGTGGTAGACAATAACGAGCTGTGTGTATGATTTTTGTGAGTTAGTTCCACTGCCCTGAAGGCATGCAAACTATTTCTCAGTTGGGTTTCTTGGAAGAGCTGGAGTTAGCCTCTTCCTTCCACAAAGAAGAAAGGTTAGGAGCACACGAGGGAGAAGCCCATCCCTGTGGGGCAAATTGCATCTGCAGGGAATAGGACATACCACTGGCTTTGCAGAAGAATGAAGGCATACAGCCAGTGAGATGCTGGGGCAGCCTCATGCAGACAGAGAACTGCAAGTGGGATCAGGGAGTTAGATCTCAGACTCAAGCAACCTCAGCCCTACTCCCCACTGCAGCGTCAGGCAACACCGGGGAGGGCGGTATCTGTTTCTGTACATGACTTTTGAGAAGGAACATGGAGAAACTGGATGTTTTGAGAGAGTGGCTGGGGCAGTAAGGAATTCAAGAAAGTCATTTTCTCAACTACTGAAGGAATTTCCTTTGCCCCTTGACTTAGAATGGGGCATAGCAGATACAGAGAGGGATTTATGGAAGTCTTGGAAAACATTAGATGCCATGTGCAAGATGGAGAGGGAACATTGGTTTGATCCCAGGACACAACTAACACCAGTGGACAGATGTTAGAAGGAGATATGCATCAGTTAAATATAAGAGTATTTTCTAACCCCCAGAAATAGCCAACCTAGTTACAGATAAAGGTAGGAAGGTAGGGCTGGGCTATTGCATTATTATTGAAGATGAAAAGCAGATTTGAACATTGATGGTCTTTTAAAATTAGGCGCCCATTAGGGTCTCTTCCAACACTAAACAACTTATTATGACAATTCTTAGGAAGGGGGTGATTAGTCCCAGGTAGCTTCACAGTTCAACTCTACCCAATATTTATGATCATAATGTGATTTCCCTGTTTGGTTTATTTGTCCACCAGCCACACAGATAAGAGGCTACACATAAATTAGAACAAGCAATAAAATCTCATTGTCTGACATGGGTGGGTGGAGAAAGGTATGTTGAGGTAAGCCAATATTTCGTTTCTAATCCTAGGGGCTAGAAAAGCAATCTATACAGTCAAAATGGGGAGGGGTCGACTGATGAATCAGGAAATTGGAAAACAAGGAACAGCAGGAGTCAGAGATGACCAGAAAGTGGGTGGGCAAATGAGTTCCTGGAACAGGGAGTTTATATCTGTTGAAGCTTTTTTATCTGATCCCAATATGCCTGCATGGATGAGCTGGGCTCTTTGAAATTTAGTACAGTTTAATTTCAACTAATTTTCACTTGTCATTTGACACTTTTAGTTTATGTATTTTAAATTATCAAATGACCATATGGTGCTTAATTCTCAAAACGGTCATACTTATCGCATCTGGATAAATTAAAAAAAAATACATTAGTGTGGCCAAGTGGAGAAGCCTTTGAATTAGGAGTCAGGGAACATAGCTCTCATAAAAACAATAGCTATATGACCTTCAACAGAGCATGGAAATTTTTGACTCAGTTTTACCACTGGAAAAATGTCCAGACTAAATATAAATGCCAAGGTCAGTTTTTCAAGTTTAAAATTACATCATTGTATATTTGTATCCCTTGAATTTCATTATTATGAACACTACTCCTGCTATTATTCTTGGTGTTATCTGTCAAATAGCCTATGACTCAGTCTTTGTTTTATGAAGCTGCCTTGGGCCAGGATTATAAATATTCGGTAGAGACAAACTATTGAAGCCCATTATGTTTGTGACAGTTTAAACAAATAGAGCTGTAACCCAAATGACCCTTGAATTTCTTTGAATCCCTGCCTTGTTAAGATACTGCGCTGTTGGTTTAGGAGGACGGGGCCTGGTGGAATTTATCAGCCTTCCCAACAAGTTGCTTCTAGTGTCATTTCTACTGCACGTCTTCCTTCCTACTCAGTTTTTAAAAAGTGTGATAAAATATCCTTCTATGATTTATGTGTGAAGTGTCCCCAGAAGTCAAACGCAGGAGTGTTCAGGGGTGAGCTGACTGGCTTGTGAGAGCTGTCACCTCGTCTGTCCATCCTAGATTGAATGGATTGGCTGGGTGGTAACTGTAGGCAGCTGGGGTGTGGCTGGAGGACGCGGGTCACTGGGGATGTGGCCTTAAAGGGTGCATGGCCCCGAGGCCCCTTCTTTCCCTCTGCTTCCTGACCTCTCCCTGAGCCGAGTAGGTCTCCTCTGCTGGGCTCTTCTGCCAGCTGCTCTGCCTCACCTTGGGCTCAGAGCAGTTGGGAGGGAGGGCTGTCTTCGGACTGGGACCTCTGAAAGTGTGAGCCCTAAATAAACTCCTTCTTCTAGGTTGTTCTTTACAGGTACTTTGGCCACAGTGACATGAAAGCTGAGTAATATATACCTACTATAATGTTGGTCATTTTATCATCCATGGGTGTCTAATTCAGGGACATCAAACACACTCACTGTGCTGTGTGACCGTCAACATCACCTATACCCCAAACTTTTCATAAGCCCTGGTATTTATAATCCTGATCCAAAGCAGCTTCCTAAAACAATAAATTTCCCCTCTCCTCCTTTCCCTGGTCACTGGTAGCCTCCTGCTACAGTTTGGATTTGAATTTTCATCAAAGGCCCATGTGTTGAAGGATTGGTCAGCACCTTTGGCACTCTTGGGAGGTGGTGGACCTTTTAGGAGGTGAGGCTGGGGATGTCTTTGAAGGGGCTGTTGGAACTTGAAACGTGCCTATCTCTCTTACTTCTTGGCTGCCATGAGGTTCCTCTGCCACATGCTCCTATCATGATGTGCTGCCTTATCACAGGGGCAAAAGGAGCAGAACCAACTGACCACGGGATGGAGAATCCCAAACTGAGAGCCAGAATCAGTCTCTCCTCCTTATAAGTTGATTACTTCAGTTCTTGGTCACAGTGACAGACATCTCCTTTCTATTTCCTTTCTCTATAAATTTGCCAACTCTAGGTACCTCCTATGAACAGACCCACACAAATGTTTGCCCCTGTATCTAACTTATTTCACTAGGCATAATGTTTTCAGCATATATCAAAATTCCATCCCTTTCTGCAATATTCCATTGTATTTACATACCACATATTGTTTGTGCATTCATGTGCTGATGAATCCTTGGGTTGATCTTCCCTTTTGGTTATTGTGAATAATGCTGTCATTGGTGTAGAAATATTTGTTCATGGTCTTGCTTTCAGTTCTTTTAGATTTATGCTTAGTGGGTTTGTTGGGGCATTTGGAAGTGCTATTTAATCCTTTAAAAAATTCTACTTTTTATTGTAGTTGGACACAATACCTATTTTTTATTAATTTATTTTTATGTGGTGCTGAGGATCGAACCCAGGGCCTCACACATGCTAGGTGAGAACTCTACCGCTGAGCTACAACCCCAGCCCTGCTGTTTAACATTTTGAGAAACTCCCAAGTTGTTTTCCACAGTGGATGCACCATTTGACTTGCCCATCAGCAAAGCATGAGTGTTCCAATGTTTAGCACTTATTATTTCCTGTTTGTTTCTTAAATTCATATTACAACACTTGGTGTAGGTGTGAAGTGGAATCTTACTGTGAGTTTGATTTGCCTTTCCCTAATGACTCATGAAGTTAAGCATCTTTTCATATACTTATTACCATTTGCATATCTTCTTTGAAGAAAATGTCTACTTAAATCCTCTGCCTAGTTTTGAATTGGGTTTTTGTTGTTGAGTTTGAGAAGTTTTTTTTTAAAAATATAGTCTAGATATGAATTCCTTATTAGAGACTTGATATGTGATTATTTTTACCCCTTCAATAGGTTGCCTTTGCACCTTCTTAATAATGTATTTTGATACACAAAAGTTCTTAATTTTGATAAAATCCAATTTACTTATTATTTTTTCTTTTGTTGCTTGTGCCTTTGGGATAATGTCCATGAAATCAAAGGTCATGAAGAATTTTTCCAAGTCGTTATTCTGGAAGGTTTGTTGTTTTAGCTCTGGTTAGGTCTTTGACTCTTTTTTATATACACCATAAATTAATGGTTCAGTTCATTTTTGGATGTAAATGTCCAGTTGTCACAGCATCATTTGTTAAAGATTATCTCTTTTCCTTTGAGACCTTGGAACCCTTGTTGAAAATCCATTGATTATGTATGTAATGGTATATATATGGAACCTCTATTGTATTCCATTAATCTGTATGTCTGTCCATCAGGCCCTGTGTCTATCTTTATGCAGTTCTATTCTGTTTTTTTTAATTGTTTTAATTACTTTGTTTTATAATACTTTAAAATTTTGATGTCTAGTTACCCTGGTTGTTATTTTTTTCTCTTCCTCCTTATTAACAAGAAAGCTTACTGGTGGATACATAATCTCCACACAGAAGTGTACAGCAGGGCTTTTACAGCTTGAGGAATATTCACAAAGTGAACATTTCTGTTCTATCAGAGTTATTATTATTAATATAAGCATATTGATTATAGTTATTAAATATCTTTGATCAGTTAGTCCCTAGATACTTTACAGTTTGTGACTTTATTTATTTATTTATTTAATTAGTTGTTCAAAACATTACAAAGTTCTTGACATATCATATTTCATACATTTGATTCAAGCTCTATTCTGTTTTGATTACTATAACTTTGTAGTTAGTTTCAAATTTAGGGACAGTGAGTCCTCCAACTTCATCTTCCTTTTCAAGATGGCTTTGCTACTCAAGCCCCATTGATCATCTAAAAGGGCTCCTGGAATTTTGTTGTGTCTGTATATCATTTTGTTGGCACTGACAAGTTAACATGTTGTTAAGTAGATGGAATGGGTTTTCATCAACTTAGGTTTTTAATTTTGTTCAGCAATGTGTTGTAATTTCCAGTGTAAAAGACTTCACCTCCACAGTTAGACTTATTCATAAATATTTCTTCTTGGATACTATTCTAAATGAAATTGGTTTCTTAACATTCTTCTGGAATTTTTCATTGCTGGTTTGTGAAAATACAACTGATGTGTTTGTCTCGACCTTGTTCCCTGTAATTTGACTTAACTGTGTTGTTAGCTCTTACAACTTTCTTGTGTATGTTGGGATTTTCTATATGTAGGATCATGCCATCTAGGTATAGATGTAGTTTTACTTTTCCCTTTCCAATTAGTATCCCTTTTATTTATTTTTCTTGTCTAGTAGCTCTGGCTAGAACTTCCAGTGCAATTTTGAATAGTGGCACTGATAGTGGACTTCCTTGTCTCATTTCTGATCTTGGAGAGAAAGTTTTCAGTTTTTCACCATTGAGCATGGTATTAGCTGTGGAATTTTCACAAATGTTCTTTGTCATGTTGAGGAATATTCACCATATTTGCATTTTTCTGAGAATTTTCATGAAAGGGTATTGAATGTTGACAGTGCCTTTCTGCATCAATTGAGATGATGATGTGACTTTTCCCATTCATTCTTTTAATGTGACATATTTACATTGATTAACTTTCTAGTGCTGCATTAATGTTGTAATTTTGCATTCTTGGGATAAATTCCAGTTGGTTGCGGTGAATAATCCTTTTAATATGCTGTTGGATATGATTTGCTAATATTTTGATGAGGATTCTTACATCAATATTCATAAGAGATATGTATAATTTTCTTGTGATATCATTATCAGATTTAAGATGTCAGAGTAATGCTGAACTCATTGAATAAATTGGAAAGAAATTCCTTCTCTTTGATATTTTGGAAGAGTTTGAGAAGGATTGGTGTTCATTAAATGTTTGGCAGACTTCAGTGGTGAAGCCATCTGGTTCAGAACTTTTCTTTTTTGGCAGAGGATTTTGGTAAGTGGTTGAATAACTTGTTATAGGTCTGTTGAGAGTTTCTATTTCTTCTCAAGTCAGTTTAGATTGTTTCATGTTTCAGGGAATTTGTCCTTGTCCTTTAGATTATCTAATTTGTTGTTTTATAACTGTTTGTCTGATTGTCTTGTAATCCCTTTTATCTTTGTAAAGTTGGTGATAAAATCTCACTTTCATTTCTGATGTTAGTTTTTTGTATGTTTTTTCTTTCCTTTTTTATATGCCTAGTAATGGTTTGTAAATATCTTTGACCTTTTAAAAGAATAAACTTTTGATTTCTTTGCTTTTGTCTGGTATGAGTCTTTCTGGTCTTTATTTTGTTTATGTCTACTCCACTTTTTATTTTCTTTTGCTCTTTTCATGCTTAATTTGCTCTTCTTTTTTTTGTTATTTTCTTAAAGTTTAAAGTTATGTTACTGATTTGAGATATTTATTTTTTAATGTGTCACTACAGCTATATATATCCCTCCAAGTACTACTTTCACTGAATCTCTTAAGTTTTGATAAGCTGTATTTTCATTTTCACTCACACTTAAGTATTTTCTAATTTCCCTTGTGAATTTTTTCTCTGATTTATAGCTTGGTTAAGAATATGTTGTTTAATTTCTACATTTTAATAAAATTTCCATTTTTCTTTCTGTCATTCATTTCTAAATCCATCCAGCTTTGGAGAAGTTATTACTTTTTATGGTGTCTATCTTTTGAAATCCATTGAGACTTATTTTGTGTCCAAAGATATAGCCTGACCTAGAGAATGCCCCATGTGCCCTGGGAAGAATGTATTCTGCTCTTGTTATGCAGTGTTCTCTATATAGCTCAGGTCTAGTCAGCTAATTTTGTTGTTTTGTAATCTCTTTTCTTCTTACTTCTCATATTTATCATTTGTCTGGTTGACCTGTCCATTATTGAAAGTGGGAAAACTACTTCTCCTTTTAGTTTGTTTGATTTTTCTTTATACATTTTGAGGATCTGTTTCTAGCTGCAGATGTACCTAATAGTAAAATTTTGTATATTCTTGTTTTATTTCTACTCTTATCTATCTATCTATCCATCCTTCTTTGTCTCTTACAAACTTCTGGATTTTAATTCTCTAGACTTATATTCTGTGTTTCTAATATTAATATGGCCATTCCAGCAGTCCTTTAATTAATGTTTGCATTTAATAACTTTTTATATCCTTTTGCTTTCAGTCTGCTTGTGTCTTAGGTCTAAAATCAATCTCTTGTGGATAGTATGTAGTTGGATCATTTAAAAAATATCTACCAAACTTTCCAGAAATAAAAAAGGAAACGGATATACAAATTGTAGATGCATACAGGACACCGAGCACACAAAATCACAGTAGACCAACGCCAAGACACATTGTTATGAAGATAGCCAATATACAGAACAAAGAGAAAATATTAAAAGCTACAAGAGAAAGGAGGCAGATTACATTCAGGGGTAAACCAATAAGGTTAACAGCGGATTTTTCATCACAGACATTGAAAGCGAGAAGATCCTGGAACAACGTATTTCAAACACTGAAAGACAATGGATGCCAACCAAGAATTCTGTATCCAGCAAAATTAAGCTTCAGGTATGACAACGAAATAAAAATCTTTCATGATAAACAAAAGCTAAAAGAATTTGCAGCCAGAAAACCAGCATTGCAAAGCGTCTTGAGCAAAACACTACACGAGGAAGAAATGAAAAACAATAACCAAAACCATCAGTGGGAAGTGCCTCAGTAATGACAGAGGGTGGGGGGAAAGATAATCATGGAGAAACAAACTAAATTTTAAAAAAAAGATAAATAATCAAACATGGCTGGCAGTACAAACCATATATCAATAGTAACTCTAAATATTAATGGCTTAAACTCTCCAATAAAGCGACATAGGCTGGTAACATGGATTAAAAAAACAAATCCAACAATATGCAGCCTCCAGGAGACACATCTGATTGGAAAAGACATACACAGGCTGAAGGTGAAAGGTTGGGAAAAAATATACCACGCACACGGACCTCGTAAGCAAGCAGGGGTGGCCATCCTCATATCGAATAAAATCAACTTCAAGACTAAGTTAATCAACAGGGATAAGGAAGGACATTATATACTGTTTAAAGGAACCATTCACCAACAAGACATAACAATTATCAATATTTATGCACCAAATAATGGTGCTGCAACATTCATAAAACAAATTCTCCTCAAGTTCAAGAATCAAATAGACCACAACACAATAATTATGGGTGACTTCAACACATCTCTCTCACCATTGGACAGATCCTCCAAACAAAAGTTGAATAAAGAAACTATAGAACTCAATATCACAATCAATAACCTAGACTTAACTGACATATATAGAATATATCAACCATCATCAAGTGGATATACTTTTTTTCTCAGCAGCACATGGATCCTTCTCAAAAATAGACCATACATTATGCCATAGGGCAACCCTCAGTAAATATAAAGGGGTGGAGATAATACCATGCATTTTATCTGATCATAATGGAATGAAACTGGAAATCAGTGATAAAAGAAGGAAGGAAAAATCCTACATCACATGGAAAATGAACAATATGTTACCGAATGATCAACGGGTTACAGAAGACGTAAAGGAGGAAATAAAAAAAAAATTCTTAGAGATAAATGAAAATACAGACACAACATATCGGAATCTATGGGACACAATGAAGGCAGTTTTAAGAGGGAAATTCATCGCCTGGAGGTCATTCCTCAAAAAAAGGAAAAACCAACAAATAAATGAGCTCACACTTCATCTCAAAGCCCTAGAAAAGGAAGAGCAAAACAACAGCAAATGTAGCAGAAGGCAAGAAATAATTAAAATCAGGGCAGAAATCAATGAAATTGAAACAAAAGAAACTATTGAAAAAATTAACAAAACTAAGAGTTGGTTCTTCAAAAAAATAAATAAGATCGAAAGACCCTTAGCCATGCTAACGAAGAGAAGAAGAGAGAAAACTCAAATTACTAACATACAGGATGAAAAAGGCAATATCACAACAGATGCTACAGAAATACAGAAGACAATTAGAAATTATTTTGAAAACCTATATTCCAATAAAATAGAAGATAGTGAAGACATCAATAAATTTCTAAAGTCATATGATTTGCCCAGACTGAGTCAGGAGGATACACACAATTTAAAAAGACCAATTTAAATGGATGAAATAGAAGAAGCAATCACAAGACTACCAACCAAGAAAAGCCCAGGACCGGATGGGTATACAGTGGAGTTTTACAAAACTTTTAAAGAAGAATTAATACCAATACTTTTCAAGTTATTTCAGGAAATAGAAAAAGAGGGAGCTCTGCCAAATTCATTCTATGAGGCCAACATTACCCTGATTTCAAAACCAGACAAAGACACCTCAAAGAAAGAAAACTACAGACCAATATCTCTGATGAACCTAGATGCAAAAATCCTCAATAAAATTCTGGCGAATCGGATACAAAGGCACATCAACAAAATTGTGCACCATGATCAAGTAGGATTCATCCCTGGGATGCAAGGATGGTTCAATATACGAAAATCAATAAATGTTATTCACCACATCAATAGACTTAAAGATAAGAACCATATGATCATCTCGATAGACGCAGAAAAAGCATTCGACAAAGTACAGCATCCCTTTATGTTCAAAACATTAGAAAAACTAGGGATAACAGGAACTTTCCTCGACATTGTAAAAGCTATCTATGCTAAGCCTCAGGCTAGCATCATTCTGAATGGAGAAAAATTGAAGGCATTCCCTCTAAAATCTGGAACAAGACAGGAATGCCCTCTATCTCCACTTCTATTCAATATAGTTCTCGAAACACTGGCCAGAGCAATTAGACAGATGAAAGAAATTAAAGGCATAAAAATAGGAAAAGAAGAACTTAAATTATCACTATTTGCAGATGACATGATTCTATACCTAGAAGACCCAAAAGGGTCTACAAAAAAACTACTAGAACTTATAAATGAATTCAGCAAAGTGGCAGGATATAAAATCAACATGCATAAATCAAAGGCATTTCTGTATATCAGCGACAAAACTTCTGAAACGGAAATGAGGAAAAACACTCCATTCACAATATCCTCAAAAAAAAAAATACTTGGGAATCAACCTAACAAAAGAGGTGAAAGATTTATACAATGAAAACTACAGAACCCTAAAGAGAGAAGTAGAAGAAGATCTTAGAAGATGGAAAAATATACCCTGTTCATGGATAGGCAGAACTAACATCATCAAAATGGCGATATTACCAAAAGCTCTCTATAGGTTTAATGCAATGCCAATCAAAATCCCAAAGGCATTTCTTGTAGAAATAGATAAAGCAATCATGAAATTCATATGGAAAAATAAAAGACCCAGAATAGCAAAAGCAATTCTAAGCAGGAAGTGTGAATCAGGCGGTATAGCGATGCCAGATTTCAAACTATATTACAGAGCAATAGTGATAAAAACAGCATGGTACTGGTACCAAAACAGGCGGGTGGACCAATGGTACAGAATAGAGGACACAGAGACTAATCCACAAAGCTACAACTATCTTATATTTGACAAAGGAGCTAAAAGCATGCAATGGAGGAAGGATAGCATCTTCAACAAATGGTGCTGGGAAAACTGGAAATCCTTATGCAACAAAATGAAACTGAATCCCCTCCTCTCGCCATGCACAAAAGTTAACTCAAAGTGGATCAAGGAGCTTGATATCAAACCAGAGACTCTGCGTCTGATAGAAGAAAAAGTTGGCTCTGATCTACAGATTGTGGGGTCGGGCTCCAAATTCCTTAATAGGACACCCATAGCACAAGAGTTAACAACAAGAATCAACAAATGGGACTTACTTAAACTGAAAAGTTTTTTCTCAGCAAGAGAAACAATAAGAGAGGTAAATAGGGAGCCTACGTCCTGGGAACAAATTTTTACTCCTCACACTTCAGATAGAGCCCTAATATCCAGAGTATACACAGCACTCAAAAAACTAGACAATAAGATAACAAATAACCCAATCAACAAATGGGCCAAGGACCTGAACAGACACTTCTCAGAGGAGGATATACAATCAATCAACAAGTACATGAAAAAATGCTCACCATCTCTAGCAGTCAAGGAAATGTAAATCAAAACCACCCTAAGATACCATCTCACTCCAGTAAGATTGGCAGCCATTATGAAGTCAAACAACAAGTGCTGCCGAGGATGTGGGGAAAAGGGTACACTTGTACACTGCTGGTGGGACTGCAAATTGGTGCGGCCAATATGTAAAGCAGTATGAAGATTCCTGGGAAAGCTGGGAATGGAACCACCATTTGAACCAGCTATTCCCCTTCTCAGACTATTCCCTGAAGACCTTAAAAGAATGTACTACAGGGATACTGCCACATCCATGTTCATAGCAGCACAATTCACAATAGCTAGACTGTGGAACCAACCTAGATGCCCTTCAATAGATGAATGGATAAACAATGTGGCATTTATACACAATGGAGTATTACTCGGCACTAAAAAATGACAAAATCATGGCATTTGCAGGGAAATGGATGGCATTAGAGCAGATTATGCTAAGTGAAGCTAGCCAATCCCTAAAAAACAAATACCAAATGTCTTCTTTGATATAATGAGAGCAACTAAGAATAGAGCAGGGAGGAAGAGCAGGAAGAAAAGATTAACATTAAACAGAGACATGAGGTGGGAGGGAAAGGGAGAGAAAAGTGAAATTGCATGGAAACGGAGGGAGACCCTCATTGTTATACAAAATTACATATAAGAGGTTGTGAGGGGAATGGGAAAATAAACAAGGAGAGAAATGAATTACAGTAGATGGGGTAGAGAGAGAAGATGGGAGGGGAGGGGAGGGGGGATAGTAGAGGATAGGAAAGGTAGCAGGATAGAACAGTTACTAATAGGGCATTATGTAAAATTGTGGATGTGTAACCGATGTGATTCTGCAATCTGTATTTGGGGTAAAAATGGGAGTTCATAACCCACTTGAATCTAATGTATGAAATATGATATGTCAAGAGCTTTGTAATGTTTTGAACAACCAATAAAAAAAGAAAAAATATCTACCCCATCAATATGTTTTTTGGTTGGAGAATTCAATCCATTTAAAGTTATAGTTATGCAACTGAAGGTAAGGAGGGACTTCCATTTTTTCTACTTGTTTTCTGTGTGCCTTATAGCTTCTTTGTTCCTCATTTCCTCCATTACTGTATTCTTTTGCCTTTAGTCTCCCCTCCTCTCTCTCTCTCTCTCTCTCTCTCTCTCTCTCTCTCTCTCTCTCTCACACACACACACACACACACACACACACACACACATTTTGATTCTTTTCTCATTTTCTTTTCTTATGTGTATATGCTATAGATATTTCCTTTGTGGTTATCAGAGGTGTTTTTTTTAAATTTTTTTTTTAGTTGCAGATGGACACAATATCTCTTTATTTTATTTATTTATTTTTATGTGGTACTGGGGATCAAACCCAGTGCCTCACAAGTGCGAGGCAAGCGCTCTATCACTGAGCTACAACTCCAGCCCATCAGAGGTGTTTTGATGTAAGAAAAAAATAAAAATATTCTCCTGCTCTCATGCAGCCAGCACAAAGATTCTGTCCCTAGATGTATGGAGGTTGTTTCCTCACACACCAAGCAGACAGTTTCACAGATCTTCCAGGGGACACCAACAGGACTTCCTGGGAGCTTCTCCTTCGAGCCAGAAAATCTTTCCTTTTCTATATCCCCAAATTTCTATCTCAGAAATATGTTTTCTTCTTCGATTTTTTGGAAGAGTTTGGAAAGCATTTGTATTAATTCTTTATGTACTTGGGATGATTCCCGCATGAGGTCACCAGGTCTTGGGGTTTTCTTTGTTGGGAGGTTTTTGATTACTGATTCAGTCTCTTTACTTGTTATGGGTCTGTTCAGATTTTCTATTTCTTCCTGATTAAGTCTTGGTCAACTTATGTTTCCAAGAATTTGCCCATTTCTTCTAGGTTAGACAGTGTGTTGTTGTGTAGTTGCTCATAGTAGTCTTTTACGATCCTTAATATTTCAGCAGTTTCATTTGTAGTGTCTCCTTTTTGATTTGTAATTTTATTTATTTCAGCTCTCACTCTTTTTTCTCCCTTAGTTCATTTAGCTAAAGCTCACCATTTTTTCTAATTCTTAAAAAAACCCCAGCCTTTAATTTTGTCCATCTTTTCTATTATCTTTTTATTCTTTGATTTATTTGTGCTCTAAGTTTCGTTATTTCCTTCCTTCTGCTGTCTTGGGGCTTATGGAGTGAAGTTAGGTTGTTCATTGGAGACATTTCTTTTTTCTTAATGTAGGCATTAACTGATTTTAATTTGCATTTTAGCATTTCTTTGGCTGCATCCCAAATTTTAGGATGTTTTGTTTCCATTTTTGCTTGTGTCAAGATATTTTAAATTTTCTTGTGATTTATTTTTTTCCACTGTTGTCCATTGGTGGACTATTTAATTTCCATGTGTTTGTGGATTTTCTAAAATTCCTTTCAAGATTTAGGACGTTTTCAGCTAGTATTTCTTTCAATTATCATTCTTTCTCTCTCTTCTGCTCTGTAACTTCCCTAGCTCCTGTATTCATATACTTAATGGTGTCCCATAGGTCTTTTATACTTTCTTCAATTTTTCTTTTTTGTTCCTCTCATGATCTACTTTCAAATGACTTGTCTTCAAGTTTGCTAATTCTTTCTTCTGCAAGATGAAGTCTGCTGTTGAAACTATCTTAAATTTTTTTCAGTTCTATCAATGTGTTCTATAGTTCTAGGACTTCTGTTTTTTTTTTTTTAATGGTTTCTATTTCTTTTTTAAATCTTCTAAATATGTTCAGTCATTGTTTTCTTAATTTCATTTAGTTATCTGTGTTTTCTTGCATCTCATGGAGATTTTAAACTTTGCTTAAGATTATTTAAAAATTTGGGGGGGGCATTTGTAAATCTCCATCTTTTGGGGGGTCATTAATTTTCTTTGCTGGCATGGTAGTTACCTGTTGTGTCTCCCTGGGGGTCTCTGGGAAGGCAGGACAGCTGAGAGGGCCTGGAGTACTGGTCTATTTCAAGGTCCACAGTGAGAAGGAGGTCAGTAGACCTGCCTGGGGATGGTGCTTACAGGTATATCTCCCTCTGGGTTCCTGTGTGGGCAGGATGCTTTCAGAATGCAGCCAAAAGGGGAGAGCTGAGTTTCAGGGCCATTTCAGGGTCTGCTGCAGGACTAAGGTCCGTAAACCCACCCTGGGGATTCAGACTGCTGCACTGGGTACCTGTGTGGGCAGAACTGGTCTCAGACCCCAGCGGAGAGGGTCTGAAACCAATATTAGGGCTGTTTTAGGGTCCACAGAAGGAGTCGAGGTGGTCATGTCTATCAACTGAGGAACAATGTGTGTGTGGCCCATCCCAGGTGCCTGGATTGTTGGTTTTGTTAGCAGGTCAAGGGTCAAGCAGGACTGTAGCCAGTGCCCAGTGGGATGGGCCATTTCTAGGTGTGGAGCTGGGACCGTGGGCAGAGAGGCTGGCAGATAGGTGCATGGCTGCTTTTTCAAAATGGCTCTCCTAGGTCTTGGGCTCCACAGGGTTTCACAACTACATTCCTGACTCCTGAGGCGCCACAAAGACACATTTGTCTGCTAATGACCACAGAACTATTGCTTCTGACGGGTATAATGCCGGGGGACCTCCCAGTCTTGCACTTTGCTTAAGTGGCTCCTCTAGGAAGAGCAATTTTTACAGGCTTCAGGAGTGTTTACTTATAATAATATGATTGATTAAGCATCATTCTAATGCATTAATAGTGAACCCCTGAAGATTCTGCCAAACAGCCATCTGTTAGCATCATGCTTACAAGGCTACATGGCCTAAATGGGAATAAGAAAAAAAACTGTTAAATCATTAAGGACTACTTTGTACAAATTATTTTTCAATATCTTATTTTCTGAATTTCTTGATTAATGATGGCCATATACACCTTTTTTGCTTATTAAAGATTAACTTCATTATGTACATATGTACATACATTTCTACATATATACTTCATTATGTACATACATTTCTGTAAACCCTACACTGCTCAGTTTTGATTCATGTTGACTCGTATATGTAGTTTTACAAACTTTTGTTTATAAGCTATTAAATCTTAATTTTATAAACATTAAGGTATAGAATCTTCCATGGACTTATTTTTATCATTTCATAGTGCATTCATAGTGCATTCCTGAGATTCAGAGCTGTACCTATAGTTCACATATTTT
Source organism: Spermophilus citellus (assembly GCF_964194105.1). NCBI lineage: Eukaryota > Metazoa > Chordata > Mammalia > Rodentia > Sciuridae > Spermophilus > Spermophilus citellus. Next base: position 76,417,297 of record NC_138196.1, on the reverse strand, counting down.
CTATGCTTTATAATATTCCACTATATGAATATTATACTATTTACTAATTTTTTCCTCTCTTGATAGGAATGTGTGTGGCTTCCTACTTTCACTATTAAAAACATTGTTATAATGAAAGTTTTGATTGTGTCTCTTATTGCTGATGAGCAAGATTGGGTTTATAGACAGGAGTGGAATTTCTGGGAGATAGCATCTCCACACATTCAATTTTATAATATGACAAATGGCCTTCCTTAAAAGGTGATTAATATATTTGCAGTAGTCTTGCATCAACTTAGTGAAACTGGAGTTAGAGACAAAACCAGGTTCTCTGACTTGGCTGCTGTGATTGCTGGTGGGGTCACAGCTTTCTGCAGCCAAGGCAGCTCTTCACAGGAAGAGGTGTCCACTGGTGTTACCAACTGATCTCAGTGGGAAGGATTATATTTTGGCGGTGGCAAGTGGAATCAACTGTGTTGTAGCTCTCTGCAGCAGGCTGTGCCCGCGTAGTGTTGTTGCAGACTCTAGCTGCCTGCCAGGGACTTCTTCCCAGGTTCTTGGCCTTTAAATTTGAAGAATGAAAGCCACAGACACCAGAATGAACGTGAAAAAGTAGGATTTATTCAATTAGGAAGAAAAGCAACAGAACTCTTATTGGTGAGAGGTAACCAGATAGCAGGTTATCACTTAAATGTATTAGTCTAGGGTCTTGTGTAGCTACTGGGCAGGGATATTGATCTCTAACTATGTTAATCAGGTATTGGAAAAATGCCAAGGCAACTGATCAATACCTATGCTAATCAGATATTAGAAAAGTGCCAAGATTATCGGTTCGGCTCATGACCTTCTAATTGGCCGTGCCCTTTTAGCCCTTGAGTCCGGAGCCTTCACTTAGGTGCATCCCACCTCCCTTTTCCTGCCACTGTGGAACAAAAGAGTCGGCTGGAGCGTTCGGAGAAGTCCTACAGGTTAATCTCATGGAGTGGCCTTTACATTTAGAGAAAATGTGGCTCATTGCCCTCTCTCCTGCCCTCTCTGTCTGTCCCGTCTACTCATAGAAGGCTCAGGCTTCCTACTTTTTGCCAATCTAGTAGATATGGAATAGTATCTCACTGAAGTCCAAATTTATATTTTTGAATACTTTCAGATTTGAGCATCTTTTTATAGGATTTCTGGTCATTTTTCTTTCTTTTCGTATTAAACACTGTTTTTATTTTATTTTTTTACCCCATCTAGATTATTTTTTTGTGTTCATTACTTTAAAGATGCTGTTCCAGTGTGTCATGGTTTTCAATGTTTGGTGTGAACATTCAACAATATTCTTTTCCCTATCTATAATGTATTTTCCCTTTCCCACCCCATTTGTTATTAAGATTCCCCCTGCCCCTACTTTTTTTTTTTTTTTTTTTTTTTTTTTTTTTTTTTTTGCTTTTACAAGTTTGTGATACACTGTGTCCACATGTAAGGTTTTTCCCCCTGCTTATCCTGGTTGGGGTTCCAGAACTTGCTGGAGGTAGAAGCCCATATTTCTCACAAATCTGGGAAATTTTCAGATAGTAGTTATTCCTATATCTCATTCAGCACTGCTCTTATTTCCTTCTTGGACCCCTGTTTGAGGGATGTTGGTTTGAGATTATCCCAGAGGACTCTGAGGCTCGTATTTTTCTTCAGTGTTTCTTCTTCTATTTTTCAGCCTTGGTAATTTCTACTTATCTATCTCAAAGGACACTGGTTCTCCGGCCATTGCAAATATATTATCGAATTCTCCCAGAGAACTCCTCAATTCTGTTGTACTTTAAAGTTCTAAGATTTGAATATTTTGTAATTTCTCTTGTGAGATACCTTGTTTTCTCCCATTGAGAATTTATTTTTTCATTAACACTTGAAAAATGTCTTTCTTTAATTTTTTGAACACATATTAAATAGCTGCTTTAAAATCTTTTCCTGCTAATCCAACGTCTAGGCTACCATGGGTTTAGACTATTGACAGCACACTTCTTGTCAGATCAGATCTTCCTGCTTTTTAAAATTTATTTTTGAAATAATTTTTCACATATCTACTATTTTAAAAAATCTGAATATTATTGATATCACATCATATAGCATCTGGGTGTTGCCATTTTCCTCTGAATCTTACTAATTCTTACTGTCTCATTACTTCAAACTCATGTAAGTTTGGTTTTACACTTTATGAGGATGGATCTGTTCCACAGTGCTCTCCTCTGAACTTGGACTTTCCAGTGGATACAGCAGCGCTTGGTCTTGATTTTGCTAAGGCAAGTCTACACTTGCTTTACCAGAGGGGTAGTCCTTCTGAGGCATGCTCTTCTGGGTGTCTCCATTAAAGCCCGGGTGTTAGAGTAGTGTTCCCAGCTCTCTCCATGTTGTGGGAAGTGTTTGGTCTTTGTCTCTATCTCTGTTTTGTTTTAAATCTCAAAGAAACCACACTCTGGTAACACTCAGTTTTTCTGTTCACTTTTTTTTTTTTTTGTGGGGGGAGTGATTTTTAACAAATGTTGTTATGACCATGGTTGGATAATCAAGATGACATTGAGCAGCCCTTCAAAGGTAGAGGAACTGTAAATGAGCAAAAGTGTCTGAATATTAAAGAGAATGTACTGAGGAGGGAAAAAGGAACCCTTAATTAAGCCAGTGGGAAATAAATTTTGTATAAAGTAACACCCATTCCTAGGTTTCTTGTGAGGTTCCTCAGTAAAAAACATAAATATATGGGTGTACACTAGTTGATATTGGCTTTTTAAAATATATTTTTTAGTTGTAGATGGACACAATACCTTTATTTTGTTTATTTATTTTTATGTACTGCTGAGGATCGAACCCAGTGCCTCATACATGCTCTACCGCTGAGCCACAACCCCAGTCCTGATATTGGCTTTTTAAAAAATGTTTTTTTTGTATTCTTGTGTTCACTATTTTTGTATTAATTTTTTTTATGTTTTATATGACAGATGCTACCACTTTGTCTGAGTTCCTGAGTTTTATATGACAGATGCTACCACTTTGTCTGAGTTATTTTCTCCCGGGTTATTATTTATTCTTGATTTACTATGTTTTCACTGTGTGGAGGATTTTAAAGTTTGTACAGTCAAGCACAGTCATGATACATCTTGGAAGTTTTGGGGTATATGACTTGCTTTACCCTGTTGTCTTCTCCCTCACCTGACATTTATAAAATCAGTCTTCCATGTTTTGTTACTGTAATTTTTAGATTTTTATTTTTTATATTTTTAATTTTTATATACTGTATGGTAGGGAATTGAACTCTGACTTTGATAGTTAGGTAGTCAATTGTTCAATAACTTTTTCCATTGCTTTAAAATATTACCTTGTCACATTTTAAATTTGTAAACATATAGGTAATATGGACTCAGAGTTCTGTATATGAACTTTTTAGTCGGTCTCATTGATTTGCTTGTCTAGGCCAGTGTACTACTTTAAATACTGTAGTTCTGCTTTATGATCTGATATTTTGCAGGGCAGGCCGCTTCCTATTATTCTTCCTTAAAAAATTTCCGTGAGCTCTTCTTGCAGAGTCACTCCTCTGGATGAGTTTTAGAACCTGTTTACCATCCCAGTGGGCCTTTCTTGACTTGAATTCACAGGTTAATTTGGAGGAACAGCAAAACTAATCTTTCAAGGAGGAAGAGCAGAGCAGAGCACAAGAAACCCAGGGAGCTGGGCCTGCAGCTTTGGAGAGACCTACACCCAGAACCTATGTGTGGAAGAGTTTCAAAGGTCTCCAGAGGACACAGGATCACAGGGAGCACATGGAAGTGAGCTTCTCCTTCTCCACACATTTTCCTGAGATTCTGTCTGAAGGTTCTCTGTGCAGGGGTCTTGCTAACACTGCCTGCTGGAGTGGGGTCCAGGAAGCTGAGTCACAGTTACTTTCTTCCTCGTGCCCAAGTTACATTCCTTGAAACTAAACGACTGTTCTCAAATCACTCAATTATTCAGCAGGAACAAGCTCAAAAGAAAAGGAGGGGGAAATGGAGAGGTGTGGGAGAAGGGGTGAGCACAGGGGGAAGCGACATAGGAACACTGACAAAATCTCTTCTATGAGAAGGTCTTGGGCTAAAGAATCTCTGCAAAGGGGTGAGGGTTGTTCAATAAAAGGAAAGAGGCCAGATGGCTGCATTTAGCCTCTGTTCTTGGGCCTATGGAAAGCAGGCATGAGGTGCCAACCCAGGGCACCACGGCTGTTCTGCCCAGTTCCACCCTGCGAGCTGCGCCAGTGTTGTTCCATAGCTGCAGGACTTTGAGCAGCACTCAAAACAACACCGCAGTCTTGAACTCTGTCTCTGTCTCTCATTTTTTCTTCTATTTTCTTTCCGGTGGTGTTTACTTTTCTTTCTTACTTTCCCCCAAAATAGATAGAAATGATTAGAATTGAATTTCCTTCAGCAGCATGCAGAGCTGCAGTGTTTGTTCCAGAACCTCATTTCTGTTGGGGATAATGGCAGGGAGCTATTTATAGACGGGCTCTGAAATTTCCTTAGTAACAAGGGTTGGAAAGAGCTCTGTCCCTGCTGCAGGAAATATCTGCAGCCAGCCGGTGGCCTTGCCCCTGATCCCTCTCAACTTTGGAATTCTCAAGTGATTGTAGGTTTAGTATTATTTTCTTGTACTTCAAACATATGTCATGGCTAGAGAACTTTCATGAATATTTACCAATCCAATTGTGCACGATATTTTGTTTTGATGATCATGTCTTCTATAGAAGGAGGGATATTTCATTTTGATTGCTAGGCTTTGTACTGCTACAACTCAGGTCTACGATGAAGTTTCTCAGACTTTGAGATTTATATTTCCATTGTATTTCACATTCCTGGGCTTTGGCCAGAACCCTAACCTTTACCTTTAAGCACTTTTCCCTCCCTTTTATGTTTGTTCCCTTTTTCCTTCCCTCCAGCTTGACCATCTGTCTCCTTCTTTTGCTTCCGTAGAACCATAGACTAAGTACCTAGGGGTGAAACAGCACATGTCATCAAAGGATTCGGTTTTCAGAAGTCATCTCTGATCTGGGTGAGTACACAGTGACTTCTGCAAAGTGTTCTACATCTTGTGACCATCTGGGCCCATGACCTCACCCAGTTAGAGCTTCGTTAACAAGGCCAAGGTCATGGTTTCAGACCCCATATGGTCCAGTTTACTCTGCTCAAGGAAGAGCTTTATTATGTTGCTGTGGTCTGCAACTGCTAATGCTGGTGGGCCTGTCTTGAAAAGGGGCTTATATAGGAAGACCTGGAGAGAGCTGGGTTGCAGCCAGCCCCTCAACATCATTACAGCAAACTTCAAAGCATATGTTCTGTGTGGACAGTCAGCAGGACTCTTATCTCAATGCATGCTTTATATTAAGCTTTAGAATAGATTAGCAATCATCTGTCTCCCACTGGAAGGCCATACAGAATAACCTAAAGATGTCCAGTGTTTGGGGCCATTGTTCCTTTTCTTCAATTGCCCTTGTCACACTCTATAAAGTGGGTCTCTGTGGAGTTGCAGATTTTACCCATGGAAATTAAGGGATGGGCACAATTAAACTTGGCGAGATGAGCTGCTGTGTGTAACTGGGAAGAGTTGCCATTGGAGAAATACAACGTCTGAGGGCTTTGAAGAGCAGAAACCGAGCATCTTCTCCGTCTAGTTTTGTAAACGAGTAAAGTATTTGTTTCCAGGATAATTTGAAATTTACAAACCATTTCCATATCTTCCATTTCCCTTGGTTCCTTGGATGTGAGATTCGCTTGACAGGCAGTATCACACCTTTCCTATTGGAACGTTCTGTGTAGAGGCTGCATGACTTGTCCTTGGTTGCACAGTTACAAAGCATTGAACCACAACCCAGGGGGCTTTTTCTGGTGGCACACTACACTGGGATTTTTTTAAAATTTATACTTAGAAATATTTCAACAAATGTTATTGTTGACACCATTTCTACTCTTCCTATTGTGCTTTTTTTAAAAAAATATATATTTTTTTTAGTTGTAGAGGGATACAAAATATCTTTTTTTTTATTACATTATTTTTCACGTGCTTCTGAGGATCAAACCAGTGCCTCACAGGCTAAGCAGGCGCTCTGCCACCGAGCTACAGCCTCAGCTCCCTCCACCCCCTTGTGCTTTGGATTTGCTTATGGATGGAAGATTACGGCTTCTATGGTTGCAATTACATACAAATCAGATTTCTGAAACTTGGATATGGCCTCAGAAGGAGATTGAAGAGCTGCTTCCAGGGCCTTTTCAGGGGGATTATCTGAATAGTAGGGGGACAAAAAAATTTCTGAAATTAGAGAAACCTGCTTTCAAAGCCTGACTTAGCCTTTAGTTGATTTCTCAAGCTATTGAACCCTATGTGGTTGGGAAACAGCACTCTTTCTGAATTGAATATGCCAAATTGTGTACTAGCCCTGCTCAGAACTGAAATCCAACAGTGAAAAAATGATGAAAGGGTTTTCAGCTAATCATAGAAGTGGGAAGAAAGCAAGATGTTCTTAATCTTTTCTCTCCCAAGACCATTGTACTTCAATTGTGTGACATTTCTGTTCCAATTAAAGGCATGTCTTATATCCAAAGGGTCTCATTTACATTTTCTTGCTTTGCAAACCCTAGCATCATATTTTCTTTTACAAAATTACATAATGCATTATGTCTTGATGCAATTTAATACCTCCTGCTGACTATTCAAAATTACTAAGCAGAAGGTCAGACTAAATCAGTGAACAGCTATTAAAATGCATAGGCAGCAACACACACAGTAGATAATTAGTACTTAAAGTAAGCCAAAGCCTCAAGAAATGTGTAGAAAAAAGTAATCAAGGTGTTTTATTAATTCTGTAACTGCATCTTACATTCATAAAAATTGCTATGGATTTAGAGCCACCATTAATTTGCCTTTTTGGGAATGGTTTGTTTTTCTCCTTGTGGAATATATTATACCATACAGAAGAGGGTATAAACCATATGTACAGTTTAAAACAAATTGTAAAGCAAACATCCATAAGTCACCCTGACCAAGGAGAAACTTACCATTGCCAGTCCCCCTAGCCAGGGTAGAATCCTCCCCACCAGATGCAATGTGTTTATCAACTCTACCTGTTGCCATAATTTATCTTTCTGATAGTGTGACCCCTAAGGAGTTCAGTTGGATGGTGTTGGTTTTCGAAACTTACACAAGGGAATTACACAGACTTTTACTTTTGTGATTGCTTCTTTCACTTGATAGAGAATTTGTGACATCTGTGTTGTTGGTGTATTTATAGTTTATGTATATTTATGGACATGCAGTTTAATATTATATATATATATATATATATATATATATATATTTAACAATATCTGTATTGATTCTACCCTGATGCCCTTTGGATCATTTCCATTTTGGGGCTATTTTGAATGCTGCTGCTCTCTTCTGGCTGCATACTAGCATTCCTACAGAGTATATATTTAGGGGAGAATGATCCAACCACAGGGCCTGTATGCTTTCAACTTTACTGGATAATACTGAAACATTTTTAAAGTATTTGCACCATTTTTGACTCTGGGAGAGTTCCAATTTCTCACCAACACTTGTAGCTGTCAGAAATAATGTAATTTTTGCCAACCCAAGGGCTACATAATGGTTTTTCATTGTAGTCTTAGTTTGGATTTCATTGCCTACCTAATTAGTTGATCATATCCTTTTTTTTTTTTTAAAGAAGCCATATGGAATTCCAATTTAGGAAAAGCTTATTCAAATCATTTGCCATTTTCTTTATAATTGGGCTGTTTTCCTTTTTGAGTGCTGTTTTAGTCAGCTTTTTGGCTGCTGTGACTAAAAGACCGAACCGGAACAATTGTAAAGGAGGAAGAGTTTATTTGAGGACTCACAGTTTCAGAGGTCTTGGTCCATAGAAGGCTGGCTCCATTCCTCGGGGCTCAAGGTGAGGCAGAACAGCATGGTGGAAGAGTGTGGCGAAGGGAAGCAGCTCACATGATGATCAGAGAGCAGAGAGAGACTCCACTCTCCAGATACCAATATGTACCCCAAGCCATGCCTCCAATGTCCCACCTCCTCCAGCCACACCTTACCAACCTTCAGTGACCACTCAGTTAATCTTTATTAGGGGATTAATTCACTGATTGGGTTAAGACTCTTACAACCCAATCATTTCTTCTCTGAACCTTCTTGCACTGCCTCACACCCAAACCATAGCAGGGGGCTCTGTGTATTGTTCAGAGCAATGACCTGAGGATGGAGGAATCAGCCATGGGGACGCCCACAGGAAGGGCACGTCAGGGAGTGGAAGGAGCCAGTGCAGAGGTCCTAAGCCAGAAGCCTGCCTGGAGCAAAGTGGTGATCAGGAGATGAGTAGCAGTTGGTTTCGGATGATGGGGAGAAGGCTTTGTTGGCCTTTAGTTTCATTTCAAAGTTAGGGTTTAACGCTCCAGGAGCAGTATTTCCCTTCACATATGGCACCACAAAATGTAAAACAGAATACATCCCATTCTTCCCTCCTGTCCTTTGAGCTATTTTCAGATATTTGGCTTCTGCATGTGCTCTAAACCATGAAACACACTGCCAATATTTTTATTTTAAACAGTCAAATATCTTTTACAGAGATTGAAAATGATCAAAAGTCTTTTATGTTTATCCAAATGTTTGCTTCTGGGAGTGTTCTTCGTGACTTTGTGTAGACCAAATATCCAACTGTTTACATTTTCCATCTGCCTTAAGGATTTTCTTTAATATTTCTTTCTTGCACCAATTTTGTTGATTTTTTTTTCAGAATTTGTATGAAATAGTGTCTATTTCTCATTTTTGTTACAGTAGATGATACATAATATGAAATTTACTATTTTTGCCATTTTATATGTTTTATTTAGCCTGTAGCAGGGCATTTTTGGATGTTTTATACAGGTTTTAGTGAAAATGCACATTTTCCTGGATCACATGATAATTACTATCAGTTATTTTCAAGAAACTGTCACGTTGTTTTGAGAATGGCTATACCATGCACATGGGAGGGTAGGAGGACATGTATACACATTCTTTGCCTTATCTTTGTGTAGACTTGATTTGCATTTCCCTAATGAATGGAACATTCATGTTCTTATTTTCCATCTCCATGTTCTCTCAGTGAAATGTCTAATTCCACTTCCTATTTTCTAACCAAAATGTGCTTTTTTATCCCCTTTCTGTTCAATTTTTAAAATTTCAAGAATACATTGTAGATGTGGGTCCTTAGTCAGAAATGTGGCTTGCAAAGGTCCGTTTCGTGTCTGTACTTTGTCACCTCATTATTTTCACGAGGTTTGCCTCACAGCAAAAGTTAATTTGGATGAAGTCCATTTTATTGTTTCTCTTTTATGGATCAAACTTCCCATGTCATGCCTAAGTATTTATTTATTTATTTTTAATCAAAACTTATCTCCCAAAGATTTTTTTTGTTATGTTTTCTTCTAAATTTTTTATAGTTTTATATTTAAGCCTGAGATTCATTTTGAGTTAATATCTAAGTGAGATTTGAAGTTTCGATGGCTATTATTTTTGCGATGGATAGTCAACTGCTCCCACACCATCTGTTGATAGTGCCACCCTTCCTTGCTGACTTGCTTTTTGCTCATTTGTCAAAATGCACTGGGTTATATTTGGATGGACTATGTCTGAGTTCTCTTTCCTTTTCTTTGTGTCTACAGCTTCATAAATACCACAAATCTTGATAACTGTAGCTGTATAGTATCTTGAAATGGAATAGAATGATTTCTTTTTTTGCACTTTGTTCTTCTTTTCCAAAATTGTTTTAGCAGTTCTAATTCCCTTGCCTTTCTAGGTAAACTTGGAATGGTTGAGTCTATGTCTACAGGCCGACATTGCTGAGATCTGGGTAGTATCATTGCTATTTTACTCTGTTTCCCTATATCCATCTGTGTCATTGTGAATTCTCTGTGGATGTATTTTCTCCTACTTAAGGATTATGCATTTTCACTTTTCTCATAATTTTTTATTGATTGTTGAACCTTGTGGATTTTACATGATTGGTTGCTAGGTTTTATCATTTCTGTAATAGCTCTTGATTTTCCTGTAAGGTAGCATAGTTAAGTTGCTTAGAAGCAACTGTAGGCTTTTGAGCCTTGTTGTGAAGCTTTGCCAGGGCGGGAGGGTGTGCTATTTAACACAGACAAAGTTCAGCTCTGGCAGCTCTTTCCACGCTGGGTGACAGGACTTCAGGTGCTTCCCCTCCCTGTGTGACTCCCTGGAATTATTCTGCTTAACTCCCTTCTGGTGTTTCTTCAACCTGTTCATTCATAGATCTGTACCCAGGCACAGACTTGGGAGCATCCCCCTGACCTCCGAGCTCTCTCTGTAAGCCACCCATTCCCCTCTGGTGCTCTGCCTTTCAATTTCTACATTTCTTCACCTTCTCAAACTCCAAACTCTGCCTCCTGACCTCTGTGAACTAAGAACTGAAAGTTCTCTCGGATTTTAAGTTAGCACAATCCTAAGAGCCTATCCTGATTTTTCCCCTTCTTCGGAGTAAGTTTCAATCTAGGTAATTTTAAGCACTGGTGACATAATAGCCCAAACACATTGTGCATTTTACTTCAATTCATTATAAACTTATAATACATAGCTATTATTTTACTTTAAGCAGTTTTTGAGTAAAATTTCAAGTTAGAAAGATGTATTTTCTCACGGAATTTGCAGGGAAATGGATGGCACTAGAGCAGATTATGCTTAGTGAAGCTAGCCAATCCCTAAAAAACAAATACCAAATGTCTTCTTTGATATAATGAGAGCAACTAAGAACAGAACAGGGAGGAAGAGCAGGAAGAAAAGATTAACATTAAACAGAGTCATGAGGTGGGAGGGAAAGGGAGAAAAAAAGGGAAATCTCATGGAAATGGAAGGAGACCCTCATTGTTATACAAAATTACATATAAGAGGTTATGGGGGGAATGGGATAACAAACATGGAGGGAAATGAATTACAGTAGATGGGGTAGAGAGAGAAGATGGGAGGGGAGGGGAAGGGGTTAGGAAAGGTAGCAGAATACAACAGTCACTAATATGGCAGTATGTAAAAATGTGATGTGTAACCGATGTGATTCTGCAATCTGTATTTGGGGTAAAAATGGGAGTTCATAACCCACTTGATTCTAATGTATGAAATATGATATGTCAAGAGCTTTGTAATGTTGTGAACAACCAATAAAAAAAAGATGTATTTTCTATCTGTCACATAGATGTCATTTTCAGAACTCTTCATTTCTTTACGGAGATAAAATTTCCACCGAATCACATTTCCCTTAACATTTCTTACATTCCAAGTTTGCTGGTACTTAATTTCATCAATATTTTAATCAATATTTTATGTTTCTAGGTAACATTTTTTTCTTAGAACTTTAAAACTACTGGCTATCTTCTGGTTTATGTAGTATTTGACAGAATATTTGGTGGCATTTTAAAATTTTCTCTTTTTTTTTTGGAGCGTCTAACATAACTTATCCCCCTCTACCTTCTTCTAAGGTATTCTTTATCACTGGGATTTAGCAGTTTCATATTATTGGTATGATTTTAAAATGTTTTTGTTAACATTTTTTTTTCTGCTCAGGGTTTGTTGAGCTTCTTGAAACTGTTAGTTTACAGTTTTCATCAAATTCAGAAAAAATTTGGCTATTCTTTCAATATTTTTTGTCTCCTTTTTTTTAGGACTGTAATCCCACATATATAAGCAATTGATATTGTCCTGCAGATCACAAAAATATTCATTTTTAAAGTCTTTTCTTCTGACTGTGCTGCCATTTGGATAGTTTCTATTATTTGATATCACATTTTCTCTGTCCATTCATCTGCTGAAGGATACCTAAGTTGGCTCCATAGTTTAGCTATTGTGAGTTGATCTGTTATGAACATTGACGTGGCTGCATCACTGTAATATGCTGATTTTAAGTTCTTTGGGTATAAGTCGAGGAAGTGTTTAATTGGTTGCAAATTCTTTCTAGTGTATTTTCATTTTAGAGCTTTTATTTTTATCAATATAGACTTGACTTGAAACTTTCTGCATCTCCCATGTTTATCTTACAATATTTATATATAATTTTTACACCATCGAGTATATGGAACATCTTTATAATTACTATAACTACAGTTTTAATGTTCACTTCTGCCTATTCCATCATCTATGTTATTTCTGGGTCTGTTTTTATTGACTGTGGAGCACATTTCCTGCTTTCTGTGTACATAATAATTTTTGAGTGGCTTCTGCATATTTTATGTTAAGTGCTGGATTTTGTTGTGCTCCTTTAAAGAATATTGGGCTTCTATTTTGTTGTAGCAGTTAAATTACACATGCATTAGCTTGATCCTTTTGAGATTTATTTTTAAATCTCTTTTAGGATAAATGTGGAACAGTCATTGTTCTAGAGCTAATTTAGCTCCAGTTTTTAAAATGTGAGGTTGGACCTTCTGGGATCTACACTGAGAAGGCTGTATGTTCAACAAGATCTATCCAGACCTGCTACAGTGAGCTTAAGTAACCTTGGCAATTGTTAGTTCTGCTTATAGTTTTTCCCTTGAAAGTTACTCTGGTCTATCTTCGTTGGGTTTTCCTCACACATTGTGGAATGATTATCAACCAAAGGCTCTAGAGGATACTCATGCAGATTTCTAGAGCTCTGTAATGGCCTCTTCTTAAGCGCTGTCCTCATAATTACAGATGCCTCTGTCTTCCCAAATTTTAGTTTCGTAACTCCCCAAGGGACACTGGGCTCTATTTTCCCTCTCCTTCCCCCACATTCATCATTACCTTAAGCAGGAAAAGTTTTCTCTTTTTTTTTAGGTTGTGGTCATGCACTGTCCCTTGTCTAATATCTGAAAATGGTCACTTTCTATGCTTTGTCCAATATTCTAATTGTTTCTGGCAGGAGGGAAATTCTTGATTAATGTATTCTCTTATGTTTGGAAATACAGATCCCCTAGATGTTTATATTTTTCTATTATTCATATGTCTTGCTAATTTGAACTTCTTTTATTCTATTTTATTTTATTTTATTTTATTTTATTGGCAGCTATGTTTTAAAATAAAGTTTAGAACTTTATCTATAGTTCTATGTATACTCACCTTGCTATAATTTTGGACCACACTTCTCATCTGCCAAGTTCTTTTGATTTTGTTATCCAGATGTTAATTCTCGTCTTCATTTCTTATCATTCACTAACTCTAATATTCTTCTTCTTTTTTAAAATAATAATTCATGTTCTTGCTAAAATGTTGCAGGACAAATGCAGAGTAGTGAAGAGCGGCGTTCTGGGTAGCTGTGATGAGGTAATAAGACTCCACAGCTGGTCTGACTATAGATCGTTGAGTGGCCGGGCACCCGCATGCAGCAGGCAGCTGCCAGGCTTGCTCACAACATTTCCGTAGATTCTGTTGGCAAGGAGACAGTAAGCCCTGGAGATCTGGATGGCCTCTGTCCCTGGCACGGTGGGCAGCATGAGCTTCAAGTGTGCCCCAGCCCTCTTTGCCTCTTTGATCCCATTGAGGCTGATGTGGAATAGGCCAAGGTGCAGTGCTGCACCCAATGACCATCGTATCTGGGCAGCACCCAGTGGGGGACCCTCCCAACTTGATGAGGGACTTTGGGTGGATATGCCAATCACCCTCTTCAGAGACATTGTTTTTATTATCCTAGATATGAACAAACCTATTTTAGGGAGGGAAGTGAGGCTTTTTGAGTCTGAAATGTCTCCTTATACGACCATCGCTAAATTGACTGCAAAGAAACAAATGCCTTGGCTCAGGAGGCTGAGAGCATGTGGAAATGCCAGCTGCAGAGAGAATTGTCCTCTGACAGACACGGGAGCCTTTTATGAACTGTAGTAGGATTTTGTATGTAATTAAAATATTCTTGACTAGTTTTTAAATAAAATGAAATAAGAATACTATATATAGCATACAAATTTATATTATATTAATATTATGTATATTATATGCAAATCCCTATGTATGTATTCCTGTGTATATGTGTGTATATATGCGTGTGTGTGTATGTGTGTGTGTGTGTGTGTGTGTGTGAATTTGTGTATAAACTTGCAAACAGAAATAGGTAGCCAAATATGTGATAGATAGTAAGGCCATTAAGAAATGTTGTGCATACTCCTGTCTACCTGTCACTATTAAATCTGTTTATTTTTTGCCTAGTGTTGAGTCTGAGTAAATTAATTATGCGTATGATAAAACTTCAGTATACTGCATGTATTTCTGCTTTCTGCACAAAGAAATCATGAAGGAATATGACAATGCTTGATTTTTTTAAAAAAATACAGAACCAGCGATTGAATGCAGGACCTTGTAAAGTTAGGCAAACACTCCACCCCTGAGCTACATCACCAGCCCTTTTAAAACCTTTATTTGAGCCAGCGTCTTCCTCAGTTGCCCAAGCTGGGCTGGAACTTGCAATTTTTCTGCCTAGCTTCCTAAGTAGCTGGGATTATAGGTGGGTACCAGAATGCCCAGATTAAAAGGCATATTTTTTTTATTTTACTGATGAAATTTCCATAATTTTACAGTGTAAAGGTTTAGTTAAAGTGCAAGGCTAGAGATATAGCTCAGTTGATAGAGTGCTTGCCTCACAAGGTCCTGGGTTCAATCCCCAGCACCACACACACACAAAAAAAAAAAAAAAAGAAAAAAAAATGCAATTAGTTTGACATGACTTATACTTAGCTAACTCATAACAATTCCCAAGTATAACTACTCTCTTTTGCATATATTCGAAACTGAATATAAACATACATCTCCTGTGTTTTAGAGTCATCTGCTTTAACTACTTGGCCTTTGGTTTCTAAAACCTATTGTTTGTACCACTAGTCTCCAAAAAAAGCCTTTAATCCTTTTGATACTGTTTTCCTACCTCATGTCAAAGTGGCAAAGAGGTGATAGCCACAGTATGACTCTGAGAGAGAACTTCATCACTGTGTAGCTATCATGGTTGGTTTTTGACAAAGTTAACATAAAATTAAATTTAACATAAAATTTCCTTGGGTGAGCCTCTTCTCCAGTTAACAATTTGGAGAAACCAGACAAAGTAAGCAGTTAAAAAGTCAGGTGGTACAAACTTGATGTGATGGAATGTCGTTTAGTATTCTAACCAAATCAGCTTGTCTTTCAAACAGTTGCTAGAATTCTTATAGCAATGAATATTTAATGAAAGCCCAGTACAGGTAAGGCCCACCTGTGTGCCAAGGACATTAAAGTAGGTGGCAAGTTAAATAAAGGTAAATTATTTGAATAATTCAACAAAAAATCAATGTCACAATGTATGGTAGTCATTGCCTTGTCCAAGCAATAATTTAGGTCAAAGCTTGCCGCAGCCCCGCTGGCTGGGCAAAATAACTGGGGGGTGACGAACAACTTGCGTAGATTGATACAGCAGGAGTGGGAGCCGTTTATTGTAGGACAGGAGGGGTATATATACATTCCACACAGCTTATCTAATTAACATAAACTCGATGCAGCAGTCAACCAATAAGGAATCTCCACACTTAATGGCTTGCTGGCGTTACTTCACAAACCACTCCCTCTGGCAAAATGCCAGGCGCCATCCAGACTTGTTTACAGACTCTAACATTTGCCAGGGGCCATCCTGACTTGTTTATAGACCCTAACAAAAACTCAAATGTGTAATGACTCCAACTTCAGCAGAAATCGTCTGGGGGATGTTTATAGGGACAAGGTAAAGGTGGGCTTAGTGCAGGTGGGGGAGACAGTGAGGACCCTTGCTAATAAGGGTGCCATTGTTAATAAAAGTGGAGGGGAAGGATGGCTTGAGGGACACATGACTTTAAAGGCCATGGAATGGAGAAACAGAAAGAAAGCTTGTAGGTGAGGAGTTGAGGGCCCCTCAGCATCAAGTTGAAGAGCATGAACAAGGAGCCATCTCATTTAGCATGGGGAGAGAGGAGAAGCTATGAGGAATGAAGTTGGTAACTATATCTCGTCATACAGGCAACATTGATGCCCAGTGCAGTAAAGTCCAGCACTGTCGGAATGCACCCTCAAGTGTGCCTGTCTATGGGGCTAGGGGCGGTTCTGTATTCCCTGTACAAATTTACTCAGTTTCCTAAATCATAGGCTTTGAGGAGCTGGGAGAGAGAGGCACTCAGCTAATAAAGCTTCATCCACAGTAGAATTTTAAGTTGTCGATGTCCACCTTTTCTGAATCACTCTGGAAATCACTGCTCAGATTTGAAACTGCATGTAGTTGAGCCACTGGAGGAATAGATGTCTATGTTGCGTCCATGAGCTTGAAGTCCTGGGTTGAGAAATAAAGCAGATAAGAATGTCAGAGGGAAGCCGTCACTACCAGGTGGCACCTGAGGAAAAACAAGGAGTGAGGAACAGCTACGGAACATGAGAGCAAGGGGGAACAGCAAGAGCCAAGACCTGGCAGCAGGAGCAAAGCTGTCTTGTTTGAGGACCAGAGAGACCAGTGTGGATGGAGTCCAGTGGGCAAGAGGGAGAGCAGTTAGCAGGTCCGTTAGCAGGTCAGCTTGGAGAAGCAGGGGCGGGGCGTCAGGGAGGACATGGAGGACACAGCCATACGCTGATCCAGGGGGCAGCTACTGGGGCTTTTGAGTAGAGAAATTGCAACATTCATCCTACTGTCTTTTCTTGCGTCTAAGATGCCTTGAATTTTAAGACCTGTTATGCAAAAGTTACCATTTCATGTCTGACACCGGGGCTTCCTTTTTGTTGATGATTCTTACCTTGATTTAAGAAATGTTAAAATGAAAAAACAAACAAAAAAGTGCTTTGGAAACCTAAAATGTAATACGTTCCCTAAAAAGCATTCTGTCTGCTTCATTGGGCGTAGGCTACAAGGGAGGCTTTTGCAATTCAGCCGTCCAGGGTGTGTGAAAAATGACCCAGATGTGGAGATGTTTGGGATGAGAGGAAAAGAAACTCGAAGGTTTTTGGTTTTTGCAACAGTAAGTCGTCACTTACTGAGATGGAGAAAACTATGAGAGGAACAGATTTTGTGGAGGACAGTTAGAACTTTGTTTTGGATATGGCTGAGAGTCTCAGACTTCCAAGGGGAGATATCGAGTAGCACACATGCGCGTGTGCACACCACACACACACACACACACACACACACACGCACATCAGTTCTCATTACTGGTGGAGTCCACATCTGTGAATTTTCTTTTTCACTAATATTTATTGATCCTCAGATGAACGACGAGTCTCACAGTGGTTCACGGCCACGTGTGGACAGGTGGAAGCTTTGAGCTGCCCAGCGCCGGTGCTGTCAGCTGAGATCAGAGGCCCTGGCCTTGGCCTCCCGCTCTCCTGTTGAAGCCCTTCTCTTCCTCCAGCCCTAACCAGGGCTTCATTTTTTGCTTGCTTGTGCTTTTTCTTGGTGATGCCTTTGTTTAAAATGGTCCCCAGCTGCAGTGCTGAAGTGCTGTTCTGCGTTCCTCATGTGATAACGCTGGGACGTGCCTTCTGGGGAGCAGACACCTGTCGGGTTTGCTTCATTCAGGCATGAAATACAGTACTGTCGGCCATGGACGCAATATTAGCGAGTCAACAACACATGTTAAATAGGCGTCTTTTAAAATAAACACGTAAAGCAATGTTGTTTATCAGTAAATTCAAATGTTATTACCAGAGGTGCACTAAATAAAAATAAATAAATAGAAGAACTCTATTTCCCCTAAAAGCAATAATTGAGTGTTTGCTAATTCTGCATTGGTGACAACTTTATAGACCATAATTTCAACAAATAGTGAGAATCAGCTATATATATTCTGGAGTTCTTTTTTTAAAAAAAATATTTTTAGTTATAGATGGGTGCAATACTTTTATTTCATTTATTATTTTTTTATTCTTTGTCTTATTTTTCTATTTGTTTTAATTAGTTACACATGACAGTACAATGATCTTGACAATCATACATTTGAATCAGATGGGATATCATTTCTCATTTTTCTGAGTGTACAGGTTGCAGAATTACATTGGTTATGAAGTCACGTATATACCCACAGAAATAATAATGTCTATTTTATTCTGCTGTCATTTATTAATTTTTATGTGATGCTGAGAATCGAACCCAGTGCCTCACACATGCTAGGCAAGTGCTCTACCACTGAGCCACAACCCCAGCCCCCTATATTTTGGAATGTTTGAGCTCAGGGTGACATAAGAACTAGAGGAGAGGTCATCTGCATCTACTCACATTTAAAAATCTTATTATCCCACAATTGACACAGATTTGAAAAAAGCAAGGAGATGATTACAGAAATTTAAAATAAGCTTTTAGAAACTTTTAGATATTACAGGGTAGATATTACATCTATTGAATGTAGTACTAATAAAGAATGAGGTTGCATTTTGCAGATCTGTTTCTAAATTTTTCTGATCCTTCATGTTATTGTGTTTTGCAGAATTCTTCCCCTGTGGTGGACTCGGGGGACAGTCCCACAGCACCCACAGCTTGAGAAGCGCTGGTCTGAGAGGTGGCTCCACTCTGCCCTGCCCCCACTTTCCACTTGTCAGGTAGCTCTGAGGCAGATATTAGCACATTTCTAGTTTCTGGTTTGGCACATGAAAAGCTCAGAAGTTGTGATCATTCTAATAAGTGAAAAACAGAAGAAACTATAAAATAAACAGCTCTTAGAAAAAGGAAGCCTCAGAAGAGACTGACAGATGTCCACTTCCAGGGAAGCAGAAAAGAGTTTCCAGAGAAAAATCTATGTTCTATTCTAATCAAATTTCCGACATCTTGTGATAAATGTTCCGTCTCAGGGGACTCTGATCCCTGCCTCTCTGAGGGGGTGATGCTGCGGGCAATTAAATCAAGTTCAAAAATACTTATTAAATAAAAATACATGTCAGCAGCCCTGTCCTTCAGCGTAACACCCTCCTCACAATGGCCAGGAAGACCAGCGTCTCCGTCAGCAGAATGGTCAGGTCAGATTTACTCAATATGGCATTGGCTCCCTAAGTCAAAGGGACATGCTGGCAGGTTCCAGAAAGGCTGGCCGTGGGAGCACAAGACTCAGCACCCTCTCCCCCTCCTCCTGCCAGAATTGTCTGAAATGAGGAAAGAAATGTAAAAATGCAAGGCAACCAGAACCTGTGATGCAATAAGAAGGGGTGCAGTTCATTGCCTCAAGGTGCAAAAGAGTCTGCAGGTTCTCAGCCTGTGGGACCCTGGTGAAGGCAGCCAGGGGTCGAACTCACACTCTCCTCCATGGGAAGCCCTGGAAAATCGCCTGGAGTCAAAACAGACTCCAAACACGGAGTTGTGGGTAGAGCGTGGGAGAAAGAGAAAAGGCTAGGAGGGGGCGGGAGGGCGGGGAGAGAGGAGAAGAGCTGATCCGGGTGCAGTAGCTTTCCTACCCAGCGAGGCTGCACTTCCAGGTTCTAGGTGAGGCTGCCAAACTACACAGGACTTCTGGGATTTCTTCTGACTCAGCTCCTTCCAGAATATTCCAGAGCTCAGGCTCTACCTGGAGGGACCCTTCTTGGGCACTCCAAGTTACTTGACTCTCTGTCGCTTCCCCTCCTGCCCCCCTCTCTCCATCCCTTCCTAGGTGGAGGCTTGGTTGAAGAGAAACAAGACATTGAAACCTTCCCGCTACAGTATTTTAAGTGAAGATGGAGAAGCAGCCTTACAAGACAAAATTGCTGGGACTGACCCTGGCATCCATCTTTCACACCGCTCCGTCGTGGATAAGCAGGTGGACATCACCCGCTGTCCAGGCACCGCATGGAGAATTCCAATACAGCTGAAGGGATAGCTTGGAGAACTAGAGAACTTCCCCTGTTCCTTTGTGGGTAAACGCCAGCCAGGCTAGATCTGACCTCATTCAAAGACAAAAGTAGATGCTTATATTTAAAAAGTATTAATACGTTATGCTAACAAAATCATATGTGATGCATATGCGAGGAAAGAAAAGGAAAGATAGCTCATAGATCCTTAGACTAGGTCAGAAATAAAACACAAGTACATTATTTATCAGATATAGACAAAATTTACTGACTCAGGGGCTGAGGGTAAAAAGATTATAGAAAAATGTATTAACCCAATGTAATAAAAATGCAATGGTTGCTATACCAACATCACAATTTCCAAAGAAAGGCCATTAAATTGGATATAAAAAATCTTTTTTAAAAAAATATAAATATAATCCACAAATATGTCAAATAGTATATTTTAAAAATATATAATCAGGATATATATGAAGTAAATCCTCTATATGTAGAAATATGCCGAGACATCAAGTGGCAGACGAGAGTAGCTGGAGATTTTAACACGCTTGTCACCATCTTTGACAGAATAATTATGCAAAATACAGTGATAAAGAGGCTAGGAAATCCAGGCGTAGAATAGGGACTCAGGCACCAATTGTTCCTTTCAGGTGAGTAGTTGACTTGACCAAGCCTCGGTGGCTCTGCCTGTCACGGTAGGTCAATGCAGGTTCTTACATTGCAAAGACAGTTGTTCTAAGGGTTCAGAGGGAACTCTGGGTGGCTGGCTGGTGGTAAGTAGAGGAGAAGGCCATCAGAGTGCTTGAATCTCCATGGTTGCTCCATGAACATAAAGAAGAAGGGAATCCTCCCTTGGCATAAGAAAAGGTAGCATGGGCAAGACATAGACGGGGGGAAGCAGGGTAGTGTTGGTTGGTGTTGCTTTTATTTATTATTATTTTTAGGGAAGAACCCAGCCACACTGGAGTGTTGGTACAGTTATAAATACAGCAGCTGCAGTAGTGGGAGAAGATGCTGGAGGGATTGTTGAAGCTCATTCTTGGAACATCCGAGAGCCTTAGATTCTGACAGACTGACTGTGGGCCTCTGTGCTCTTGCCTGAACGGTGGAGTGACTCATGACTCCTAGGATAGGTTCCTAATAAACCCTATAGAATGTTTCTGTTCAACTTTAAAAATCATGGTTAGAGCTGGGTGCGGTGCTACACCCTATAATCCCAGCGGCTTGAGATGCTGAGGCAAGAGGATCACGAGTTCAAATCCAGCCTCAGAAACTCAGCGAGACACTAAGTAAATCAGCAAGACCCTGCTCCTAAATAAAATATTTTTTAAAAAAAGGTCCGGGGATGTGGCTTGGTGGTTAAGCACCCCTCGGTTCAATCTTTGGTATCAAAGAATAAAATTATGACTAAGTAACATAAAATTATATTAACCCCTGTTAACCCTTTTTAGTCCCGTATTAACCCCTTTTTGGTGTGCAGCTCAGTGGGATCAAACACATTCATCATCCAGCACAGCTACCACCAGTGTTCCCATCCATCTCCAGAACTTGTTTCATCTGTAAAACTCAAACTCCCTACCTGTGAACAACAGCTCCTCCCTCTCCCCTCTCCAGCCCCTGGCACCCACCATTCTCTTTCTCCCTCTGGGATGACTGTTCTAAGTACCTCACATAAGAAGAGCTTATTTCTCTCGGAGTGATGCCCTCCAGGTCTACCCATAGGGTAGCATGTGTCAGGATTCCTTCTTTTTAAAGGCTGAGTGATCTTCCGTTGCGTGTTTACACTGCGTTTTGCCTGGCCATTCCATTAATGGCAAGTGGTTGCATCCACATTTTAGCTACTGTGAATAAGGCTGCTCCCAACAAAGGGTGCACAAATGTCTCTTTGAGACCCTGGCTTCAGTTCTTTGGGGGATATGCCCAGCAGTGAGCTTGTTGGATCTAAAGGTAATCCAGCATTAACCTACTGAGCAACCGTCTCCTAGGGACATTGTCCCTTTCCACCGATGGTGTACCAGCCTTCCGATTTCTCACCGTCTTCACCAGGACGTGCAGTTTTCTTCTTACAGTAGCCATCCTGAGAGATGCTAGATGGCATGACAGTGCTTTTGAGGTATATCTCTCTGATGATTGGCGATGCTGAACATCCCTCCCTGAGCTTATTGGGATATGCCCAGCAGTGAGCTTATATCCTTCCTGTATAAATTCTCACCAGCTCCTTGAAATGTTTAAGTAGGAGGCAGTTCAGGTTACAAATTCAGAATCCTCGTTGGCGGTTGCTGATGCTGGTGTTGTTGCTGTCATTATCTCAACAAGTGGCTACGCCCCCACCCTGTGGTTTAAAGGAACCATTAAGGCATTTGGAGAAGGCAACACCTGATCAATTTCGCGTTTCAAAAATAGCTCTGACCTGACGCAGGGATGTAAAATTGGAGGACCGCCCATGAATCAGCTTACTTTTTATTTCCGCATGCTGGAAAATGAGAATCGGGCCATTCTGACATTTTATTTGGCTTCGTTCATTTTCCATCACAGGTATATTGCTGCAAAAAGTGGCATGAGGACCTAATTATTCAGGAGACACTTAAAGGGCTGATACCCCTTATCACGGCTTCCTCTAGAGAGCCCCCCTGCCCCATGCCAACCATCAGCGTTATTTCTGGAGGTCACGTAAACATTTTAAGCTTTGTGGCCTGATCTTGATGGAGAACAGATCAACCAAATCCCCTTCCTGCCTGCAAAGCAGTCAATACCAAGGAAGGAAATGAAAAGCACTTAAACCAGACTTCCTGAATGGATACTCCCAAGAAACACGGGAAGGATTTTTCCTTAGAAAGGTTATCTTGGGGGTTTGAATCTTTTACAGAGCCATAACAAATGGCTCAGAAAAGGGATTAGATGGACTCCCTGGGAACGTAAAGATTTTAATGTCACTGTTGAGGTTGACAAAAATAAAAATATTTCCTTAGAAAATGTGAATGAGCGGAAACCTTGTTCCTGGTATGGGCTCCAGGCCGGCAGGACTAGGGCAAGCCTGGTGGCCCAGTGGAGGAGGTCCTCACCTGATCCAGTGCCTCTTTCCTGCTCCAATACAGCGGTGAGAGGTATGTGACATCCCAAGTAAGACACTTCATTCATTCAACCTTGGCAGGCGCCACTCCTGGGCTGTCTCTTGGCTCCTCTGCTTTTCCTGGTTTCACCTCCGCCTTCTTCTCCTCTCTCCCTCCACGTGCTCCCCAGGCTTCCTGCTCCACCTCATGCTCTCCAGCCTTATCGTCCTACTGTGCCCTTGATTTCTACCCCTTCTCCTACTCACCCTTTCTCACTCCAGACTCATAAGGTCCAAGCTCTGCATCTTATGTTCCTCAGGTATCCCAAACTCAACGTCTAAAACCATAAACTTTTCCTAAGAAACCAATCCCACCACTCACTCCGCTCCTAAGCCCTTGTTTTTCTCTTGGAAATCTTTGACTCCTTTTTCCCCATCTGTTTAATGAATTAACCAATCCAGTTGTTTCTAGCCTCCCACGTTGTTCTTGGACCGTCCACCTCTTATTCCACCCATCCGTCGACTTTATCTCTTACCTGTGGCGTTCAACGGTACCTCATCTGGTCTGATTCCCATCTACCTTTCTTCTAGTACAGATTCTGGATGGCTTTCCTTAAAATGCAAATCTAATTATTTTATCACCAATCACTACTTCCACACCTTTTATCACTTCCAAGAAGAGCCATGCACTGCGGGACTGTGTTTTGGTCAACGATGCACTACATACACAAGGGTGGTCCCATGGAGCTGTCAAAGTCTTATGGCCTAAGGATGCTGTAGTCATGGTAACACCATAGAGCAAGGCACTCCTGAGATGGTGATGCTGGTGTAAATAAGCATATTGTGTTGTCAGTCCCGAGAGGATTGCAACACAATTACATACAGTAGGTAACACTCGATAATGTTAATGAATAACTATGTGACTGTATTATGAATTTCTTATATTTTTATCATTATTTCAAATGTGCTCTCACTTGTAATAAAGTCTTCTCTAAAAATCTATTGGAGTGTTTTGTTAGCAGCAGCCTCACACATTTTCTGTTTATCTCACTTCTCACTCCCATGGAGAGGCCGCGTGGAGTGGTGGTCCCACACTGTTCAGAATTTTGTGAGTCCGCGCTGTGATGCTTCCACACGGATGACACATTTCCCAGAGGTGTCCAGTCTGAACAGCTCGTGACTGTCCTCCCAGGAAAAGGCCCAGACTCCAGAACGTGGCATGTGGTGGCCTTACCTCTTGCAATGACTTTTGGCCAACTCTGCCCCTGGGTCTCAGGAGGCTAGGTGGAGTCCCTGAGGCCTTGTTCTTTCTCCCATTAGCTCCTCCTCTGCGGGCCTCTCTTCCCTTCTGGGGCTCTCAGTTGCTGGGCCGAGTCTTTCTTACTCTCCTGGTTTAGCTCAGAGACTATGACCTCCTGAGAAGCATTTCCTGGGCCTGCCCGCAAGACTAGGCCTATGGTTTGGAGTTTGATGCTCCCCAAAGCACCCCCCTGTTGAAGGCTTGCTGCCCAGCCTGTTGGGAGGTGGAGGAGCCTTTGGGAGGTGGGCCCTAGTGGAGGAGGGGTGTGCCAGTGGAGGGCACCCTGGGTCCCCTGCCCCACCTCCCCTTCACTTCCTGGATGCCACAGACCAGCAGCTTTGCTCCACCATGTGCAGTTATGATGTGCTGCCTGCCACAGGCCCAGAAGCAAGTGAACAGACCTTGGACTAAAATCTGAGACTGTGAACCACAGTAAAACTTTCCTTCTTTAAGTTGTTTGCCTTAGGTATTTTGTCACAGTCACAGAAAGCTGATTAACACACTGGTTTATGTGTCCTTATTGTGTCCTGTCATAGAACTCTCTACTTCTCCCTATGAATTACTTATAATTCTATACTGTAATTGTTAATATTCCACAATATCTTTCTAAAGCTACGTGTTCCTTGAAGAAAGATGCCATTATGATCATTTGTAACCACCTCGGATAGTTGCATGCTCATAGTAGGTGTTCAAAAATATTTTTTTGGAAGAAGAAAGAAGAGAAAAAAGTGAGTTTGTGGCATTCAAGGTTATTAAGCCTGGAGTAATTGAATTTTCAGAGAAGATGGCTTTAAGTACATTCCTCAAGAGTTTCCAACTGTGCTTAATTTCTTTCATGCTATGTTTAGCACGGAATTAAACACATTAATTATATGAACAAAATTGTTTTTAAAAAAAGAAATGGCTTTGTGTCTATTTTGCATCTAAATGTAGCAAAGTTTTGTAAACTTTAATATGTCTAAACCAAACTCATTACTTATTCACTTTGGTTCTGGGGATTGAACCCAGAAGTGCTTTATCACTGAGCCACCCATGTCTTCACCCTTTTTATTTTTATTTTGAGACAGAGTCTTGCTAAGTTGCTCAGGGCCTTGCTAAGTTGCTGAGGCTGCCCTCCAACTTGCTGTCCTCCTGCCTCAGCCTCTCAGGTAGCTGGGATTATAGGCATGCACCACCTTGCCTAGCTTATTACTTTATCCCACTCTCCTCTAGCCCAGAGACGACCTGACTTCTCTGCATGTCCACATGCCACACATTTTCTCTTCCTAGCCCTCCGTTTTTAGGCTATCTTCATATCTTCCATTCCTGTCGATCTTACTCTTATGAGTACCAACTAATTCTTAGTAACCACAGGATTTTTGCACACATTCTTCCCTTAGCTTGGGGACTGTTTCTTTTCTCATTTTACCGAATGTCCGTGTATCCCTCAGTTCTCAATCAACATGTTGGCTTTCCTATAAAGTTCCGTTGATTCTTTCGGGTCCTCTGCTATTTACACCTACGTTTCCCTCTTTACTTCTTAGAATTTTGTGTGTGTGTGTGTGTGTGTGTGTGTGTGTGTGTGAAAGCATGACTATTTGATTAGTATTTATCTCCTCCACTGTGCTGTAAGTTCTTTAAAAGTAAAAACTCTGTCTACTTGTGTTCCACAATGGATCACTAGGGTCTAGAATATTGTCTGGCACAGTGTGGGTGCTCAATGTGTATCGTCACTGATGACTCTTCCCTTAGGGATCAATGAAATATTCCAGGAACGCAGTTTTTAGCATGACTGTACAAGTGAGACAGGTTGGGATGAACAGGGACTTTCTGATGACTCTTTTTCTGCACCCCAGGCTCGCTCCTACTGAGGGTGGAGGCTGGGGGCCACCCAGGTGGCCTGGGGACGATGCCAAGGAAGCTGAGAATGGGGATGGCCCCTGCCCCAGCCTGTCTAGCACAGGCTCACTAAACCTGCCTGGCGGACTTCCTGCCTTTTGTCCCCTCTTCTCTTTTAAGCGCTCTCCTTGCCCCAGAGCCTCCAAAGATGGAAATTTAAAACAGAAAGTTTCTCCTCTCTTCTGTCAATAAAACCTATTTTCCTACAAATTTAACTTGGAATATTTGTGGAGCGTGATGAGCCCAGGAGCCCAGCCTCTAGCCCCAGTGCTGTGACATGAAGCCATCTCTACAGGAGTAAATATGTCTAATGGACCTGGAGAGGTGAGCCAATGGTGCTTCGGGAGGCAGTACCCTTGATCAAAGCCCCCAGGCTGCTCACTTTTAAAAATGGGATATTTCTCCAAAATCACTGAACTCCATTGTGCTGTGTGGAATCAGTCTTCTCACCTAAGTCCCTTATTAACATTTAGCCAGATTCTAAATTTTCCAGACATGTTCAACCCAGTGTTTTTATGACTTACTCCTGTTCTCCCGAAAAATGCAACCACAGACTTGATTCAAAGCTCAGTCCTTCCTGCCCCTGCCCCCTGCACCCAAGGCAGGCTGGCTCGCTCTCTCCCTGACTTGAAGGGCCCAAACCGGTGTCTTCTCTATACACACCCTCCTCTTTTTCCCATTTCTGGAGCCCATGGAGAAGCATTGGGAGGTAGAAATTTCTTGCTGATTCTTATCTTGGTCCAAGTTACCAGAAAAGAGAGCAAAACTTATGTACCAACCGCTTATTGGGAGTTAAGAACCAGAGAAGGAAAAGGAGGGAAAAGGATGAATCATGCAGAGAAGAAAGAGAACAAAGGGGCAGGGAGGCATGATCCAATTGACCGCAAAACGTGTCGCTCCTGGCTGGCTTTCAGGAAAGGACAAGTGAACTGTATCTCAGCATGGTCCATCCAGAGGAGTCACAGTTTGTCTGCCAGCTCCTCTCCGTGCCCATCTCTCACTGATCAAAGCCTGCTCACTTCCTCATGCTTCTAGATTGCACCAATGGCCTCCTCCAGTTGATTGGTGAGGAGGCCACACGCTCTGTTAGTTCAGTCTGGCACAGGGACCTTTTCCAGTGGCTGGAACTCCACTCAGGGCTCCTGCATCTGGGGGTAGCAGTGGTAGTGGCAGAGATCTAACTCGTTGTCTGGCCACACTGCAAGAGCATTCGTCAGCTCTGTGTTGCTGTGATCAAAGCACTTGGCGAGAAAGGTTCACTTTGGCTCACAGTTTGGGAGGTGTCAATGACTGGGTGGCACCAATGAGGAGACATCATGGCTGAAGGGCCTGGTGGAGGGAAGATGCACAGCTCATGATAGTCAAGAAGAGAGAGCGAGGAAGAGAAGAAGGTATCAGGGACAGAGAGAGTCTCCAAGGCCACAGCTCCAGAAAGCTGCTTCTCGGTCCACACACCACCTGCCTACAGTCACCACCTAGTAATCCATTCAAATTCTTAATCCATCAAATGGATGAATCCACTGACGAGGCCGGAGTTCTCAAGGTCTGATCTTTCCCCTCTGAACTCTGCTGCATTGTTGGACACAGGAGCTTCAGAGGGGACATCCCAGATCCAAGCTATTGCACGCTGCCAGGAAGCCAGAGAGGCACGTGGGTCCCAGGTGCAGACCACTCCTAGGCAACTTGCTATTGCACATTCCCTTATGATGTGCAGGTCTCACCTGGGGCTTGAGGTGACGGCAAGTTTCCAAGTCTTGAAAAGGTTTAAAGAAACTCAGACAACTTGGCTACGTGGCTGTTGGTTCTGAGACGTCATTTATATTTGTCACTGACCTCCTCCACCCTCCTTGACTCTTACCTGATTCTCAACTGGTAATTGGAAGGGTCTGAAGACTCTGCCCCTTCCCTGTCTTGCCCTTCTTGAGTCATGGCTTCCACAGCTGGTTATCCACGGTGGGTGCAGGTGCACTGAGGTTGTCCCAGGGACCCATTTTTCTTCTCTGTGTAGCAGCCCTAGGTCCTGAGGGTAATCAGGATGGATTTTCTGAAGAACAGTAGTGGTTTCTTTCTTTGCCTGCTGGTCCATTTCATGAGGAGCACAAAGGGGCCGTATGTTGGTCGTGTCTTCCAGACCAGGGAACCTCTTGCTGTGTGATCTGGTGGAAGCCTAAGTGACAGGGATAGGGTGGATCTTATTCCCATGCTCTGTTTGTGGGCGTACTCTAGATCTCAGGAGCACAGTTCAACACACTGGCTGTTGGGTCAATGCAAATTCTGCATCTGGATGTCCCCAGCCCTGAGAAGTGCTGTTCTGAATAGACATGTTAGCTGAGCATCTAACAGGTCATTCCACTGTTCTCAGGATGCTGCTTCTGGGAGATGGAGGACACAGTCAGACTAGTGCAAGGAGCTGCTATGTAAAATGACCTACCAAGTGTACTGATCGTGACTCTGACGCACGGCATGAGTCCCTTCACCAGGACTAGTTGGAGTCACCCTTGGCTGCAGAGGAAACGTCGTAGCAGTTCATTTCCTGCTGGCACAAGGACAGTTCCAACAATCGTCAGTGGATGAGGCCCAAGTTCTCTTCTCCATCACCCCTTAGTCACCGGAAACCCGAGGAAGCTGGGGTGAGTTGAGGGGTCGTTACTTGTACAACATCAGAACGTGACCTGGGAGTCTCGGCTGCTTGTTCTCATGATCCGTTTTTGTCTTCTGGGTCTACTGAGCCTTGATGCAGAAATACTACCTTATTCCTCCGTGGGTTGCTGCTCCATGTCCTTTCACGTAGGACTTGGTAGATTGAATGTCCATTATGGACAGCTTCTATGGGTCAATCATTTTGTGACTCATGGTCAGATGTGTAGGCTCTACTAGGGCCAAGAGCATGGCCGACCTGATCTTCAGAGGGAGAGTAGTCTCTGCTGTGCTGCAGGGTGCTAGGCATCTGTGCGTGTGTCTCCAGCAGCCAGAGTCTTCAAAGAGTCATGAGTTCTCTTAACCACTGGGTCTGCTCACACCGACTGATGTGAGGAACGTTCGGCAAAACTTCTTTTGCTAGCCTTCACTCAAAACCCGAAAACCTCCAAGCCACCCAATCCAGGAGTCAGAGATATATTCACATGGTGCTATATATGCATCCAAAATCCAAACAGTGCTATTGGAAGCCTAAAAACATCACCAGTGGGACACATCACTGAACAGTCAGAGATTTTCCAAATGTTGGATCTTTCATGGGGCATATGTGGGGTTCTTCAGAGAACACTTTTGATCTCTCCCTTGCACAATTCTGTATTGCAAGAGATTTAGCTCTGGATCAACCTCTTCATGATCCCCACCCCCCCACACACCAAAAGAGGCTCTTGTTGCAGGAGACTCAATACCCAGTGAAATATCAGCAAGAGTGTTCAAGCCCAGCTACTTTCCTGGGTATCCTCTCCTCCAGGAAACTCTAATGCTATTTCCACATTATAGAAAGGACTTGAAGGATGCTTCACTTTGGTCCTTACTGCCACCCATACTCTCTCTCCAATTCCCTTTTCATCTGCTTAAGTAATACAGAAGCATATTGAAAGGATTTATGGATGCTTCAAAATCTAAATAAGGAGAAAAATATAAGTAATTGTGTTTATCAGTTTTCCATTACTGTAAGAAAATACTTGAGAAAAGTCACCTTGTAAAAACAAAAAGTTTTTTTTTTAAAGCTCCAGTCCATTATTGTGCAGATCCATTGCTTTTCAGCTTCTGGAGGGGGTACCTGATGGCAGCAGAGGGGAGAGCATCACAGACCTAAACTACTCATTTTATCATGGACAGGAAGAAAAAAAAGAAGAGGAAAGGGCCAAGGTCCCACAATCCATTTCAGGGAACACCCCCAAGGACCTAAAGATCTCCCACTAAGCCCAACCTTTTAAAGAGACTTTCTAATAGTGCCACCACCTGGGAACCAAATCTTTGGCACATGGGCTTTTGGAAGATGGTTAAAATCTAAAGTATTATGGGTACTGTTCTTTTTGGCACTCTTACCTCCTTCTCAGATAATTCCCCAGGATGACGCCTTCCTTGACCATCACAGGGAGAGAAGGGAATAGCAACTCTCCAGGAATAATGTTCTCCCCAAGAGGCTGGCAAACGGTCCCTTCCCCTGAGTCATCTTGTTTCCACTGGTGACGGGAAGTCCTCTCCGTATTGGTGACTTTCAGTGTATTCTGCTGGGAAGTGACTGGGTTCCACCACAGACAGATCTGGACTTTAAAAGGTAGGGTCCTTCCCACACTTTTCCAACCACTCTAGGTCTTGGTCATAATTTCAGGACAAGAGAAATCATTCGTCTCAACATCTTATATGCTCACTACAAATCTCCTTTAGACCATTCAGGACAAGCCGTCAACACTGATCTTTATATTAGTAAAGTCAGACTTTATGTAGAGAATGTGAATTGGAACTCTAGGAGAGATGTGTACTATATGTGTACCTCAAGCTAATGAAGCGAATTGTATCAGTTATAAATGACTTTCTGGAAGACAATGAGATGAAAGGAGGATTTAATTCAAAGACAAACAAAAATAAATTAGGGCTTCTCTGATACAGTTTGCCATGTTGAATTCTCATAAGACTTGGGGGAAGGAGCTTGCATGGGGCTTATTTTTGGGTGGTCAATGCCATGACACTCTTAGTGCACTTCTGCTGGGGAGCACTTGGTCTGGCCAAACTTCCCCATTTTTAAAGATTTTTAATTCAAAGTGTCCTGAAGATCTCAGGCTTATCAAATTTGTACATGTGCCAAGACATTTCATCAGGAAATCTACATATCGTGGAGTCGGTCCTGAGTCTCGATTTTTTACCACCTCCGCTGTGTCTGAATGACATTAGCTCTTGTAATTCCTAATTGCCGCCAACAGCTTGGCTTAGTCCTTGAACAGCGATGGATCTTCTGGGTTGGATTCCACATTCTGGACAGAATGTCAACCATGCTAGCTGGCTAAATGCTGCAAATGCTGTTGTTGGTTGACCTAGTGTTGGGAAGAGGTTGGGGCATTCCTCAGGCCTAAAGGGAGGACTTGAAACTCCAACAATAGCAAGTATGTATTGATTTTGTACCGAATGCCAGGAACTAAACATTTTACATGCATTATATCGATTAGTCCTCAGACTTGTCCCTCGGAGGTCAACTCTATTATTATCTCCATTTTGTAGATAAGAAAATTGAGATCAAGAGACACTATGGCATAGGGTCAGGCAAGGTTGGCACAGTGATGAGAAGTCAGGAGCAGGACTGAGTTCAGGTCTCAGAGTGGCTGAACTCTAGGCTCATGACCACTGTCCTGTGTTTCCTCCTGGAATGTGCAATGAGTTCCTTTTGACTTGGCCTCTTTTCTGGCCTCTTTTCAGAAAAAGAGTTCAGCCACTCTCAGACCTAAACTTATGTCTATTAGTACGTTTAACAGGGACTGATAACAGTACCTTTAACAGGCCTGAATATAAAATCATTCTGGGAGAACTTCATCCATCTTCTGTCTGAAATGCTGGTTAAGCACCCGACTAAGGAAGATCTCTGTAGCCCCTTCAGTCTTTCAGTCAAGATTTCTCGGGAGACCCAGACGCTGTTTCTCAATGTTCCTCCACCTATGCAGCATACTCCCTTCTCTTGGGATGAGGAGAGGGGTTTGCCGTGGACGGGGTTTCCTTGTGTCAGTTTTGGTGTTGGTGATCTTACTTGGTCCTGATTGTCAAGGGCAGACGGTCTTCCAAGTCTCCATCTGTGGACAGTGAGAGGATTTTAACTCGATCACCTGCAACTTCTGTGCTCATGGAGCCGGACCAGGGAGGCCTCCTCTCTGTGTGGTCAGACGTCCTGCTTCCTGTTCTGTGGGACTTGTTTCAAAGCTCTCTGCAGTTAGAAGGCCACCTCTTCCTACCTTTCACACAGCGTTAGGGTCCCGGGGTTTTCATGTGCCTCTTTGGTACTTAGTATTTTATTTCTTTTAGAAATTTATTATATTTTTTCTTTGGACTGTCCCAAATCCTACCCATTCAAAAACTGAAACTCTGTTTTCCTTTATTTTTAATTTCCTTTACGATCCACATTCCCATTCAGAAGAACGTTTTATCTTGCCATTACTTACTCTTAATTTAAAAGTGTCCTTTGAGTAATATTCCCATCCAGGCATTATCATCTCAATACTATGCACAGCTCTTTTTATGAATGTTCTTCTTATCCTTATGATTCCTTCTCATCCTACATTTAATTTAATGGCGATATGAAGGACATCGCCCTTTGATACGTGGTATCATTTTGTTATGCTCTTTTATCAAAAATTTCAAAAGTGCTTATATTTTTACTGCCTCAGACAATAAATATGACGTGATTGTACATATTTTTTATTTTTTTCTTATCCTTATTTCTACTGTAAATTTCATAATGTTTTCTGATTTACTAATGCAGGACATCAGCAAAGCTTTGCCTCATACTTGGCCTATAATCTATAACCTTTGAAAAATTATCTTTGCCAAAGCTCCCTTCTTTGTCTTCCCCTCTCACTACTTTTTTTTTTTCTTTTCCTTTCCAAACAGGCACTCTCCATATGTTAGCTAAAAAATGAAAATCTGGGGGAATTTTCCCGTAAGCAATTTATAAATAGGGGCCAATTTTTCATGTCGTCATTGGTTATTGCCTGTATTAGCCTGCAGTGTCGCCAAACCGTCCAACAGCCTCTTTTTCAAGGGGTGAAAGCTTTGCATGTGCCAAGTTTCAGACAGGAAATGGAAGCCCTGGATCACAACTTTTATGAAGATTCTGAAACTCTGCCATTTACAGTCTTAGAGGCAAGGTGTCGTGAGGTCTGCCACGGTTAGAATACACCAGGTCGTCCTGTGTGAACCCAAAGCCAGCGAACAAAAAGGAAGGTCCAGGGCATACCATAATGCTGGCTGTTTCTTGTTGATGGTGCATGGCCCTCAGGTCAGCAGCTCGGCTCCTTGTGGTGTTTCAGGGATCCAGAATGACTTGCAGCCAACATCTTGAATAAGGCTCCATGTGTCCCAGGGACAAGAGCATGGTGGTGTCTCATGCGTGGGCTCTAATGCTTCCAGGAGAAGTGACCCCCATAGTTCAAACGTGGTCACAAGACCTCTGCCAACCCAAGAGTGTGCAGGAATGCTGTCCTGCTGTGGAAGAATATTCCGTGCTCTTTGGTGGTGGAAGACCCTTCCATGGTCTGCCCTGGAGGGAAAGAGCAGTTCCTGGGAAATGGTGCCACCAACTCTATGTCAGGATGCCATCTGTTGTCCCATGGTTATTGATTCAGCTTCTTCTATTGCTCTCAGTTGCACAAGGAGGATAAGACAGAGGGGAAATGTGCACTTCTGTCTTGGATCCGGATTCCCTTATGCTTCAATAGTTGGACTGGATCATGTATAAGCTACAAAAACTTTTATTTTGAGCCTCTAGCATAAGACGTTCATCAGAGGGAGGCTGAGGGACTACGTGGCCATTTTCCTTAGGAACACACCTTGAATTGTCTCACTTTTTGGGAACAACAGGGAGGAAAATACAAACCCAAGCATAATGACACCAATCAAAATCCTTTTTCACCTACAATCTAGGCTGCAGTCAATAGAAACATCCTGAATCCCACCTTTCGTAGGAATCCCCACCCCCCTGGGGTCAAAGAAGGGAGGCATTTCCTTTTAACACTTGGGTTAAGTCCAATTTTGTGAATTATTTAAATTTTACTCTTTGATTTATCGGACTCTGCTTCGTGATTTGCTCCTGATTCTGCTTAATCTCATATTTTTGACATTCCCTGACAGCCCTTCCACTTGTTAGGCTAATGAAAAACAGGAGTGGAGGGAAATATTGCAAATGTCTATGTCCTAAGAGTTGTTGAAAACATGATCAATTTGACTCACCAGATTTACCAGGCTGGGTCCCTGAGAGAGAGAAACTCTACAAAGACACCCACAATTCTGGCCTCCTCGTGTTCCTGGCCTGCGTAACCAATTTCTGTGTGTGTGCCAGACTCGTAGCTAGCTTATAACCAAGAGAGCATGGCTAAGGGTTGGGATGACCCTTCATGATTGTTTCTTGACATCAACATCATTCTTTGGCTGGTTAGCAGATTTGAGCTAGTCTCTCCCTACCCTTGCTAGCTTTTTTTTTTTTTTTTTTTTTTTTTTGGTACCTAGGATTGAACTCAGGGGCATCAACCACTGAGCCACATCCCCACCCCTTTTTTTCTGTTTTATTCAGAGACAGGGTCTCACGGAGTTGCTTAGTGCCTCATTAAGTTGCTGAGGCTGGCTTTGAACTTTAGATCCTCTTGCCTCAGCCTCCCCAGCCGCTGGGATTACAGGTATGCACTACCACACCAGGCCCTTGCTAGCTCTGAAGAATCTAGATGCCATGAATTCTACACCTGCAGGGACCCAACTGCTGCAAACAACCGTGAGAACAGGGAAGCAGGTGTCTCCCTAGCGGAGCCTACAGAGGGGAATTCTCTGAAGGCTTGTGAGACCCAGTGCAGAGGACACAGCTGAGCTGTATCGAGACTCCTGACCACAGACACTGTGAGATAATAAAAGTATGGGATGTTATTCTGCTGAGTCCGTGGCAATTGTCACACAGCACCTGAAAACTAATACAACCCTGAGCATTCGAGAAAACTTTTGAGGGGGTCACAGATGTGTTTGTTCTGGAACCTTCATTCCCAGCAGGTGAAAGAGGGAGAGTAAACACTCCAAGGGTTGTTCAGAGTCCTGAGATCTAGACTGGTTCCCTCAACAACTTCCAAACCCACATCCACTCTCTTTACTCCCCACCACCCAGGTGAGGAATATAAGAACTGGAGGCCAAACACCGTTTATTCTTCCTGGTGTCTGTGGTCAGCGACGTGCCCGTTGAGGAGGCCGCGGAGGAGGCACCTCCTCCTGGAAGCCCTTCTTGCCTGCGGCATCCTCCTTGCACCACGGTGTGTCCCTTGTTGGGTCAGGATGCTGGTGGCTCCTCATGGCCCTTGCTGGTGATATGAGCTCTCTCGTATCCCGAGACCTTGCTTGACCGTCAGTCCACGGCACCCAGAGATGTGCTGTGTTTACTCTGTATGGCACCCTAATTTCCTTTCAACGAAACCTTGGATTTGTGATAACTTTTTTTCACATAATACACCAATTTTCTTTCTTCTCTTGGGATTTGTGACATTTTGCGGACTTTTTCTTGGTCCTTCTTACCTTTTTTCAAAAGTCCCTGATTTGCCCCTGACAGTAACCTAACACAGAAGGAGGCACACTGACTGATTGACAGGGTCCTTCCTTCCTTCACTTCACTTCTGCTGCCCAAATGGTCAGAATAGGAGAAGGTAAGAAAGGGATGTGGAGGGAGGGAGGGAGGGGCCATGGATCAGAATGCTATTTTAGTGTGTGTTACACAATACCCAACTGAGAATGCCTGAATCAGGAAGGGTTAATCACTGGACCTTCCTAAGGGAAATTTGGTGCATAACCATGTGTTCAAATATGCATGTTTGGAAACTCTCATGGCAAACATGCTTTCCACCGTCCTGCCTTGCCATTTTGGTATATGGATGATCTTTCCCCACATGGTCACGACATGGCTGCCATAGCTCCAGACATGAATTCTATCCTTATGGAGAAGATCCAAAGGCAAGGAGGGGCAAGGGAAGCACTATAATCAATACTCATCCCCTAGGGGTGGAAGTAGTCATCTTCCTTGAACTCAGGGGATGTTGACCAGCCAGCAAATTTGGGGTTCTGCCAGCCAGATGGATGTGGAGGAGCTGATCTGCTTTTGGCAACCAATAATTCCTGCCTCAGAATAGAGCCACTGAGAAGCGACCTGGTTTCTTTTGATTATGGGGAGGTTAGTGGCAGTTAGATCTAGAACTCTGGCCTCCTGCACCCTCAGCATCATGCTTTTCCTCCTGCACCTTCGTCTCTTCTATAAAAAGGATTCAGGTAGTGAGTGGAGGGTGGTACGTGTTAACTGATAATCCAAAGTCTGTTCAGAAGCACTTTCCTGTGGGAAAAAGAAACAGTAGCCTTCTTCTTCTTGCCCAGCTCTGCAGGTGCTGCTGCTGGGTGCCCGGAGGCTGCTGACCGGCACAGCCCTGCGAGGCTGGCTCCGTGCCCCACCTGGGACCAATTGGAACATCTTGTCTCTTCCCTTCTCCTGTGTCTGCTGTCTCCAATCATGTCCCCTGCAGGAAGGTGGAAAAAAAACCACACCCTCCTCCTGTGAGTCTGTGCCGCAGAGCAGGCCCTTTTGTCCTGGTTATTTCTACAGAGCTGACACATGCAGGTTTTCCTGTTCCCGCTCATTGTACTTGACTCAGCAGAAGGGCTGGGCAGCTGTGGGCTCCAGAATCACCCAGCAGAGCTGCCTGATGGTCCCTCTCTGTCCACCCCCACCCCCAGAGGCTTGGGTGCAGAGTTTTAACTGCTCAGAGGTGGGTGCAGCACCCACAGGGTGGATAGCAGCGGGAAACTTGCCATTGTCTGATAGAGCAAATGGGTTGCAGGAAGATCCACCTACAAGGCAGCCTGCAGTTCAGGCCACCACTGCAGGGCTCTGAGTCAGCCTTGTCTCTTCCTGTCATCTCTCAGGTGATCCTCTGACCAAGGACACTGCAGGAAGGGCAACGGCATGTGGCTGGGAACAGAAAATAGATGCTTTGGAAACAGACCGACATTCACTTTTTAATTATCTTCTCTGGGCTTCTGCTGATGGATTATTTTTTCATAGCAAAGAGCCAGGAAGAAATGAGAACTTCTTTTCTCCTGTTCTTGGAGCTCCCTACGCCTGAGCATTAACCTTTAGCACTGATGAAGATAAATGCTCTTTCTGCCCCTGATGCTTTTAGACGGGATTTGAATTGAGCAGCTCAGCTTGCAAAGCCGGTGTTCAGTTTCTCCCAGTTATGCCTTTTCAATCCCAGAGCAGAAGAGCTGAGTGGGTTCAGGCCCCTGGTGTGAGTCTGACTCAGAGATAAATGAACTCTGGGCCTGGGGTTTGTATCCCCCTTTCCAGGGATAATCGGGCACCGCAACTGCCGAGAGCTGTTTGCGCTCATTGGGGCTGCAGGCAGCGGGGGCCACACCTAGGGCAGCGGCCCATCACAGAGGCCAGAGGAATTAAGTAAAAATTCCTCCTACCGAGGTCCTCATGAAGAGCTTTGAATTGAGGAAGGATGTTGCTTAAGATATTATGTTGCTTAAGATATTATCACAACCATAAGTTTAAAGAGGGGGTGAAAAATGGATAATTCATGTCGTTTATTTAATATTTCGAATGCGCACAAAGTTCATCTCTGGTTCATTGAAGCAGAACCGCGTGTAACCTCACTCCTGTGGCTTATTCAGAGTGCTGGTGGGGACGGTCCTCAAATTGTGTGTATGGGCAGGGTGGAGTGCTCAGAGGCATTTCTTCTGCTGAAAGGAAGTATAAACTCCTCAAGAAGTTTAATATCTAAAATGTTGGCGACTGCTGCTTTGGGGAGTCAGGAGTTGGCTGTCTTTCTAAGCATCCAACCATCTGCCACTGTGTCCCCCACCAACTTATCAGAAACTCCCAGGGCCCTGCTAGAAGTCAGTGCTACAATAAGTTTTTAAAAGCTTTTAGATTTGCAGAAATAACATCCCCTCCTCTCCTTTTTCCTGAAACCAGAGACCGGATGAGAAATTGAGAAGCCCTACCGGCAGAGAGTGGTTTACAAGATAAGGGTTTGACAAAGCCACCTTGCTATTCCTGCAAGAATCTTCTGTTCTTGGAAAGTGCACCTGCTGCCCTCCTGACAGGTGGTCCAGGTGAACAGACAGGCCTGTAGGGAGAGGCCCATCCACATGGCCTCTGCGCATATGTGCAATTCATTGAAGGAGCTCTCTGCAGCTGTTAGGAACTTGACTTTTCCATAAGGGAATAAGAAAGGTGACCAGCTTGCTCCTGTGTGTCCTTCCTTTTAATAATTCTAATGGGGCTTGGGGAGACTTTACATATCCATTGTTGATGGTTTAGCGCATACTACACACATCCTACCCTCCTGCATGAAAAGCACAAGGTTGAACAGGGGCAGCAGAGAACAAAGGACACAGGCAAAGGTCAAGGAGCTGGCATCTCAGGGGCTGAAACCCGCGTGGCTGCCCCTCCCTCTGCCTCTGAATGCAATCTGTCCTGTGCCTCCCAGCTTCCTGCCTGTCTGCTGCCTCCCTGGGGAAGGGGGGGAAGGTTATGGCTGCAGTTTCCTTAAAGGGCAGCAGCCCACAGTGATTTGCTCAGGGGGAGGAAGTGAACAGGACACTGTCCCAGGAGCCTAGTGATGGATGGGACCTGGAGGTATGGTCTCCAGACCTCTTTGGGGTGGATCACAGGGGATCTGAGCCCAGGGGCTGATCTCTCCTGGATTCTTGGAGGACACTTACTAGGAACCAGGAATGTCATTGAAGATGCTTAGAGAATATTTTGCATTCCAAGGGCAGATGTATTACAGATGGATTTGGGTGGCCATTTGCTTTCTAATGATGGGGGAATATGGTGTCCACTGATTGTGGCACCCGCTGGCCAGCATTCCCCTCTCCAGGGGATGCAAGGTCATTACAGAATAAATGGGAGAGGGAAATCTCCCAATGCCTAGCCTTGGGTAAAGGCTCAGACTCCTGTTAAGAGTGTGGGCTAAAAGAGGCACCCCCACTCATCCTCACCGCTGTTGGTCTCTTTCACATCCTCTTAGCCTCACCTTCTCCTTCCCTTCTTCCCGGCTGGTGAGGACTCCCATCCCCCTCAGGGACCAAGTGTACTTTTCTTTCTGGAGAAAGCACCCAATTTTCTACTGGAAACATAATATTACTTCTAAGTTGTTTTAACTGGCAGAGAGCCTCTTCTAGCCCTTCACCAACTGGACCTTAGAGAGTTCAGCTTCACAAAAACATACAAAAAACCAAACCCAACATCAAAACATTCTCCATAAACACAGGAAGGCCTCGAATACCATCCAAGGTGCCTTCAGAGGAAAATCCCTCTGTGCATCAAAGATGATGCAGCTTTGCATTATTTATACCAATTCAGTTACATAAACATTTACAAATGGAACGGTGACAATGGATTAGTGGTGCTTAATGAAAGGAGAGTCATCACAGGCTGGAGATTTCTCCATTTCAATCTCATCTTGTACGTGCGCATCAGTCCGTCTCCTGATCTTTCTCTCTCCATCCCTTTACGTGTAGGAGCCACACTGTCTTTATACTGTCTTTGACCTGACTGTGCAAGAGCATTTACCGTCACGTGCTCTCTCACTCTTGTGTTGGTACAATATTGCCTGACTTGGAGGGTGTGCTCCGAGGTCTACAAAGATCCTGTTGTTATGTAAGATTAACTTTTAAAGACTAAATTTCAGAGAGATTGGCATTTTAGGTATTGCTATGTGTTTATGTTTCCACACAAGATCCTGAGGCGCCTAGAGCCAAGTGAAAGGAGTCCTTAGCCTTCCTGTTTCTTCCACCTGCCTTCTCTGCCTTCTCCACCCTGGTTGCAGGGACCCAGAGCCTTCAAGCTAAATGCAGCTATCTGGAGTCTGGATGAGGGTGACTTCTATGGTCAAACCCCCAAGACTTCTGTCTCACTTCCTCCATCAGTGTATTTTGGTGCATGTTCTAATCCATCTCAGAAAAGTACTCAGTTAAATAATCTTACAGACAAAGGTCTATGAGAATTTTACTTACAAGAAATTCCCTGAGCCACACCTGAGCTGTCTTTGACAGGTCCGGGGAGGGGAAACAAAACGTGGACTTGGATAGATGCGAAGGCAAAAGGAAAGTAGCGCGTGGGAAGTGAATGTGCCCTTGCCCGCTAGATGCCCTCTCCGAGACCTGACTCCCAAGGCTCAGAGCTTGGCATGCAAGGGGGAACTGCATCTTGAGTTGGATGGTGTCAAATTGCAAGAAGAGAAAAGGTGATTTGGAGGACCACATTATCTAGACAATGTGATATTTACCCCCGTGCAAAGGATCTCATGATCCCTCAGCGGTCAGGTGTTAAAGATGGAAGTATAAATAGACCTGGCAGTCAACCTTGATGGGAAAATAGCCGGAGAGCAGGATTTTAATGCAGTAAAAAGGAATTACTTCATGAGTTTGGTGATGGCAAACTGAATCAATAATAAGAAGTAGAGAAACTGTGATGAAAAACAGATGATCATTGAGAAGACAAAGAAGATGAAAATCCTAATAAGAAAAACAGACAATAGGTATGAACTGACAGTTTATAACAGAACGAATGTTTATAATAAAACAAATGTCAAAAAACGTGAAAAGCAAACAAAGATATAGAAATTAAACAACATATGTTATTTTTCTGGGAATTTGGCAAAGATTTTGGGTGAAAGTTTTTATTGATGCTGATCAATATTGATGAAGAGATGACAAAGCAGATGAACTTGTGTAGAGCTAAGAATATACATCTGTACATCAGTCAATGTTTTCACCAAAATGTAGATACTAATCAGTTCATATTTTTTAATAAGGCAATTCAACTTCCAGGAACCAATTCCCATGAAATATTTCACTTTGTGTTCAGAGATTTAATTTAAATGTTAATTTCCAGTTAGAATCACGAATTAATGAAAACAAATGTCATTAAGAAGTTAGGTGCTGGTACTTTTCCATTGGAATAAGGGGCCCAGGAATGAGTCAATTCTGCTTCACCCTATCACATCTCCCCAAGAATTCTAG
Organism: Spermophilus citellus; assembly: GCF_964194105.1. Lineage (NCBI taxonomy): Eukaryota > Metazoa > Chordata > Mammalia > Rodentia > Sciuridae > Spermophilus > Spermophilus citellus. Next base: position 76,376,576 of record NC_138196.1, on the reverse strand, counting down.
AGGGAAATATATTTCCACATAGGAAAAAACAAAGCCAAACCAGAAACACTGCCGGTGTGTTTTGCTCAATTTTTTTTTCCACCACTGTGACCAAAAGTCCTGAAAATAATAATTTTAAGGAGGAAAAGTTTATTTGAGGTTCATGGTTTCAGAGATCCAGTCCCTAGATGGCTGACTCCATTGCTTTGGGCCTGAGGTGAGACAGAACATCTTGGCAGAAGAGGGTGATGGAGGAAAGCAGCTCAGGACATGGCCGTCAGGAAGGAGAAAAAGAGAGAGAGAGAGAGAGAGAGAGAGAGAGATCTGCTCACCAAGAACAAAATATGTACCCCAAAAGCCTACCTTCAGTGACCCACCCCCTGCAGCCACACCCTACCTGCCCACAGTAGGGTATTAATGCACTGGTTATGTTAAAGCTCTCACAACCCAATCATGTTACCTCTTTGGTGCATTGTCTCACCTGTGAGGCTTTGGGGGACACCTCATGTCTAAACTCTCACTCAGTGTAAGGCAAGGGGTTCTGACCCTGGACTTTTCAGTGGTCTGGGCCACATCGACAGACTCTTTGCTCTACTAGGTCAGCTTGAATGACCTGGAGGGGCAGAGTTTTACTCTTTGCCTTTCTTCCTGGGTGTTCTCAGAACTTACTCCTTCAGCAACACTCACTACACCAGGTAAAACGAGCTTGCAAGAGAGGAGAGAGAGGGAGGAGAGAGCAAGTGTGTCCTTCACAAGGCTGCCACCTTCTAATATTCGGCCCTGTGTCACGTGTCCAAGCACAGGTTCTACTTGGGAGAATGCAGAGACACATAGGAATGGCAGGTGCAGAGGCTGTGCCTGACCAGCGTGGCAATGGCTGCTGTTGACCTCAGCCCCTTGGAACGTCACGAGGGCTTCACCTGGGTCCTTGAGCTTGAGCTCAGTGCTCCTCTGAGAGGCATGACCTTTCTTGCCTTGTCATCTGCGTCTTTCTTGAGAAACATAGGGGTGGATGAGGGACCCCGAGATTACAACGGAGGCCAAATGTCCACAGAGTACTTATCTATGTGTGATATCATATGATAAAAGCATCAGAAACCATACAGGTGAAGAATGTCACCAGAAAGTGGATTTTTTACTAGCTACAGCAGGTACAGTCTGAATTTAAAACATACTTATAGCAAAATATCACCTATGATGATGGGGTTATCTTAAAAAGAGTAAGACTGAAAGTGAGTCAAGTTTACTTTTTTCTTTTTTTAAAATATTTTCATTAGTTATTAATGTACCTTTGTGTATTTATTTGTTTATATGCGGTGCCAGTGCCGCACACAAGCAAGGCAAGCGCTCTACCACTGAGCTACAACCCCAGCCCTCAAGTTTACTTTCTTCTAAGCAAAGCCTTTTTAAAAATAATAATTACAGTATTTTTTTTTAAAGTTACAAACACTAACCACCCCTGCCAGTATGATGAAGTCACTGGTTTGTCTTTTCCTCCAGCCATGACCAACCAGGAAAATGAAGACATTTATGCAAAGTGGGTGCAGATCATTATCCTAAAAGACACAATTCCAAACCACATAAAGTTGGATATTGAAACTCCAACAGGTTCTAATTCTCTAAAGTTTAAAATCTCTAGAGTCTAACATACAAAAATCATAATCACAAAAGATATAAATTCCTAATGTTGAGGTCTTGAATTCTGAAATCCTAAAAACTGAAATTCTCACTGAAAAGTAAAGGCTGTGTATGGGGGGTACAGAGACAAACTCTAGAGAAGGGGTGAGTGTGTTTTCAGGTGTATGAAGGACAGTTGCTTCTGTTAGGCAGCTCAAACACACAGAAACCTGTAACATACTGTTTTGGGTAAGTCTGTGAGGTGTTTCCACAGGAAGTTGGCTGTGAGTCTGAGGACTGGGTGGGGAGATCTGCCCTGGGAGTGGGCAGCACCCAGTCAGCAAGAGACCTGGGAGAAGAGGCGTAGAAGGAAGACCCGTCTCTTCTTGAAAGATGGGGCAGTTTTCTCCTGCTGCTTTGGGCTTCAGAACCACAGGCTCACTGGCTCTTGGATCCAGGACTCACTCCAGTGGCCACATGGTCCTCGGGCGTTTGTCTTCAGACTGAGTTACACCGGTCACAAGGTTGACTTTGTGTAAACAGTTTACAAGTAGGCAAAAATGTTGACACTTCCCCAATAAATGAAGAGATGTTCTTTTTGTGTATCTAAATTTGTGAAAAGAGGATCTCTTGAAATTCTGACTTTTTGGGTAACTGCATAGGAGGGGAGGGGTGAGTTCTATGAACTCCCAAAGGAATACGGCATGTTCGAGCTCTGGTGAACCTCAGTGGGACTACCTCCCAGGTAGCAAAAGGCCCTGCAGAACACCAAAGGCATTCTGTAAATGCCTTAGAAGGATTGTGCCTTAGTAGTACTGCCAAGCTCACCATAAACTCTAGATACATCCTGACAAACTGTAAAAATGAGTTTCAAAAGGACCAAACAGGTTTTATTTAAAAACAAAAATTGACATCTTTTAAATGAAGATAACAAAATCCATATACTTACTTAACACAAATTTCAGCATTCAAACAAAACGAAGCAACCTAATGTGCAAGGAAGTATGAATTGTGTCCAAAAAAAAAAAAAAAAAAAAAGATAAAGACAATAGAACTTTAAGTGCCAAAAGGAAAATTGTCAATGCTCAAGGTAGGCAACTTAGTGAGAACCTGTCTCAAACTAAAGTTAAGAAAAAAAGGGGCTGGGGCCACAGATCATTGATAGAGCATGTATGAAGTTCTGGGTTCAATCCCCAGTAAAACACACACACACACACACACACACACACACACACACAAAATAAATATCCTTTCAGATAAAAGCTAAAATAATTTAATGTTAGGAAATTGGCACCAAACATGATATAAGAATTGCTTTAGGATGATAAAATATAAAGTCAGCAAAAACCAGTATCTACACAAAGGAATGAAGGCCTTTGCAAATGAATATTGAACAGGTTAACAAATGTAAGCCTACTTTTAATGTTTTTTTGCTGTAAAAAATTTAAGTGGCAAATTAAAATATAGTAGAAAGTAAATAACAACCCTGTGGATTTATACTCAAACATCTTGATAACTACATTAAATATAAATGGTTAAAACACTCAAATTCAAAGGCAGGGTTTACTAGATCAAGTAGAAAAAGAAACTACCTATACTACTTCTGAGTATTTAGTCAAAAAATTTAAGACATCATTAGAGATACATGCATACCCATGTTTATTAGGCAGCAAAATTCACAATGGCCAGATTATGGAATCAGACTAGTTGACCCTCAGTGAATAAACTGATAAGGAAAATGAGGTATGTATATACACAATGGAGTTTTATTCAGCCATAAAGAAGAAGGATATAAGTCATTTGCACAAAAATGGATGGAATTGGAGAGTATAATGTTAAATGGAAATAAACCAGACTCAGGAAGACAAGTGTACGTGTGTTTTTCTCACATATTGAAACTAGAGGGGGGAAAAAGGAAAAAGAAAAAAAAAAGGTGAGGAAATTCATAAAAGTAGAAGAGAGACTACTGGAAGAGAACAGGAAGAGGATCCGGAGAGAGAGAAGGGAAGAGAAGGGGAAATACTGGGGAGTAAAGTTGGTCAAATTGTGCTGTAAGCATATATGATTATGGCACACGGAAGCCCATGATTCTGTATAGTTATTATGCAGCAATAATAAATAAAGAAAAATCACAAAATAGGTTGTCTAGAAGAAAAACATTTATAATTATACAAACAAGTTGAACATAAAAGCATAGGAAAAGATATTTCATGCAAGCTGTTGTGCCAGGGAAGTCAGGGTGAACACTGAGCCAAGATAAACCTCAGAGCCAGGCAGTTTATTGTATAAAATGGTTCATCCATCAGTAAGACAAAGACCCTAGATGTGTGCACCACTGATAATGGCTTTAACGAGGTGACCAAATTCAGCACTACTGAAAGGAAAACAGGTGGACTCCGGCTATAGCTGGAGATTTCACCGCATCTCTCTAAATAGTTGGTGCAGCCAGCAGACAGGAAATCCGTAAGTCTGTAGAACACTTGAACAACATTGCACACTTGACCTAATGGACACCTATGGAATATTACACTCAACAATGGAAAATAAGAGTAAAAAAAAGTTTTCATGAAGCATTCACAATAATGAAACATAGGCTAGTCTGTAAATCACATTTCAATCAGTTCAAACAATCGGTAGCCTACTGAGTATGTTCTCTCACTCTGACAGAACTCAATTAGGACTCAGGAATAATAATATATCTGGAAAATTCCAGGTATTTGGAAGTAATCCACTTTAGGTAATATATTGTACTAAATGACAAAGAAAATACAACATATCAAAATTGGTGAGGTTGAGCCCAGGGCCTAGCACCATGCTAGACAAGTGCTTTACTACTGAGTAACATCCCTAGCCCTTTTATTTTTTTTCTTTTGAAATAGACCTTACTAAATTGCCCAGGCTTGTCTGAACTTTCTATCCTCCCGTCTCAGTCTCCCTAGTAGCTGGGATAACATGTGTGCATTACCACTCTGCTATGAGTTGCATTTAAAGAGTACTAAAAGATGCTGGAAACCAGAAATTCATATGTAAAATAAATAAATAAATAAATAAACCAAAAACAATCAAACAAAAAAAAAAACCTTCTAAAACAGACTGACCTTACACTGTTGAAAAAAAACACCTTTCAATGGATCATTGACCTACTTGTAAAACACAAAATATAAAATTCTTAGTAGATAAAACAGTAGAAAATTTAGGTAAATTTGGGTTTGGTGATGATTTTTTAGGGGCAATAAAATTAAAAGAATGATGCACAGAAGAAATTAAAAACTTCTGCTTTGTGAAAGGCAATGTTCAGAGAATAAAACAAGCCACAAACAGGCAGAAAATATTTGCAGAGCATGTATTTGATAAAGGATCAGTGTCCAAAATATACAAAGAACTCTTAAAACTCAACAACAAGAAAACAAACAATGCAATTGAAAACCAGACAACAGGCTTTCACAGATGTCTTACCAAAGAAGACATATCAATGGTACAGAAATTTGAAAAAAATAATGTTCCACATTACATGGCATCAGGGAAATGCATTTAGAAAAAATGGGATACCACTTCGTATCCTTGGAATGGCTAAAATTAAAAACACTGACAACACTAGATACTATGGAGATATAGAGAAATAAGAACACATTTACTTGCTGGTGGGAATGCAAAATGATTTAGCCACTTTGGAAGCCAGGTCAGCAGTTTCTTATAAACCTAAACATACTGCTATTATATGATCCTCAATTGTGCTCTTAGTTGAATCTGAAAATTGAAAAAGTTCTTTGAAAGAGATAAATTACCCAAAATAATACTTTTTAATGAAACCGAATTTGTAATTACAATTGTCCCTTTGTTTTCTGTTGCTATAACAGAATATATGAAACTGGATGATTTATAAAGAAAAGAGGATTATTTTGGCTTTCTGTTCTGGAGGCTTGAAGTTCAAGATTGGGGACTGTCTGGCGAGTGCCTTGTGTTGTTGATTCATTGCCTGGTAGAAGTTGGAAAGGGAAATGAGCATGTGCAGAAGAGACAAAACATGAAGCAGAGACCTTCTTCACAACAACTCACTCTGTGGTAACTAATCCTGTCTTAGGAGAGTAGCACTAATTCCTCTTAAAGGCTGAATCACCCCCAAAGGACCTACCTCCTGACACTATCATAGTGCGCTTGGGCAGGGACAAATCACAACCAAACCATGACACAGGTCTTCATGTAGAATTCTCTAACTCAGATTACTTCACTAGTGAAAACCAGCAGAACTTAAACAAACAAACTAAACAACACATATCTTTCACATACTCTTTCCAAAAAAAAAAAAATAGAAGGAAAATTAAAAACTTTAAATACAGGCATCTAAAGCAGAGAAGGTTAATGTCAAAAACATACAGACCAATATATATATCTCATGAACACAGGTCAAAAGAAATCAAAAAGGGCCAATAAGGGGGAAAAAACCCTAAGAATAAAATATTTGAAAGTTGAATACAGTAATCTATTTAAAAATGTAGCACATTATGACTAAGTAAATTTCATTCCTGAAATGTAAGTTTCAAAAATCAACCATGTCCAGGTGTGTCTGTAATCCAAGCCACTTGGGAGGCTGAAGTAGGAGGATCACAAGTTCAAAGCCAGCTTCAGAAAATTAGTGAGGCCCTAAGTAATTCAGTGAGATCCTGTCTCTAAATAAAATATTGAAAATAAAAATCAACTGTATAGTTGACTCTCTGAAGATAATAAAGAAAAAAAGTCAATTGATACAGATAAAGAAGTTCTCCAAATTCAATAACTTGAATAAAATGCTCACAAAACAAGAAATACATAGAAGTTTCCTCAACCTGAGGCAGGACATCCATGAAAAACCCACAGCTGATATCACACTTAATGGGGAAAGACTGAATGCTTTCTCTTAAGATATGGAAGAATATCTGTCACTACTTTTTAGCATTTTCCATAAAATTGGGCTGTCAGTCTTAGCCTTTGCAATAAGACAAGAAAGAAAAATGAAAGGCACATAAGTTGTGAAAGAGCAAGTCAATTGAAGACATGGTTTTGTTTATGATTCAACAACTATGACGTTGGGAAATGCAGTGATGTCAGAAAAAGGTTGGTATTACTGAGGAAACTGTGGAAGGGTAAACCAATCGCTCAGAGCCAGATGCTGGCTGTAGAACACAGCTGTCACAAGATGGGCTTAACTGTGGGGACAAGTGCATGGAGTACTTCATGCATGGCATATATTAAGAGCGTCTGAGTGGCAAACCACTACCCCATGCTAGGCATGTGAGTGGCAAACCTCTTACCCCATAGGCACAGTCCTGGGCTTGAGGCCATGTAGTATTGCAGTCCCTGAGCTTGCTCCATGGCCCACTCCTTGATTGGTTGCTGCAAGGACAGTTGGCCAGAAATTGTATTGGTGGCTGCTTGTAATCTGCTTAGCTACTGCCTGAGTACATATGCATGGTAACTGAGCAAAAAAATCAGACCTGCTTCCTGCTTGGTCTCTGGAGCTCTTGATTAGTGACTCTGCAGCCACACTCTTCTCTACCCTGTTCTGTGGACCTCCTTGCTGGACGAGAGAGATCCCTCACACTTATGAGATATTTAAAAGCTCTCCAGTGATAAACTCCCCAGTTTTTCCAAATATTAACCCTCAATGATACATTTTAATTTTGAAAGAGAGAAAAGGACTTCTACTCACTAACTTAAAGAATAATATTTGAGAGGGTGAAATTGTTCAAACATTGGACCAGACAAGCTGGGGGCTTGTACCACTATGATTACTGTAAGATCCCTAGCCTGGTTACATTTATGATGTTTTTGCAGTAGCTGAAACAGTACTTATTATTGGTACTATATATGATAAGTAATAGATCATTAATCAATAGTGGTATATTATAATCTATTATTTGATAATAAATACAATTATCAGATGTTATTTTAATAATGATATGGTAAAATTTGGTTAGAACTGATTGATTAAAAAAAAATCTATGCTTTTGGCAAAGACACAGTGACACTTCATCTTGCAAACCTTTTTAACTTTTTGTATTTGCCAAGATGATATCACTTTTGTGTGGATGAGCCAGATATGTTGCCACAATCTTCTGAAAGCCAAAGTGTTTTTTTCTGAAGTTACCTCATTATTCGTGAGAAGGTTAACCTTGGTTCTAACAGGGTGAAGAAAGAGCAAAAAGTACATGGAATCCTATTGAAATTCATGCCTCATCTCTGTGAAGTCAGTAAGAAGCTCTGTACAGACGCGGATTAAACTCCGACTTAGGAGTAATTAGTGAGATGAAAATAGAGAGTGATTTGACAACGTTGGCATCATGTATGGGTTCTGAGTTTTATATCTGATTTGTGTTGGATATCAAGGAAGCACACATACCATTGAGGTTGTATAAAACAAGACAGGATGAAGATTGAGAACAATGGTGTCTGATTCCACGTTACACTAGTCAGATGCCTGTTCTGCTTTCTTACCACCCCTCTTTCTTCTTTCTCTCCCTCTTCTTCCTCTTCATTTTCTTCTTTTCCTTTCTTCTTCTTTCCTCACTATCATTCTAACCCAGCCATGGGTAACACTGTAGCAACTTAGGGTTCATAAATTAATATTAACCACAATATTTAAAGTTATGAAGTTGAAGTGAGTTTTCAGTTTATATACTAGTGAGATGGGACACACTGTGCTTACTTGGTGCTAGGTTTGACAGCTTCTAAGGAGAATGTTTTCCCATTTTACACAGCCTCCAGCGAGGTTAAGTTTCCCAATGACCATAACTGGTAAGTGCTGGTAAGTCAGATGTTGCCAATCATTCTGCCTAATTCTGAAGCCTGTGCATTGCTCATTATATCACGCAGCCTTCCAGAATCTCCATGACTAGATAAACCGGCAAACACTATCCCGTGGTCTGTTAATAGAGGCAAACAAATTTCTGAACAAGCTGGAGAAAGAAACTCAATGCATATTTTAAAGCATATACCTAAGAAACTCTGGGAAGCAAGACAGGTGTCTACATGAATTGTTGGAGGTAGAGGGAGGAACGCGAGTCACACCCAGTGAATATGGGGTAGTGTGGATGATGAGGAATGAGCAAGTTGGGTTTTCACTGGAGTGTGTGTGAACCTTTAAGGCATTTCCACCAACATTATCCTATGTTTGTTCTCAAAACAGTCATGACAGTTAGATAAGGAAAATTTATTCACTTCACTTTACTGATTAACAAATCGAAATGTAGAAAGTTGCACTGGTAATTTGTAGCAATTTTTCTAGTGTTTCTAGAAGTTATTCCCCTGACATAGTTCTTATCCTTAACTTGGGCTGTTAAAAAGGAAGAGCGTTTCTTTCTTGATCTTTGCCCACTTCCTTTGAGAGAGACGGAGAGAAAGAGATGAAAGGTTGATTGAGTTCATGCTTTGAGTTGAATAGATACAAGGCAAAGCTCCTTATCCTTTTATTCTCCACTGCGAGAAGAGACTGGTTGTTTGGCCCTTGGCATTTTCTTAGCTAGTAATACCAGATCGTAATTTTGATCAGAAAACATATATGTCAATCTCTCACTTAGTAAAATGAATACATAGTAGACGTTTTTGAAAAGAAGTCATGGATATTGTCGACTGCCACTCTGGTAGGTAGTTTACATATGTTACCTTTTTAAAACAATTTTTGTTTTGTTTATTTATCTTTATGTGGTGCTGAGGATCGAACTCAGTGCCTCACATGCGCTAGGCAAGTGTTCTACCACTGAGTGGCAACCCCAGCCCACCATCCATTCCCTTTTCACCACCGCAGACCAGCATTTCCGGTTGGTCAGCACCACGTTTTGAAGCCAAGCAGAAGATCTGGGGAATTAAGAATTGTCCCAGGTCCTGTAACTTGATATTGTAGAGTAGAAATCACACGCAAGTCTGCCTGTCCTCAAAACTTGTGATTTTGCCAATAAAGGTGGATTTAGAGTCTCTTTTTTCCTTCCCTGGTGCTCCAATTGGTGAATCTCACACTCAATTCATGTTGTCCTCGGTCAATGGCTCTTACCCTGCTTTAAGCTTTCGTGTATTTCTATGATCATATTTTGTTGCCCTAAAACCTATTTCTTGTTTCTCACTGTCCCTTGAAACCCCAAAAGTCTCTAAAGTCCAGGTGAGGTTTCACTCCTCTAAGAAAGGTTTGGAGAAAACTGAAATTGCAAATTACCTTGGTCTCCTCTGGACTGTAACAGAACCTGGTCATATCATTGAGTATCATTTGTTACCAATCACATAATTATTTCTGTGTCACTTTTTAATTTCTACATTTCAACTGAGTTTTTGTGGTCAGGAGCACACCTATTAAATTCCATCCCAGTGATGAGCAGGTGCACAGAATAGTCACTAAATATCGCTTACTTTCGAGAAGGGAATAATTAGGGAACAGTTAATTCAGCCCAGTTATATAGAAGGTCAGGTTTAACTGATCATCAGTCTTATGTAACTTTTAAGTATTGACAGTAACAAGCAGGTTAATAAGGCGGTCAAATGGAAATGCAGGCAGTCCTGCTTGAGTTTCATAGCAGGCTGGTTTGTTCCAGTCCTTTAATGGTATTCTCTATGTGGATATTAATAAAGTCCTTAATTTTTTTTAAAGTAAGATGACCTTTCTCCTCCTTCTGTTTGTGTTAATAGTATTTCTTTGCTCACCAGTTTTATTTTCTATTTATACAGTACTAAAGTAAATGCCAGTCCAGCTCCTGTCAAAATAATCACAAGGGGACCCAGCCTGAATGGATGAACTTTTATAGGATCTTTGCAAATCCCTCCAGTGCAGATTAGAAAGCTTGAATATTTTAGGCTTTGTTGCACAGGCATTTGAAAACTTATTTTATAAATCTGGGAACTGAGTTTTTTTGCAAGCTAATGCAATTATCTCCTTATCCCTATCCTTTCCCCGTGGCCACCTCCTGGCATGTGATATACAATATGTGTTCAACAGGTGTTTGTTAGGTGAAGTGTAGAACCTGATATTTTATAAATACCCCATGGGTGTCATGTCTCTGGAAGAACAGACGCGCTCTCCCATTATTTTTCTCTCTCCTGGCTCTGTGGTGGGGTGATGTTAACACTGGAGCTGGGCCGAAGGATAACAGCTCACACTTTGGAGAAGCTGCTGTAGGTGTGGAACGAAGCCAGAGGTTCAATTACTGAAATGAAAATCTGCCCGATTAGCTTAATTTGGTCTTCAGAGTCCTCAATTATATTTGATGACTTATGACATACTGCAGTTGGAACCTCAGAATTTCCAAAGGTTAACAGCAGATGAAGTTTAATTAAAACTCAGTGTTTTAAAAGTTGAGTAATGCAAAACTTCAGCTTCTTACAAGACAGAGACACGCACTTACCATCTGAGCTACTTTAAGATCTTCAATAATCTTGAGTCAGATGCATATTGAGGAACAATCCGAAATTTACAAGTTCAATTAACAAATTAATACAAAGAGAAATTTAAAAAGTGTCATGGATTCACACTTGCTCCTAAGAATAGTAATAATTACTGCATTGCTCTTGAATGATATTTTTGTTTTGGGGAAGCAATTTTTTAAAATTTATGATCTCATTCAACACATAATAATTGAATATTAAATCTTATTTACTCAAAGTGGAGATGAAACAAGAACATTTCCTTATGATTTATAAAACTAAATTTTAAGCAATTTTTCAATGTAAAAGTTGTCTAGTGCATTCTTATGGTGAAATTCCACATAGATCTGTGGCTTTCATAAAACAGAGACCCAAACAGATTGCACCCAGGGCAAAGTTTAGAGGCTCAAGAGGGACTTTCTTTCATCACTTAATTTGCTAATAAGGGAAAGCAGCTTGCTGTAACGTAAAGGCAGACCTTTCTGAGGCTGGGACACACAAGGACACTCAGGAACAGTGCTCAGCCCCTCAGGGACCCAGCTTCCTTCCATCTTGTGGATCTTTTCTCCTTAAGGACCTCAGAGCACTTTCTATGAAGCTGACATATGGGAAAAGGGAGTAAAGGGTGTCCCTCTCCTTCTTAACCCTAGGATTCCAGAGGTGACTTAATGATTTCTGCTCACAGTCCACCATCAGGAGCCAATGACATGTAGATTTCCGAGTGACATAAAAGAAAAGTTGATTTGGCAAACTCCAGACCTGCATACACCCTGTTTTATTTTTGAGTTCCTAAAATATATGCTATTCTTAAACTACCTCCTTTTCTATATTGTCAGAGACCTGACATTTGTATAACTAGAATCAAGTTTTCTTTTAATTTAACTTGAGATTATGGTTAGTAGTGAGAGCTAGGAACACTCAGAAGAGTAAGGTCGTCAGGTCTGAGGAAGGAGTGGCTGCTTCTGGGGCATATTGACAGGTGGAAATAGAAGACAAGGACTTTCACTCAGCAAAGCAGAGAGCATATGTTCATATACTCCTTCTCGAAAAGTTGTTAAAGTGATGGTATAGAATTAAAATGATCAAACAAAAACTAAACAAAATAACACCTCTAACATAGGACTTAGGTGGTGGACCATGCAAAGAAATGGGGTCTCAGCAAAGCTGTGAAAGGTTGAAAAAAGGGAGAAGCAGATGGTTGATGAGATAGTGAAGGAAAGCATGTCCCAAACAGGGGACATTAGTTGAGCCCTGGAGCAGAGGTTCTCCAGGGGGATTCCTGGGTCAGCTGCATCTTTGTCAGCCATGATTTAGCCAGAAATGGTGGCTCTTGGGCCTACACTGGTTCTGCTGAGTTGCAAACCCTGGCGATAGGCTCCAGTCATCTGAGTGTTAATAAGCCTCAGACAATTCTGATGTGTGGTTGGGAATCACTGCTCTAGAGACTCTCTGGATCCCAATGCATTAGGCAGGAAGGAGGCAAGAATGACAGGTGGAGTTTAAGTAAGGTGACACATTTGGACATCCTCATATAAAATAATTGTTTCCCATTTCTGCTTACCTATTCCAAGGGCAGCATGTTAAATATTTGAGTGTTTATATCTTTTTTAAAAAGGAAGGCTTTTTATCTAAAGAAACTACATAAGTCACCTTGCAACTATCAGAAGAGCCAGTCTGAACTGTGAAACTGCTTAATATAGAAAAGGAGGTATTTGGCACTAGGGCTGCCTGTCAATGGACTCTAGAGTGAAGTCTGAAGATAGATTCCTTACCCGCATACCAAGACCAATCAGTCAGCAAGAGTCGAGTTTTCAACATAATAGAAAAAAGGAAGTAAAGAAAAACTTAAAGGGAGGGGAGATGACCTTAACAGAAATTAAAGTAATTCATCATATAGGAGCGATCATAGAATAATAGCTCAATGCCTTCCAAAAGAATTAAGAAAATATTATTTCTACAAATAAAATCAGATGAGGCATCAAATATTAACTAGCTAGAAAAAGAAATTTATTTTTTAAAAAAAATTAAAAACATTAGAAAAATATATAAATTCTACTTACACTTTTGGCATATAAATTTGAGGAAATTGTACTAGCTATAGAAAGAAAAAACAAACAGTAAAGAGAAAAGACGAGTGACACAGAGCACTGAATTGGGGGTAAGCTTTTGACTAATGGGATATACAGAGAAATCAGACATTGTACAATAAATACTAAAGGAGAAAATTTAATAGCTGAAGTATAAGTGTCTTTGGATTAAAAAGGTGTAACTACCTGGTCCTGCAGTGAACAGGACTCAGAGAAATGATGCACAAAATGTTATTCACTTTTTGCTTTTATGATCAAATGCAGGGGAGTCAGTTATAGCCTAGGAAAATATGCAAATATTATCAATCATGACAATTAAGCATCAAGAAATATTTCTTAGAGTTGCTACAAAAAATATAATGGTGAATATTTATTTATTCAAAATTACAAAAGTACTTAAAAGAAAAGCTAAAAAGTAGACAATGTATTGGTCTTAGGTGTCAGGGAAAGCCTGGTCTGAGAGTTAAGTCTGTGTCAGAATAGAACACAATGAATCCAGAAGTATGGTGGAATTGTAGATTGTCCAGGTTGAAGTCACTATTGGAATTATAGTTTTAGGAATAGTTTTAAGAGTTAAATAATGTCCCTCTAACATTGGAGGCATAGGGCAAGGAAGTTTGCTTCTTCTTTTAATTTCTCCATTTTTCAAACCACAAAAATTAATTTGGTTAAAAACCATTAAAACTCCAACCCTCTTTTCCTAGCTTGTATACTGGATACTGTTGGTTGAATGCCACTATTTATTTCTCCTTTTCCTTATTGACAGATCTGCAGGTTTGTTCCTGCAGTTGCTCACAGCTGCACACAGCCCTGAGCGTGGGAAAGATGACTCTGTCTCCAACTACAGGTGCATTCTCATTAATCTCAATCATAGTGCAATCAGCCCTCTGTATTCAGGGGTTTACATAAAATTGTCAACTAGACACATACATGGTACTAGTACTGAATATGTATAGACATTTTTGTTGTCATTATTCTCTAAAGAATACAACCTAACAACTAATTACATAGCATTAGCATTATCTTGGATATTCTAAGTAATCTAGATATGATTTAAAGTACATTAAAGTGTGGGCTGCATATAGATACTTTTGTCACTTTATATAAGGAACTTGTGCATCTTCACATTTTGGTTGCTGAGGGAAGATCCTGGAACCACTCCCCAAGGATACCGAAGGACAGCGGTCACTCCATTTCTCTGGTAGATAATTGGATTAGGATTATTTATGATGTCTAGTTCTGGCCAAAGATGAAAAAGGCCTATCTACTGGGAAAAAGTTCTTTGCCTCAAAAAAGCACAAGAAAAACTTGTGGACATTCCTCCTCCTGGAACTGTATGGGTTTCTGACAGCCTGTGGGGAGCTGGCCTGGCGGCAGAGCAAAGGTGCTGATGGAATCCAAACAAAATAATGTTAAAGAACCTCAGTGAAGTTTCTTACATGATGAAACTATTGGGCCAGCCACTACTTCCAAAGGCTTCTGATTAAATGCAATACTTTTAACTGTGTTAAGCTATTTTGAGTGTGATATTCTGTCCCTTGCCATTGTAGACCTTCTATCATATTCACCTGGCAGATGCACACTAGGGAGACCAGACCCTTCCTGAGTGTGAAGTATTGGGTTGATTTAAAGTGTAGGGGTGTGAGGAACATGTACTGCTCTTTGGGATGATAGAATAAGTGGAAGCATCAAAATATCCTTAAACTCAAAACAGCACAGATTTAACGTGTGTATTTGCAGTAATCCATAATGATCCACCACAATGCAAAATCTGCTCAACAAGAATCTTCAGAGGTCAACTTCTGGATGAAAGGCAAGACCAATCATGGACCACTTGAGATGACTGAAGCACCCTGTGAATTATGCTTACACACATTATCTCACTAAAATCCTCACAACTACTTTAAGAGTTAGAGTTAAGAGAATGGCAGCCTTTTATGTTCATGGCTAGACTAATGTAATGAAGACAGCATTGGACAGCAGGACCACAGAGCAGATTGTAGAGGTGCACCTGAGAATCGGGTAATGAGTGGGCCACATCTGATTTGGAGACAAATTTTCCCAAAGATTTCATAAAGCTTTCCAAATCCACAGTATCTTTACAAATTGTCCTCAAATTCTTTTGCAACCACAAAAATCAAGTAATCATTCACATTCATAGGCAAAGTGAGAAAGGATAATATAGAAAATATTGAACAGAAATAAGAATTCATTGCCGAAAAGTTTTGCAGCAGTCTTGAGAAGGTTCTGTTTTCTTCTAGTTCCATGACTTGTCTTATACTTTGGTATTTCCATAGACAGCATCTTTAGCATCCCAGAGAAAGCTCCAACAACTCTAAATGAGCTGGGCATGGTGGGGTGTGCTTGTAGCCCCGGCTACTTGGGAGGCTGAGGTGGGAATATTACTCACTCCCAGGAAGTTGGGGCCAGTCTGGAAAACAGTGAGACCCCCCCATCTCCCCCCCAAAAATTCTTGATATGAATTATTTAAGGTGTATTGCAAGTATAGACATCTCTGGTGATTCGAAGGCATCTTCAGTTAAGTGCAAACAGGAGAAATGTGTTTTTCGGATTGCTCAGCCCAATTACAATGATTATCAATCCAACAAGATACACAGTGATGATAGCTTTTTATTTTTAGACAAAAAATGAGGGAAAATGATGAACCCAAGGTTAGGAGTCAAACCCCTCTTGGCAGAGTCCACACACTTTCTGTACTCTCCACTCCTTTTACAAAGAAAGCTCCTTTCACCAAACAATTCCAAGCCATCAGGGCCACAGGGCTGGTTTTTGAGGGGTGAGATCTCTTACATGAGGGTGTTAGGAGTGAGCTGGAAGATGATTTCCCTCAGGATGTTTTAGAAGAGGTTTGTGTACAGGTGGGTTGGGGTGGGGCTCTGAGGCCTCTTCCTAGTGTGATTTCATATTTTGATGATCTCTCAAGGCCATGTGTAAGCAAAAATTCCTTGAACCGTCTACCTAGGATGTGAGGGAACAAGCTCAAAGTCACACTTTCACGTGATGGAAAAAGCTCCTCTACAGCACAGGGTTGGCAACTTTCAGATGTACGTTGCCCAAATTCTGACCCATATTTGGTTACCTGAATCTTCATATGAGCTCACGCAGGGTAACCTGCTTGGGTGCTGTTGGTTCTGCTATTATAGGAACAGGGATGCTTACCTGGTTCAATACAGAGCAGAGTTAGAGTCAAATGGTGGCATAGGAACTCTCAGAAATTGATTCTTTTTTCTTGCCTATCTATCATAAATTATTCCCCTCTTGGCATAGAGCTAATAGAAGTCTGAAGAGGAGCCATCTTCCAGGTGACAGCCAGAGGAGAGACATAATTTGGCCCTAGTGTTGATGGAGATGTTCTGTGATTTATGGTTTTGGAAAGGAGAGGCTAAAGCAAAATGAAGATATTAAAGCTTTGGGGAATGAAGCTTTTTTTTTTTTTTGGTCAGTTTTTCTCTATTAGTTTAATTGGGCATGATAGTTACTCTCAAAGTAATGGAAATGAATAGAAATAACTTTACCCAAAATGGCCTTTTTGAGGTGCATACTCCTTTTAATGACTCAGTGTATTGGGCTTAGAATCCTTAGTATTTGGTAACAGAGCCTAAGCAGAGATGTTCTACTAAACACTCTTTTTTTTTTAAACATAGGAAATCAATTCTTTCTGAAGACATAGTGATATCAAATCTTTGGTTAATTAGTGTTCACATATTAGGAGACACCCCACAGGAGTGACAGTACTATTATATTCCACATTTTTTCAGTAACCTGAAATAGAGTAACTCAACATCTCACCAACTGTCAGAATTAGAGCCATGTATAAGATCTACATTGCCCAAATTCTGACTCATATTTGGTTACCTGAGTTGACCTTTTGCCTTTTTTCCAAACCAGACAAGGTCATGGAGTTGTCATATCAACAGACGATTAAATATCCAAGGTCAACCCTTCAGTGTCCTTTGGAAGATAGACTTTGCCATAATGTTTGAGAGAAGAACCAGCTGGAATGGAGGAGTCCTGGATGCACATGCCTGTGTGGGGTCTATGCCTGAAGCTTTCCACAAGAGTCGGACATTGACCTACAGGGATTTCTATGGGCTTTCCCTCACTCTGTAACGACACCCCATACATCTCCATCAGCCTTCTCTTCTCCAGGGTATTTCCAGTGTAATAGGCATTTCTGCCTGGTGGTTCCTGGAGAGGAAAAAGGATGGAGTTCTTGCTTTGGCTCTTGGTAATGGTTTTGTTTCCTCAGAACTCTGGCCTGCTGGTTTACACCGACCTTCTAACTCCCTGATATTTCTACCACCTCACTGGCTGTGACACTCTGGGTTGTCCTCTCAGAAGTCTTGAGTCACTAGCTTGTAGATGTCAAGTTTTGAAGCTTCTGATTTTGTTTTACTGTTGAATGTTATTTCTGCTTGCCTCCTGCTTCTAGAGGTTGGAAAGTAGGAGGATGTTTTGATGGACCCACAGAATTCAAGTAGTGACCTCTAAGCTCACAACTTACTAGTGAAGCTTCTTACAGGCACATTCACTTTCTTTCTATGAATTCTAGCATCAATTAGTTGGCTTTTACTTGCATTCTATAAGAACAGGCTAATGAATCCATTAGGCGTGGTGGTGGTTATTCCTACTCTAAAAGCATTCTTTAAGACAGGGATTTTCACAGAAAGAGACGAAGTTGTGTTAGTTCATAAATAATTAAATATTCAGGAAGAAAGAGGAAAGTAGATGTTGAGGAATAGCAATGTGGTTTAAAAAAATTATGGGCAAATGCTGTGATTAGCTAAGAAAAACTATGCCCTTTATGATATAGTACTTTAAAAAGGACAACAAAATTAACTTCCAAAATGTCATTTTTTTTCTTTTAAAGTAACTAAATATTTCAGAACACATTTCAACCAATGAGTCAACAAAGTATATCCAGCAAACATCTACCACAACTGTGTCCAGTGCTATTCTACGTACTGAGGAGAACATAAAATAAATGCAAGTTATTGAGCCATCAAGCAGCATCTGCTTTAACTGAGGAGGCTAGAGATCGCCTAGGTGACAGCTAGAGCAAACCGCAGGTGGCTATGGTCCAGGCTCCCCCTTGCTACCCACTCTTACGCATTGGTACATTTCACAAGCAGACATGACCAAGCCAGGGAAAGCGCCTTTCAGCACAGCAGATCTACGCAGGAGGGGTCCTCCTGACAGTCACGACACCCGAGTTCTCAGTCAGCCTCTCCTTCCATATATCAAGGTCAAACAAGGCCAGGTGAATGAAAACTAAGAATTTCTATCACAGATATTCAAATATTTGAAGTGGAACTGTTGTATAAAGACTCTTATCATGTTGGAAGTATGTTTATTTAGTGTTAATTGAAAAGAATCGAGAAGGAAGAACAGGATAGAGGAGAGACCTGGAAAAACAGAAGAAAGAGACCTTTAAAATTTCCCCAGGGAATTCTCTGTTTGTTCTTCGGCAATGATGATCGGATGAAATTTACTCTAACACAAGTCAAAGGATCATTTCTCATTTTCCATTTCCGTAAATTCTACTGTGCCATTAAACAGCATTTCCTGCACTCTGTATAGTCAAATGTGGCTAAAGAGGAGGTATCATCTGGGACCCAGAGAACTGGTAAGGACCCTTCTAAAAGATCAAGAAACTCCCTGCTAAATTTCCTGCCATTACCTAGCCCTACCCGATAGGGAAAATAGATAAATAAAGAAGAATAAATACAGAAAAAAAAACCCTCTTAGTTCTCTCTGATCTATTAAAACCTGAAATGAGGCACAGGTGCTTTCTGGATCACTTTCTGGGGCCTTTGTGCGAGACACACAGATGCTGATTTTCCCTCTTTCCGAGGTTAGGTTTTGTGTCTCTTTCCTTTACCTCCCACTAAGCCATGCTCCCTACATTTCACAAGGCACAGGTCTGATCTTCCACACTGATTATGTATGCTTTGACGACAGGGGCATTTCTCATAGTTCTGAAACTCCATCCCTCAGGGCCTTGTCCACAACAGAACATAAATACTACATTCATGGAGCGTCTGAGACTCCGTGCATAGGGCAGCAGGAAGATAGTGGCAGATATGCTGTTCATGGAGAATAAACAATTGATCATAAACAAGGTACGAATGCCAATGACTTTGACCTAGAAACATGTTCCCAAGCCTTATTTTTTTTAAAAGAGGGAGTGAGAGAGGAGAGAGAGAGAGAGAGAGAGAGAGAGAGAGAGAGAGAGAGAGAGAGAGAGAAAATTTTTAGTATTTATTTTTTAGTTCTCGGAGGACACAACATCTTTGTTGGTATGTGGTGCTGAGGATCGAACCCGGGCCGCACGCATGCCAGGCGAGCGCACAACCGCTTGAGCCACATCTCCAGCCCCAAGCCTTATTATTTTGAGATAGAGTTTTGAGGCCCTGAAGGCACAGCCCTACCTCTTATGTAGGATCTGGACATTGCCATGGCAATCACTCTAAAAATGAGGCAAGGTGTGAGGTCGGCCTTGGGGTTGGAAGAAACCAGAGCCGCCTCCAGTTCTTGGCCCAGGCTCTCAGGAGGAAGAGGCTGGAGCTGGCCTTGCGGGGAGCCTACTGTCCCTTGTCAGAGGAAAGTGTGAAAAGTCTCCATGCACAGTAACTAAGTGTTGCAGCCATGGCAGAGAGAGCACATCCTTTGAAATCATTAAGAAAGAATCTTGCAGAAAACTCCGAGGAGACAGGACTGAGGCCCTCTCTCCCAGGAGGAGGCCGTGTTTTCTCTTGAGGAATAAGGGATAGCTGGGCGCTGAGCACAGGCTTTAGACCCAGTTGTGAAACTGCTTCTTCAGAAGATGGCCCTGTGTGTGGATTTATTTTACCAAAGGAACCCTAGGAGCTGCCACTCAGTCCTTCACCATTTTTCAGCTGTGACACAGCTCTAAAAATAGCACAGAAATGCATTGTTCCTTGTCCCCAAAGGTGCCTTGGCAGCTTAGCGGCTCCTGCGCCGTCAGTTGTGAAAGCAATGACCAGGCACCAGGGATGTTGGTGGTAATAACCAGAACGTTTTAATCAGATGTTCAGGACTGCCCAGGTTTCCTAGGCCCGTGTCTTTATAAATAGACTTCAGCTTGAGAATCTGTCTGGTATTAAACCTGAATTGCTTCCACAGCTTCTTCTGCTAAGAGCAGTTCCTTTATGCACACCTGTTATTGGTCTGTTGTTTCTCACCTCCCTAAATGTGGAGATTCTTTTTCCGCGTGATTTGAGATTCTGTATTCCCTGTGCATGCTCAGGATTATGTAATGATTTTTTTTTTTTCTAAGCAGGCTATTTAGGGCCTTTGTCACCAGGCTTTTTTCTTTAGGTAAAATGTAGAATGAACTGGTGAGTATTTTACTCTAAGATTGATGTACCATGGAACATATCCCAGGGCTGTGGGCAGCTCAGGTTCCACTTTGCAGATCCCCAAGTAACTTATGGAGAGCAGCGACTTACTCAAGTGTGGAGCATTTGGCTTTGAAAACCATCTGGCTTATGGTTGCAGGAGTAATGCGGCAGTCTTTCAATTGTCCCCTCACCTCCCGTTCTTGGAGAGGCCATGACATTTAATTTCAAAATGGAAAGATCTTGATTCACTGCCAAGGATCAGCTTTGTGTGCATTTTTTTTATATAGTTCCATTTACATACCCTTCCAAAGATTAGGGTTGTATGGAAAGGTTTATGGTCTCTTTGCTCTGGTTTTGCTGGTAAAACAAATGAAGCTTCAATAAAAAATACATCTGCCCAGCTCTGGAAGCTATAGTGCTATTTCTTCTAATTTTCATGACAGGGTAAAATACAGCATGGACTAGAAATTCTTCAGATAGTTTCTTGGCTTTTAGATCAATATTGACTTCTTTTCCCTATCCATTTGCTGTGTATACTTATTTTCTTATTTAGCCTTTGTGATTTGCTCTGGCTTGGCTATATAATTTTGGGCAGGATTGGGAAATTATCTATTTATCATCAAATTATCCTGAGGAAAACCTTGTGCTGCTTTTTGGAATTATACACAAAAACGTATTTGGATTATAGCAGAATATGTTCTTTTTTTTAATGCTAGTGTTTACGAGGATACTGTTTTTGTGTAGAATGTTCCACCCTTGGGAGGCAAGTTCCCTGAATGACATTGCTAAACATATTTCCTGCAATCCCTTCCCATTCTCTGTGCTCCCACCAAATTCACCCATTTCCCTTCTCCAAGACCTTTCCTCACTTTCCTGCTTTGTATATTTCCACACCTTTTCTGCTCCTACCCCATCTGGCCCCTCCAAAAGAGGGCTGATTGTCTAGAAATGATTTCTGCTTCCTCCTTCCAGATCCTAAACCACAACTTCCCACAGGTGGCCATGTGGAATCTGTCCCTCAACACAGCAGCAGCATTTGCTCCTCATTACTTAAATGTTCTTCTCTTTCCTCTTGTATATATTTTCTCCCCCACTCTCTATCCATCCATCTTTATCTATATCTAATCTATGTCTATATCGTCTATCAATTACCATCATCTATCTAACTTCATTATTCCGTCTTCTCTAGCAGTTCCAAACTCCTTTTACCCTGATTTATTCTTGTTTCCCCTTACCAAATTCAGCACATCTTATTCATAATAGCTGTTCATTAAACATTTATTGGTAAGTCAATGAGTGAAAATCCCTGCAGGTCAGTGCTACATAATAGATGTGTTTTGTTTAGTTTTGCAACAATTATAGATTCTCTAACTGGGTCTTCATAAGTACTTCAGTTTTTTTTTAAATCACTCATTATGTCCAACTGGTAGGCTAGAAATAGATTAAAAATGTAAAAGTAGAAAGAGGAAACAAGGAATCTTCTTCCCATATTCTCTCTATTTTCTACTATTTGTTTTTATTCCTTTTATAGGAGGGAAAGCAGAAAACATATGACCTTGCTTGAGCATCAAACCTGCCAGCTTTATTTCCTTTTCAATCTGAATAAGGTGACTTCTCTCCAATCTGATGAGGTTCTTTTAAAAAACAGCTCTGTAATAACTATCAACATTCCAGGCATTTCTTGAAATTTAACCATGAGACCATAAGACTACATTGCAGCCAGTGTGTGTTTGTGTGTGTGTGTGTGTGTGTGTGTGTGTGTGTGTTTACAACTGGTAGCTGTTTCAAATAGCCTTTAACACAATCTGCTATGCCTGTTTTACCACATACCATTTCATTTGGAAAGAAAATTGAAGGTTTCTAGAGTGATGATAAATTACTTTGTCATAGCACTGAGTGATATTTTGCTGGAGGACAAGGTGAATTGACTTCCAAAGTATAGGGAAGAATTCTAAAATGTCCTAGTTCTGCTGTAAGTGTGTATAGCTCATCATTGGAAATGTCTGTGATCATATTAAAGGAAATTTTAGTTTCCTTCACACAAATTCAAAAGAAAAGAATGCTGTAATTTTTATGATTTTTCTTTATTTTGTGAAAACTGGTTTATAGAGAGATTGCATCTTTCTTGTTACAGACCCAAGGACATGTCTAGGGATGGCCGAGGTGTGTGTTCTTATGGTCAACCATGAGAAGAGGAAGCCATTAGAAGTGGGAGATTCATTCCTATGTTGTGTGAACAAGGTGGGGGATTCAGCGTGGGAGAACAGAGCTTTGGAGAGCTGGAGAAACATTTGGGTGAGGAGCAAACCCACCTCCGCGAGTCTCACAAGCAGCAAGACTCCTTTCCACTCCAGGCAAGCAGCCAGGCTAATAGAAAATGAGAGAGGTCTTGAAGGTTTGGAAGCAATGTTGCTTACTTTGAAATTTCTGAACAGGTTCAATGCTCACTGTTGGTACAGACGAGACCTATTTTAGGTGGGGAGTAGGATGCAGAATGAGAAAGTTTTCAGTAGATAGTCAAAATTATTGAAAAAGACAATGCTTCTGGAATCTCCTGAGTAGAAAAAAGTCCTTGACACAAAGTGTATTACTAGCATCTGTCTAGTAACACATCTCCAATTTACAGAGAAACAGATGTTAGAGGCTCAGAGACCCTCCTTCCCATCTCTAGCTGGTTGGTGAGTATACTTGTTCATCCGTTCATTCGTTCATTCATTCATTCATACAAACTAACATTTATGGAGCACTTACTCAGTGTCTTTTAGCATCTCAGGTTCTAGGAAAAAGGGATGAGTACGACAGAATCTCTATCTTTGCTCCTAAGGAAGAATATGAGAAATACATGACCCCAGGAGAGGAGAGCCAAGTGACCCTAGTGGACAGCTGGTCAACCATCACACATGGGAATAAGCTCTGCTGAGCTCAGAGGAACTGTCACCCTGGATCACCACCCACAGGCTCAGGGGACACATAAGTGTCTGTAGTTTTGAATTACTGCATTTTGAGGTGGCTTTATCATGGCAAAAGTGCTTGAAGAGAGAGAGAGAGAGAGAGAGAGAGAGAGAGAGAGAGAGAGAAGCAACCACTACAATTTAGAGTGATAAATGGTAGGATAAGATGCACATTGAGGAGGCTTTTTTTCCCCTAAGGAAATGGAACAATATTTTCCCCAGTCCTCCTGCTCAACACAATTAAAAACCCTGGACATTAAATATAAAACAAATCTGAGAAGACTTGGGAAGGTGTAGCGAAGAGGCAGACAGAGGAGAGAACTCGTGACCGAAAGGATGATGCACTGATTAGTCGCCCGAATGGCCTTTCTGCCCTTATGTCCCAGACTTAGAGCTGGAGAAACTGGTGACCCGGGAATGCCAGTGGGTGTGGAAAAAGAGAAGACCCCACCAAAGTCTGCTGGGTGACCAAGGGGCAAGGAGAGAAGCAGCTCAGAAGGACAAAAAGATTTCAGTAATAACCCATCTACTTCAGACAAATACCAAAGAAAATACTATGATTCCACACCAATTTTCATCAGCCCATTAAAAAGTTAATTCAAAGAAAAACTGCACACAGGGTCTAGAAAATTTGGTACTGACCCTGAATTTTTAATTACCTCCCTGGGCATTTTGCTCTGCGTAACAGAACCACGAATGACTACTTCTGAGTGGATTTGGACCAACAAAGACACCGGTGGGAAGACAAGCCAGGCAGATAGACTGAGCAAGGATGCATCTGGGGGGCTGAACGTGAACAGGGTTACAGGTGCTCTCTTGCCTCTGGGTTGGCTATGGAGGTGCTGCTGCAGCTGCCTGTAATCTATGAGTCTCACATCTTTTTTTATTATCGGTGTCTCTCTTGCCTTTCGATTTATTGTATGTACCTCTTAGTATCGGAAGCTTAGGAGGCCTAAAGAGCATGTGCTGCAGGGGTTAATACCTTAAAGAAGGCTCTGTATCCAGAGTCTTAGTAACTGGAAAACCAAGCTCAAACTCCTAAAGCTTCCATTCTATATTTGGAAGTTTTTCACCAAAGTAAAATTTATACACATGAAAACATACTGAGCATTAAGTATACAATTTGGGCAATTTTGATAAATGCAGGCAGAGATGCAGCCATCACTTTGGTGGGTATCAGAATCATTCTGTCACCACAGGAAGCTCCTCCTGACCCCCTGGCCCCAGGCCATCTTCATTCAGCACACACAAGCAATCTCCTGATATCTCTTACCACAGGCAGTTTTCCCTTTCCCCAACCTTCAGACGAATGGAATCATTCAGAATATGGGCTTTTTGGTGAGGTTGTACCAGTTTACCTTCCCACAATGTTTTAGAGTTCGTTCTATGTACAAAAAAAAAAAAAAATGACAAAGATCTGAAAAAAGACTTGTCCTTCAGAAAAGAAATTTATTCCACCTAATAGATGATTTTCAAATTGGAGGCCAATCATCCTCCTTTGATACCCTTCCAATTTGAGGCCAGATTCCCAAGATGTGATTCCAAATCTCCAACAGAAATCAGAACTCATATTCCCAACTCCTTGGCTGCTGGGACACTGGCTTTGACTTAAGCTCGACAGACAGTCTCTCAGGGAATTTTGCTTCCAAGTGAGTAATATGAACAGGCTCATCCATGAGCTCTCATTTTACTGGCAGAGGTATCCATATTTCGGTTTGGGGACATGCTTTAAATGTAGCCTGGAGTCTGTTGCTTCATATCTTCTGGTGATTTTGTGAGCCAACTTATATCCATCACTATTCAGCATAAGATATCCAGGGTGGATTCTGTTACTTGCAACCAATGATTCTGAAAAGGTACTCCATGTGCCAAGGAATTACACAGTTTAATTGTTTTCCACCACTTGTATAAACTAATATCATTGCAATAAACTGAGCCATGACAAAATTTTAATGTGTCTTTAAAATGATCACGGATAACACAGGTGTGGCAGCAGTTAATGCTTTGGATTAGACAAATTGCGCTACACTTTAATTCCCTGCAAGCTGTTTATTCCTAACATAGTTTAGGATTTATTTTTAGCCACTCAGGCCACTGAAAAATTTCCAAGTCACATTAGAAATATTAAAGAGAAATTTATATTAATATATTTTATTTAACCAAATACATACAAAATATCTGAAGAAGTAATCAATATGAAAAACTCTGAGATAATTTACGTTATTTATTTGTCCTATACCAAGTCTTCAAAACTCAGTATGTCTTTTATGATTGCCTATTGATTATGGTTACCTTATTTATTATTACCTTATTGATTATCTTATGATTGTTTTATTATCTTATGATATTATTTAGTTTATTCAATCCACTTTTCAAGAGCTCAGTATCTACAAAGTTCAGTAGCTCTCAGAGTGGACAGCAGAGTTCTGACACACAGGTTGTTCAAACAAAACTTTTCTTTCTTTGCTCAAAGAAAAATTCAGCATAGGCTGGAACTGAACCCAAAGAGGCTGTGACTTGTGAAAACACTAAGTCAAGATGTGGTGACGTGGACATTAGGGTCAGATGATCTGTCCAAAGTGAGGACTAACACTGAATCAGGAATAAGGAAGCAAGTCTCTGGGAGTGCTGGCAGAATCGGCATTCACCATGGAATTTACTGGGGTGCCTTCCTGCCGATTATGACAACTCACCCCTTTGTTCAAGTGGCTCCTCTGCTATGCTGGCTGCAGTCCTTTGCATTAATGCTGATAGCCAGCTGATAAATATTTAGACATTTTGGTAATCAGATTGCTGGAGGAATTAAGCCCCAATTCTTTGGTTATACTAAACAGCAGTACTGACTATGCCTTCATTAGTTCTAACAATTGCTGCCTCACGGAGAAGGCATTCCCAGATCACAGTTCTCTCCCCTTTCTATTTTTATTGCCACCCACCAGCCATCCAACATCCCCAAATTGTGCAACTCATACCAGCTGAACCATATTTTGCAAGATACTAACTGTTAGAAAAAGGTAATTGTTCTTAAATACTTTTCTTTTATTTTCAGAAAAATAAGTTTGTATTTTCCTTACCTTTTTCATAGGATTATTGATCAGATGATATGAAATATAAGGAGAACATTACAATTCACTGTACAAAATTCACTGAAAAAAATTGTATTCTAATATCCTTGCTCCAGTTCTGTTCTGTCCATAAGGATTTGCTCATTTGAGAAAATGTACTTCGACTCGGTTTTATTATTCTATTCTAAAACTTTTCCTGGTGTTGGGCTTTATGCATGCTAGGCAAATACTTTACCACTGAGCTATAGCCCCTGTTCTTTTTTTTTTTTTTTAAAAGAGAGAGTGAGAGAGGAGAGAGGAGAGAGAGAGAATTTTTAATATTTATTTTTTAGTTCTCGGCGGACACAACATCTTTGTTGGTATGTGGTGCTGAGGATCGAACCCGGGCCGCTCGCATACCAGGCGAGCGCGCTACCGCTTGAGCCACATCCCCAGCCCCTAGCCCCTGTTCTTAAAGTTTGTTTTTATTTTAACCAAATCCCAGTTAAAAAGGTCATTAAAATTGGTTAAACCAACTCTTTGCCTTTTTTTAAAATGTCAAATTCTTTATATCAGGAAACTGTGCTGATGATTTTGAATTTTAAGATTTAAGATGTTTAACATGTTGGATTTTTTAAAAGCCATTTTATTGAGGCATGGATGATGTATAAAAGCTGTATGTATTTACAACAGTTGATGAGGTTAGAGATAAGTATGCATCCATAAAAGCACCAAAGGCCGGGGTGGAGCTCGGGGGAGAACTTGCCTAGCGCTCTCTGGGTCTGGCCCCCAGTAGTGCAAAAACACACAGACCAAGACAAAACAAAAGGTGTCCTGGATCCAGCAATTCTACCTCTGTGTATACATCCAAAGTACCTGAAATAGGATCTCAAAGTCATCGGATAACTTTATCTCTTCTATAAATAAAAAATTAATGCCCATTCTAGTCAATAGGGGAATTTAATTTTTTTAAGGTGTTGGGAATTGAACCGAGGGCCTTGTGCATATGAGGCAAATATCTATCACTGAGCTCTACCCACTGCTTGTTTTTAAGGTTTTGATTAAATAATTGAGTGCCGTTGCTGTAGGAAGATGATTGCATAAATTTTGAGTTTTTTTTTTATGTGGAGATGTATAGAAGGAAATCAGTATTTTTAAGACATAGAGGGCATTTCATTAGAAGCTTACTGAAAAAACTGAATAAGGTCAAAACAGGCAGCACAGTAGTTGCATTGATCGGCTTCTTTGTGGCTGCGGACCTCATTTCCCAAGGCCACACTGACATCGGTGTGTTAGGGAGAAGGGAGAGGAAGGAGAATCTTTTAGTCTGGATCACAAAGTGGTGCTGTGAATAAGCACAGAGCCTGCCCTTGGGAGAGGAACAGAGGGGTCCAGGCGACTCAGAGACATTGCCCACAAGGACTGCAAAGGCAGGATACCCTCTCTAGGTTACCAGTCCTCTTTTGTTGCTGCTGTCACCACCCTTCCTGTGTGTGGTTGACCTTGGTCTCTCTGCTGCTGCAGCTGCCTCTTTCTTCTCTGTTAAACATTTTAGTTTAGAGACAAATGGAATGGATCTTTGCTGTCTTTTTTATTCTCTTTCTCCTTTTCCTCTCTCTCTCTCCACACGCCCCCAAGATGTTCTAAAGCTCCCTACCATCTTTAGTTCCTCTATTTCTCCACATGCTTCTAATAATCTTTGTTTTGATCCCAGCCTGTACTATTAGGTGCATAAATATCTATGCTGATATATATCCTTATTTCAGATTGTATTTATTATCAAAATCGGAATTTTGCACTCTGATGTCTCTTAACGCTCCTGTATTTGGAATTCTGCCTGCTTAGATGTCCATAGACCACCTCTGCTTCCATGTTTTTCCAATTGCTTTGCCCGTCTTTGCCCATCCCTTTACTGTTAGAAACATTGTCACTGTGTTTTAAACACAAACATATGCATTTATAATCCTGTCTGAGAGACTTTGTCACTTAACAGGATTGGGAGGAATAACATAACTAATACGTGTAGGCTTATTTCTTTCACCATTTTAAATACATTTTTTTGGTGATTTCTTATTCTTCCATTAAAAATACCAAGTTTTGTGCTATGTTTGTTTGGAAACATAGAAGGTACACATCCATTTTTCATTTACTTAACACTGACATGAGCAATGTGTAGGTTCTCCCTTATGTAATATGAAAATGATTAATTTCCTTCCAGATTTTCTGTTCCCATTTCCACATTTATGGTAACACAGTCTAATATTTTATGTCATTTATAATTATTTATTAGGAGTCTCTTTGGCAGAACTTTTTTCCCCTAGAGATCTTTAGATGGCAAATTTTCTGATACCTTCCCTTTCTGAGAACTGAGCTTTCACATTTGATCAATAATTTTTAGTGCTCTCTCACTTCTGGGTTATGACCCTTCCCTGTATCATGTCCTTCATTTTAATCATTCACACAAGTAAACAGATATTTAAGGAGAGTACAGATCTGGGGCAATGATACTATCCACTTTCGTACAGTGAATTTTTTAAAGTTCTTTTGTGTCACTTCATTTTGTGTCTTATCGCCTATTTGTGTCTTAAAGAATTCTCATTATCTTGCAACTTTAACAACACAAAATAGATATCATTGAAATGTTCTTTCTTCCTTTTCGGAATAGTCTCTTTCTTATTGTCTTGCGTATCCCTATCTCTTACTCCACGTGTGATCCGGATCTTTTCCCAGAGCCCTGCTGGCTTTGCCCTGCTCACTGGTCTTTGCTCAGGAAGGCCCTCCCCAGCTTGGGGCTGGACTGTACGCAGGGTGGCTGGACTCCCGCCTGGGTGTTGTGGAATCCTTGCACATCCTGCTTCATGTGAGGCTGTACCAGCCATTCAACGCTTGGGCTGCCTGAGGGCGTGGAGAGGGAGCCAGGATCATGGATGAGCTGCAGTTTCTTTCCTGTGATGAAGCTGTGGAGCTAGGAGCCAACCTTCTGTGTCTAGGTGTTCATTCATCTTGGCCTACAGTTCAGGTTCAATGAGTCTCCAATGTGGCTCTGCCAGTTAAATTGGGATCTCTCGAAAAAAGGGCCCAGGCATGAATATTTCTTGATGGTCCAAGGT
The DNA here is from genome assembly GCF_964194105.1 of Spermophilus citellus. Classification (NCBI taxonomy): domain Eukaryota; kingdom Metazoa; phylum Chordata; class Mammalia; order Rodentia; family Sciuridae; genus Spermophilus; species Spermophilus citellus. The sequence continues at coordinate 76,347,022 of NC_138196.1, read as the reverse complement.
GATTCCAGCATGGAGCTTTGCTTGCACATCACTGGCAATGGTGCAGCTAAGAACAGATCCCTCCTAGAGGCTGCTGCATCAGAAGCCTCATGGCCTGCAGACTTTATCGGTGGATTTACCAGAATAATGTCGCCGTGTGCTGTGGTTCAGCAGGAGTGACAGTGAGGTTAAGCGGAATGCCCCCATTTTTATCACAGCCTTCATTGGCCTTTAGTTCGTTTCTCCCTTCAAATAAGTGATCATTCATGACATTTTGCAAACTTCATTTCTGTCTACCACCTGAGGCACATTATACCACTTTCCCCATAATGGACTTTTTGAGTTAATTATTTGCACCAAAACTAGCAGAAATGTCTGCTACTTTTATCTACCTTTTCATTCATGCTGGGTTCTCTGTGCTTTAGGCATTTTAGTTATCAGCTAAGGGGGAGAAAGATGTATATGCTTCAAAATTTCATTGTCATTATGATTCTTATTAAGCCCACCATATTATGCGTATGTAGTATTGTAGACAGCATAGCTAGACACCATACATATGGCGTATGGATTATCCACACATGGATTATTGCCTTTGAGCTTCACAACAGTTTTGAGAATAAAATATGCTCTATCCCTTCATTGTTATCTTCAACTTGTGGACATCTTTCACAGAACTGTTTGAAATAACATAAAGCAACCCATGGCAGGACATAGTGGAGATGAGTTCCAGGGGAAAGAAGATGGGGAGAACATGCAGCTACTGCTAGTTCATGTTCACCGAGGACAAGGCTCAGAGAGAACCAAGTTTGGTGGTACAATTGGAATCCACTCTCCGGAAAACATCATTTAGCCTAATTAGCCCAGGTCCCTTTATTCTTTGGGCAGTAATTCTCAGTATCCCTAGTGACTCGGCTTCAAGCTGCCAAGCTACAGAGCCAGCCTACTAGTCCCCACTGAGAAGCGGCAGTGGGTTGCGGCTGGGTGGGTTGGACAGCAGGCTGCAAGCACAGCCTGCTGCTGTGTGGAGCCCACCATGCAAACCTGGCGGACCTGAAGTGCCATGAACCAAGGAGCACTGACCTGTCACCCTTTGCAGCCAGGCCTGGGCACAGTGCTGATGCCTACTGCAGAAGGTGGCTCCATGCAGCGCTGCAGCACCCGAACCCACAAGCATGGACCACCCAAGGATGCCAACCTCCCGCTTCCAGAACTGTGGTGAGAGAATGGAAGTAGGCCCAGCCTCAGTGAAGGGTAGGACTCAAGAGTTGACATTCAATAGCATTACTACCTCTCCAAACCCAAATTAGTGCAAGTTTGGACCAATAGCATTCATTCTTCTTCCAGACCCTCATTCGTGTAAGTTTGAACCCATGGTAGTGATCCAACTGCTATATAAACCTCTAGATTAGCACACTCAGATGGAGAAAATTTGCTATCAGGTACTTTCTCGCAGTGCAAGAGTTCTGTTCCTGTTTTTGTTCTTCAGTAAATCTTACTCTTACTCATCCTTGTCTGTGGATTTTATTCCTCAAATGACAAGCACCCAGAAAGAAGAAGGAATTGAAGGTGAACTTCTGGGGTCTGCTGCAGCACTGGAGGGCTTAGCTCAGTATTAAGAGCTGCAACACTTTTCGGTTGCAGAGTTCTGCACTTGTGGAGATCCCACCCACCAGCATCACCTGTCAGCAGAAGTGGGGAATCAAGTTTCATCAGAAAACTTCGGTTTTGCTAGTGCCATGGATCTAATATGAATTTTGGAATGTGGTGTGTATTGAAACCCTGAAATTTCAGTCACTGAATCACAGACAGCAGGCATGGGCTAGTTTCCTTGAATGGCCTCCAATTAAAATACCCGATATCTCATTTTGAATGCCTGAGAGTTGAACAAGGCTCACAACCTTCTCATCTTATGTGAACCAGTCTTTTTCTGTGGGGCTGGATCCTGCTTGTCTCATTTTGAGCGGGCTTATGTTCACCTGCTGGAAATCGACCTTGCCTTACAACTCAGAAGCTGCCTCACTGTTCTGTAGGGTTGGACTCCATCTTGCGTACACTTTTCCTTCCTCCACCCTCTTGATATCACATGTTTGTGCTTTTATTCTATTTAGGAAGAAAATGCTCCTGCTACATGGTCAGTTTTCCTATTCTCCAATTTTAAGGCGATGCAACCTGTGCTTTTTCCCTCTAGGTAGTGCATACCAGGAGGGAACTGCTTCTGATGCTCGCAGAGTCTGAGTGGATTCCTTATCAATGTTTCTGCAAGGACTTCCTTTGATTCTCGTGAACTGGAATTCCTAGGGGTCTACCCTATTTTTTTTTCTCCATAAGGCAGATATGCATCTTTCAATAATTTTATGCCATAAATTTTATTAAAACTCCTCAAATATTTATTGCACCATTCAAGATTTTCTGTTTTGCAAAGGAAAAACCACATCTGAGGATTGCCTACTGTGTCTGGTTCTGAAGGAAGGAGAGCATAACACTTTTGGAGAGTGAAAGAGGTTCACCAAGTCCAGAAGCAACACAAGGAGAAGAGTGCACATCTGAGTTGGCACTGTTGGCCAGAGTGGGAAGCTCTTATTCCTTTCAAGACATTGTGCACCTATCTCCTGAGTGCTGAAGGTTCTCAGTGCTTCCACAAGTCCACTCTGTTATTGCAGTGTTTTATCTCATCAGGAGCTTCTCAACCAGGTGTTCAAAAATGTCAATCTTGAAATTTTAACAGTGTTCTCAATTCCAGAGAGACAGCACTTAGCCAGGGAATTGATTGGCAGCTTTGAACAAGAAGGTCAGGCTGCTGAGGAGTGGGGCTCCCCAGTGGGGACTATAATGAGGAAGAGTGTTTAGAAAAGTTTATTTTGAGTCATCAGATGATTCTATTCTCATGCTGTGCAAAGATTGGTACAGGAAAGAGCTTATGGCCCAATAACTTGGGATGTCAGCTCTTCCAAAATATACTTGTCTTTTCAGATGTTTGCTGAACCTTGGCATGAAAGCAACCCTCACGCTGTGGCAGGCAAGACCAATCCAGCAAGAAAGCATTTTTTTTTTCCAGCCGGATTCCAACACAAAATTACTCTTGGCCTTGTAGGTTTGGAGGTGGAGGCCCTTGGGAGGAAATGGCAAAGAAGGAATTAAGCAGAAGGTCCTTTCAATTACTGAAGGTCAGTCAGGGGTGCAGTTTTTAAAATTTCTGGTTTTCACCTCTAGTAGTTAAACACAGCCCTCCTACTCACTCTTTCAAAAAACCTTCTGGCCAATTTAGTGTTCTCCATTAATTATTTCTATGTGAAGACTTTCATGGGTCTCTTTGTTTCTGAACGAGACAAAGACTTCTTCGTTAGACGCCAGTGTGTTTTTAATCAAGAGTTTGCTGTTACTGATGCATTCTGTCTGCATTGAACAAGACCAGAGGAAGGATCCCATTTATTGATGCATAGATCTTCTAGGAGAAAGTTGAATTTTTCATGTGTGTTTTTTTTCCTGCCCCTTGCAAAGAAATGAATCCCTTTAGCTACCAACTCAAGGGGGAATTTTCTCCCAATCTTGTATCTCCCTTCTGCCCCTAAGCAGATCTGTGTTCTTAGCATATGGAATGGATATTGCTTTCATAATTTCAAGTCATCAGCCTTGAAATAAAATTAGCTCAATAACAGAAAAATAAGACTTGGGATCAGAAGCTTAGCATCAAAGAATGAAAACAGGTAATATTTGTTAGAATGCATGAAATATACTAAGCCTAGTGCTTAGCTCTTTTTCTACAATATGAATTTAGATCTCACAAGAATTTTATGAAATTTCTTTATCTTCATTTTATAAAGAACTAAAGGTTCATGAATATTATTAAGTAAGTTATTCAAGGTCATGCAATTAACATATAGCAGAGCCTGATTTGATACCTGGGATTTTCTGAGTTTAGATCCTCACTTGGTATTCACCACATAATATTTCTTCCTAGTACAGAATTACATTATAAAACTGGTAGAAATAAGCATTCTATTCCATTATTAAATTTAAGGTAATTGGTGAAGCAGGCAGAGTATCTATTGAATACCTACAGCCTCTGTGACCATTCTGCACTAGACAGCTATTAGATTATGTTAAAACCTACTTGGAATGTTGAGTATGAATTCTGGAATATGTAAAATTTAAGATCACCTGGAGCAACAAAAGGAGCTTTGGAGAACACCCAGTGGAGTGGTTACTGAATGTGGAATCAGAATATACCAATGTCAGAGACATGAGTCTAGGACTTATTAGCATTCGAAAAGTTACAACCTTTCCAAGCTGCACAATAATTGCTTGTGTTTGTAATATGCTTTATTGCTGACAAACAATTTCTCTCTAATAGGTTTTTGTTTTATTTGAATCTCACTAGAACCAAGTATAACCCGAATAATTAACCTAATTTCACAGATGAGGAAACAAGTTCAAAGAGGCTAAGTGGCTTACCTGAAGGCAAAAAGATACTAAGTGGCAGAGAGGGGAATGTCAATCTAATGTAAAATCAAGTCCCCCACCACCCTGACTTTGCAGGATTTCAAGCAATGGTGTAAAAAAAATACTTTGGAGCCTATAACATCTCATAAATATTAATTATTATGTTAGTTAAATTTTTAACATTTATTTAACACATTATGATTAGAAATCTAATTCTTGATGAAGAATTACCCTTTTGGTGTTCTGGATGTTCATAGTAGGAAAGGGGAAACAGGACTGAGGAAAAATTTATGTGGTTCAAACATTTGCCCAACATAATCCAATGATTGCTCTGTGCCCAGAACTCCTTGGAAAGGCCTTAAATTCAAGATGGAAAGTGATATTTCATGAAAAGGAAACAGCTGTACGAATGTATTTGGAGGGATTGAGCCCAGGAGGTCTCAACCACTGAGCTACATCCCCAGCTCTTTTCATTTTTATATTGAGACAGGGTGTAAGTTGCTAAGGGTCTTGCTGAATTGCTGAGGCTGGCCTCAAACTGCTTCAGCCTCCCAAGAGAGTTTCTGGGATTACAGGTGTGTGCCACAGTGCCCCGCCAAATGCAAATTCCACAGTACGCACAATGTCTTTGAAAGTCCCACAGTGCTGCAAGCTCTTGGAGATGGCAGAGAAGAATGGATCCTGTCCTTCCAAGCATTTGGGAAGGGGACATCCTTTGGATACCGAGGTGCCTGAAGCCTGGGTTAGGGCCCCAAGACTTGCGTACGGTGCATGTCTGGATCTACACAGGTTGGAAAGCTGCATTGGCTTTCCTAAAGATCTCCATGCCTTCTTTTCCCCTCTGCCATCCAGGTGCCCACAGCTCTTCCAGCACATCCTGTGTGTCCTTAGTCTTATGGAAAAGTTCCTCTCTTCCTCTCTAGTGATGTCACCATTTTCTGTTAATGTTTCTTGAAGTCCAAACCCTTAAAAAATGCGAAGGGCGCCAGGTATGGTGGCACACACCTGTAATCCCAGTGGCTGTGGAAGCTGAGGTAGGAGGATCACAAGTTCAAAGCCAGCCTCAGCAACTTAGCAAGGCCTTAAGCAACTTAGTGAGACCCTCTCTCAAAATAAAAAAATAAGGGCTGGGGATGTGGCTCAGTTCTTAAGTACCCATGGCTTCAATCCCTGGTAGTGCACCCCCCTCAAATATCAAGGGTAAGTAATCCATTCCTTAATAAAATATGGAAAGAATTGATTCAAAGCATTGGGTACAAACATGACTGTATGGATGTGTATGTGTGTGTTTGTGTGTGTGTGTGTGTGTGTGTGTGTGTGTGAGAGAGAGAGAGAGAGAGAGAGAGAGAGAGAGAGAGAGAGAGAGAAACATGGTTGATAGTGTCTCTCAATGAATTCTCTTCTTGCTTGTCATTCAGCATAGTCCAAAATATGGTTCCTTTGTCCAAGGGGATAATAGCTACCCTTGGACTGTTGTAATTAAAGAATGACTTCTAATTGGTAGCCATGACTCTTCCTTTTCTTCCAGCCATTAGTGTGTTACACAGACGTTTTGTGAACATCCACTCTGAACCAAGGCACCTTTTAGTACCTGAGTCAGATAATAATGTCCTTGTCCTTAAACATCCTAAATCACTTAATGTACCTTATGTCTGTTTTTTTTTTTTGTCATAGTCAAAAAACAAGTTGGCTCAAAATAGGAGAAGATGAGCCGGGTACTAAAAGATGAAAGTACAGGGTGGGGATGATGTGAGGAAGATTTCTGAGTGAGAAGGTCAGAATTGAGAAGGTCAGAATTTGCCTGTAATGCTGGAGAAACTTTAAATGAGGCCAACATGGTTAAGTCCCTCTCCCCCTGGAAAGGGTTTGAAGTGTTGTGGTGGGGATGCACATGAGTGACGGTCACAGAAGATGAGAGCAGCTCCATGAAACCACTGATCTTTCTGTAGAAATCACCCAATTTACTCTGAAGGAGGCTGGAGTTCAGAGCGACTTGGAGATGGATTCCAAGTGATCAGAGAAGGATGTCCCAGAGACCTTCTGGGGCAGTGATGTGTCACACGTGGTTGCAGGCATGGGCTTTGGACATTGGCAGGCTGGAGACTGTGATGGGGCTTCATTGTTAGTCATGTGGGTGTTTCCTGCTGTCTCTGGGCCAATGTCCTCATTCATAAAAAGACAGGTATCATGGTGCTGATCACTACTAATGTGCTGGTGAGTGTTTAATAATTGAATTTCTGGAGGAAAACAGAAAAAACCTAAAGCTGGTGCATTTGTTGATTTCCTTAGTGTGAATTGTCCCACCTGCTGATTTCAAGTTGGTGGTTTGATGTCACTGATGTCAGCAATGAAGAGCTCCTTATAATACAACATCAGCTGGCTCCAACGTATCAATGTCCATCTAGGGCATGTTGAGAGGATGGAGTGGAGGACTTAGCAGAGCGTATGTCAAAGAGCAGGTGTTCAGTTGACATTTGCAGGCACCTGCTGGTGCTCCGACTTCCAGCAGTATCCTTTTCTCAGCATCGGGGAGGCCTGTCTATGCTACTGCACAGTCTTGTGAATCATGTCTGCAGGGGACTGGGGCTGGATTGATTAATGCCGCTTGTCCCTAGATGCTTCTGCCAGCACCCACTTAACACAGTCCTGTGACTTTGGAATCACGGTCCAAATCATTTATCAAAGTCAAGTTGCCTGAGAGTTTCCTCCCCACTTGAATGGCATCACTGTATTCTTTATCTCCTACACTACAAGGTCAGCCTCTGGGCCTACCCCCATCCGGAGGGTTTTAATAGTTATTGGCAAGAAGCATCTGTTCTACTTTAAAACAGTCCTCCAGATTTCTGCAGCCTTTGCCTTCTGTGGCCTGGAGAATAGCCTGAGAATGCTGTGTGTTTCTGGCAAGCCGGTATTTACAGTCAGGAGGTGCTTCTCTCCTAGCTAAGGGGCTAACTCATCTGCTCATATCTCAAATGATGATGCAGGATCTTTTCCAGATATCCACTTAAGTTGAGGCAGCCTGTGATCCTCTGGCTCTTCGTGACATAAATCATGTTATATTTGCAAAAATCAAAATGTCCTTAAATCTTAGTGAAGATTACAAAGCAAAAGGGCATCCATCTGTCTTTGGCTTCTATTCCTCCTTTCATTTTCCTCCTGCATCTTTTAGAATATCTCCTTTTCACGTAGGAAGCTCAAAACTTTCATGCTGATTTTCCACTCTCTTATTCCTGCAGGGTCTTCCCTCTCATTATTTCCAAATTCCTATCTGCTAAGTGATAAAAGATGGCTCTAAGTTAACCAAATAAAATGATTTCTGCTTGCTTTGGCTCCCATATTCAATTTTGTGATTTATATATTTGGAAATGCATATGCACACATATACTGCAAAAATCCTGAGAAATGAGACACATTTCATGCCACAAACATTGTGGCAGAGATAGACAGAAAGGTCGACTGGTATGCACAGGGGGAAGAGAGGGATTTATGGGTACAGGTCTTAACGTGGTGCAATACAGGTTTCATTAGTGTGACCGAAGCTATTCTAATGCTAATGGGGTAAACTCACAACCCAGGTGAAGTTTTCTGAAATCTCTTTCAAACTTTAAATTTAAAGTGTTCAGACCTTTGGCTCCCTTAATATGTAGGGTTTAATGAACTATGAGTGGTTCATTAGAATTGTGTAGAGAGGCCTGTGGTTGATGGAACAATTCCCAGACTCTCAGTCCAGTAAAATTCTGTGTCATGTTTCCCTGGGCAAAACAGAACTATCAGGACAAACCACCATAGGCTAAGTGGGTGTGATTCCTGCACATTCAGTAGAGGTAACTGATGGGCATTCCATGCACAATCTGTCTTTTATGGAGTCCTAGAATCCTCCCAGGAAATGGATCTCTGCGTTTCATGCGTATCTGCCAGTCTTCCATGTCTCTGGATAAACATACTTTGTGGGGATCACCTGGATTCTTGACACACTATGTGCCTGTACTTTACTCTGTGCTCTTGGTGTTTCTCACTTGAGTCAGAAGAGAGAAGGCATTGGCATGTGCTCACTTGGTGGAGTTTCTGCTGAATGTGTCTAGTGGGCTATTTCCCACATGGACACCTTCTCCGGGTGAACCAGTCCATCAAACCAGCAGTATTGATTGAGCACCTCCATTTGCAAGGCAGTAGGCTGGGGTTGGTTCCAAGAACAATAATGCATTAGGCATTTGTCAAAGGCCTTTCTGGCAGAGGAAGCCTCTGAGCACAGTCCTATTTTATTCTTTCTGAGAGAGACTAATGGAAATAGATTCCATTCCAGCTTTGCTTCTATCTACACCAACCCAAAGATAGTTCATGACTTGTTCAAGGTCATGCAGAGAATGAGGGTAAAAAGCTGACATCTCATGTCAGAGAGGAGAATTAAGTGGTCACAGAGGACTTTCAAGTCACCAACTAATGTGGTACCTAGGATTTCCTTTCTACATGTTCCTGAGAGCCTATTTCAGCAGGAACAATTTGTGTGGGAGGTAATCTGATTATTGACACTATCAATCTTCAGAATTCGGGGTCAGCATTGGCTTTCCACTTGGCCATTCTCAGCAGCTGGGCCAGGTAAGCATAACCACAGGCAAATTTTAGCTGCTCCTCTTGTTGGATTTGTGCTTACCTAGGAGGGTTCTTCAAATACAACAAGCTGCTGTCTCAGAACCATTCAAGCATAGTATAATTTTCACTTCTCAGAGCTGAGATTTTCTGATGTGGACTTGACAAGAAGACTTTGACCTTCAATCACACGGGTGTGGGGGTGTGTGCATGGAATACAGGTTTGCATTTATTTTTAAAATGTGAAGAAGAGTTGATTAGACAGCAACCATTGGACCTTGAAGAAGTGTCGGGATATTGTTATCAGGAACAACTGAAGTTGTTAAAATCAGTCATGAAGTATATGGCTGCACCATGGTTTCCCAGAGGGGTGATCATAATCATAAAATAAAACAAAGCATTGAAGTCATAACTCATAAACACCAATTTAATTATTTATTTTGCACCATGAATGTGAATTTCCATGGTTTTACAGAAGAGCAGGCAAAGTGAGATGAGGAAAGACAGGATTGTTAGCTCTCTCATTGTGGATCATACTTTCCTGCTTCCCTACATGATTGGTGGCCTTTGATTGGATGCTGTTGACATTGTGAAGTTTTTCTTGTTGGGTGCGGCTTATTTTTGTATTACCATAAGTATTCTTTATCTTTGATTTAATGGGCAATTAAGTTACTCGGAAATTACTTGATCCTTTGGAGTCTTGCTTTTAAGATTTGTTAGGTGAGATCAGAATAGCACCATATTTCCATGACTAAGCAAAATTGTAGAGTGTTCCTCCAAACCCACCATGAACCAAAAAGTGTTTTAGTCTACCTGGTGAGAACAGAAACTATCCCCAGGTAACACTCATTTCTAATTTCTCCAATCTTTCAGATGTCTTTTTCCTCTTGGCCTTGGGCAGTTTCCTCATATGCATGTTGTTGGGTGATCAATTCCACCAGAACCCTCTCCAGATCTCCACGTCTCCCTCTCCATAGTGTCTCCTCTTTGATGGTCTGACCTGAGACCTCTAATTGCCTTACTCTCCTTAGATTTAGCTCTGTCTCCTTAACTCAGGGCATCTGTGGGCCTCTGCTGGGATTTTTCCTCCTGTGCTGTGGCCTGCAGGCTCTTGAGGCAGTGAACAGTGGCTATCGTAGGGTTCATCTCCGTTGTTTTCCCATTTCTCATGGTCACTGTTCTTTGTTACCTGATGTACCTATGTACTTGTGTCTTGAAACTGGTTTTACATATTTTGACTTTTTTTGGTTGGTTTTTTTTTTTTTTGGGTGTGTGTGGGTAGATATGGTCTCTGATATCAACACATTGTTCAGAAGTGGAAGTTCATGTTGACTATATGAACAATAGAAACAGGAACCAACTCAAGTAAAACCTTTGTTAAAAGCCCACCCAGAGAAGCTGGGTCAGGAGGAATATAATTTCACAACAGCTGGCTTCTGGTGTAGCCAGATTAGATTGAGGATGGGTGAATCAAAGGAATAAGTATCCAGATTCTTGAGAGCGGGCTAAAAAAGGAAGTCTTTATAACATTTCCACATCCATACCTTTCCCCTACTTAAAGTACCAGTGCTTTGGAGGTTCCAATGTTTATCATCCGTCTCTTTAAATATTAATTCAGTGTCATTCTTTGCCAAGTGTCAATATCTGGCATAAGTGGACACTTCGCCAGCATTACAAGGAACGTCTCCCAATTTAGGCAAACTGCTTTTCATTGATCTGATTCAGGAAATTAGCAGATTCCTAGAGAGCAATTTTGCACTTAACACAAGACTGTCAAGAAGCTTATGAGACCTCAGTTGTCAGCACTGGTGGGAGCGGTAGCCGGGAGTTCTGCGCCGCGGGTCCCGCACCACGTCTGATTCCCTTGGTCTGGCTATCGCGCTCACGGGAGAGCTGGGAGGGGCCCTTACGGGAGAGCTGGGCCCTTCTTACGGGAGAGCTGGGCCCTTCAATAAATGAATGGATAAAAAAAATGTGGCATTTATACACCATGAAATATTACACAGCACTAAAAAATGACAAAATCATGGAATTTGCAGGGAAATGGATGGCACTAGAGCAGATTATGCTTAGTGAAGCTAGCCAATCCCTAAAAAACAAATACCAAATGTCTTCTTTGATATAGTGAGAGCAACTATGAATAGAGTAGGGAGGAAGAGCAGGAAGAAAAGATTAACTTTAAACAGAGACATGAGATGGGAGGGAAAGGGAGAAAAAAGGGAAATTGCATGGAAATGAAGGGAGACCCTAATTGCTATACAAAATTACATATAAGAGGTTGTGAGGGGAATGGGAAAATAAACAAGGAGAGAAATGAATTACAGTAGATGGGGTAGAGAGAGAAGATGTGAGGGAAGGGGAGGGGGGATAGTAGGGGATAGGAAAGGTAGCAGAATACAACAATTACTAATAGGGCATTATGTAACATTGTGGATGTGTAACCGACGTGATTCTGAAATCTGCATTTGGGGTAAAATTGGGAGTTCATAACCCACTTGAATCTAATGTATGAAATATGATATGTCAAGAGCTTTGTAATGTTGTGAACAACCAATAAAAAAAATAAAAAAAAATAAAAAATAAATAAAAAATTTAAAAAAAGAAGCTTATGAGAGACATTGCAGGTTTGCCTTACTCTTTCTTGGGCTTGATCCTTACTCATCAGAAAAGCCAGAGTCTTCTTTCAGTTCTGTGGGTTTTTGTTTATGCTCTGTTGTTTGGTGCATGCACATGTAGGAATGCTATGGTAGATTCACCTGATGTTATTTTCTAATGTCCCTCTTTGTTTTTAGTAGTTTTATTTGTTCTGAAGTCTACATTACCTGGTATTATGCTAGCTTATCGTCCTCTCATTAATGCTGACAAGGTATATCTGTTTTCATCCTTTTACTTTCAACCTACTTGTAACATTGACTTCGAAGTGAGTTTCTCATAGACAACATAGACTTAGGACCTGACTTTTTATTCATTCTGACAATCTCTGTCTTTTAATGGGTACACTTGAAACACTTATAGTTAAAGTAATTAATGACATGTTAGGGCTTAATTCTTCTATCTTGTTATTCATTTTTTATGTGTCCTCTCTATTCTTTTCTTTTTTGTTGGTATTGGTGCACTTAACCACTGATTCACATCCCTATTCCTTTTTATTTTTTATTTTGAGACAGACATTCAATAAGTTGCTTAGGGCCTTGCTAAGTGGCTGAGCCTGGCCCTGAATTTGTAATCCTTCTGCCCTAGTCTCCTGAGTCTCTAGGCTTTTAGGTGTGCACCACCATGACCAGCATGCTTCTTGAATTTTTAAGTACATTTATGCTGGTGTACTTATAATGTTTTTGAATATATCCCTTTGTATATTTTTACCTAGTTGTTGCTCTAGATATTAGAGTAGATGTATGTGATTTACCACTTTATCTGGAATGAAGTTTTATCACTGAGTGAAGTATAGACATCATACTTTTATTAAATACCTTGACCCTTTCCACTTTTACCATACGGTTGATGTAAGTATTCCCTCTACATACATTGAGCCCACGTTGGATGGTCCTTATAAAAAATTTTCAATCATCAAAGATTTTTTTTAATAACTCAGGAGGAGAAGGGGAGCCTATTTTATTTGCCCCTATTTCCAACCATTCTGTAGCACTCTGGGACAGATGTGGGCATCCATATTTTAGTAGAAGATGACAGAGCTCTTCTATCCCCTTCTGGTACTGTGAAGGGAGTGGGGTATCAGATGCCCTGCCTGGCTTCTACTGGCACCTCCAGCAGAGGGAGAAGGTGCTCGCCCTGGCCTGCCTGCTGTTGTGAACTGGCAATGAGGACTTGGGACTCCATACTCGGTCTCTGCTGGTGTCACAGACATGGGCACAGGTGTCCATGCATAGTCTTTGGACGGCATTGAGAGGATGTTATCAAAATGATCTCTTTTGTTTGTGGCTCCTTCCCCCATCCTTTGGCTAGAGTTTCTTGGGGTGCTACCACTCCTGCTGCTTCTCCTGCACCAGCTCCTTCTCCTCCTCCTTTCTTGTTTTCATCCTTCTCTTTGTGTCTATTGGAAGTCTGAGTTGACCTCTCAAGCGCCTAGAATATGATATTTGGCAGATAGAAAGGAGAACCAGGGACCTCACGGGGTGTCATTTCTCAAATCCTGAGATCTTATTCTTTCTATCTTTTGGAGTCCTTTTAGATGATCTCAACATTTCCAGGATGACTGATTGTATTTAGAAGAGAAGGGCAAGGAGGTGATGCTGTATCTTCTTTCCTAGCAATGGGAGCCTCATCAAAGTCCTTGAACATTTTAGTTTGGGATATTACTTTTGTTTTCACCCACTATTTTTTTTTTTGCTCAGAATAGTGGTTTAACAGTTCATATAAAGGGATAGCTGGAGAAGGCAATTTCTAATTTAATTCAACAAATGGTTTTTATATATCCACCGTGCATGTGCCAGACACTGGCCAAGTTCTGAGATTTCAACACTTAGAGGAAAAACAACCTCATTCTAGTCAGGAAAAGAGACATGGCAATAAGTTACCCCAGGTCGAAGAGGCCAGGCTTTCCTGAATCTTATATAAAATGTGACAGGAAAATAGATGTGGTAATAATGCCTGGTCAGGAAGGCAGAGAGCCAGGAGAAATCCACGGGGGAGAAGAATTGCTGTTGGTCTTGATGGACATAAAGGATTTCACCTGGTTCTAAAATCAGGGGACAGAAGTCCAGGATGAGAACAAGGACAAGCAAAAATAGAGTTTGGGCCTGGCAGGGTGCAAACAGTGGAGAAGCCTCGTTTTCCAAAAGTTCAGGGCTGGTGGACTTAGTTCAGATCAAGTTTAGAATCCTGAGCAGATTGCAAAGAGCCTTTCTTACTGCACCGGGGGTTTAGAAATTGTTTTGTAGGAAATGGGATCACTGGGAGGCTTTTAAGTGGAAACTTAAAAAAATCAAGTGGGCATTGTAGGAAGATCCAATACCAATGTGGAAACATAAACTCTTGAAGATGACATTGGAGGAGCGGAGATGAGTGGCTAATTTAAACTAAAGCAGTATTCAGATAGATGTTATACAGACAGGTGGTGACAACTAAAACAATGCACAAAGTATATAATGAAAAGGTTCTCTCCCCCTTCTCCCAGTGAATTCTCAGTTCTTCTTTCCAAAGGTCACCATAATTGAATTTATTGGGTCTATTCCTAGAAAAAATTTCATGGCTATATAAGCACACACCCATTACCTTAGGGTCCCCTTGCGTGTATGCTTTTAATTCACATTTGTTTCCATTTTTATATTTTGGACTCCAAGAATAGAATTTTAAACTTACCACCTCCTCTCAGTTCATGAGCTTACCGTTTTCATCACTGGTCTGCTTAATGCATCTCTGTAAACGTGTCTCCCCTCCACATTCAATCTCTGATCCCTCCGTGGCCACGTGTTCCACAGTCTCTGACCTGGCCTTGAACTTGTATGCACCCTTGTAAAAATACTCAGTATTGTTCTGAATGTGTTTTTAGCCTATGGAAAGTGCTCCTGTCAGTATCTTTTTCTTACAATAAACCATGGGCTACATGCACAGCTAGCTCATTCCTTTTAAGAGTTGCTTAATAATTTTACAGAAGGGATACACTGCAATTTATTTAATGATGATAGCTCAGCTTATCTTCCTCTCCCTACGATAAGAAGCAGCATTGCAACAATTCTCATTTCAATTTCTTTGTGAACTTGACTGAAAATTTCACATCACTTAGATACGTCCCCAGGGTTGGGATGACTCTTATTTATGTATGTGTGTACTCAATTTCACAGGATTGACTGTGTTTCCCCAGTTGGCTGCTCCAGTTTGTCCTCTCCTTGGTTAAGTACAAGATTCCTGTCTCAACACTCCTTGCCAATGCATGACTTTATATAATGTACCCAAAGTGTTGTTTCATTTTACGTCTCTCTTTACTAGAGAATTTGAACGTTCCTTCCCCTTCTGACCTGCCCAAGCTGTCACATTTCTTGCATCCCTTATGTGTGTGTGTGTGTTTTATCTATTAGTTTCCTATCAATGTGTGATGGAGGTATCATTGCGATTCTTTTATTTCTGATGAGAAAGTCAAGATGTAGATGATGTGTGTCACCAGTCTAAGTTCATGCACAGCTCCCTTGATAATCTGGCTCGTCTGACCTAGATGTGCTAGAATGTTAAAGAGGTTAACTCATTTTTTTTTCTCATAGTAGAAGTAAGGGAATTCAGTGGAAAAAACAAGGGCAACCTCAGAGCTCCTGCAATTTCCCCTAAGTGAAGCAGAAATGGAAAACATGGTTATAAGTGTATGTAAATTTGGTCACGCCTGACATCTCACTTCCAGGTTCTGAGCTATTAAAATTCATTCCCAGTTTATGCAGGATATTGTAAAGGGACTTTGGCAGGCTGGCCAAAGAAATGAAAAATAAACCTTGCTTTCAAGGCACTTTCCATGTAGCAGGGGATTCAGGCACAAACAAGCACATAAGCAGAGTGCAGTAAGGGGGAGGCACAAACTCAATCCTTCTAAGCGCATCTGCCCACTCTGTCCCTGAGTGTAAGACCAGGCGAGGGTCCACTTCACTATATATTTTTTTTTTGTTTTTAGAACATACAGGATAAAAAGACTGTCTATGTATCAGAAACATATGCAACAGAGATGGGAGAGGATAGCACTTTGATGGCTATGCTGTTGATAATTCTAACACTCCAAATATGCTGAAAATGAAGTTAAGAAACTGAGATTGTCATGCATTTAAGGCTAGCTTCATATTAAGGCAAAAATAAAAATTTTCTACCCCTCTCCCTCCAAAAAAAGGGTGTTGAGAGGGCTAAAGCATATGCCTGCCTTTCCCCATCCACTCTCTTCATCCTGAGGCCCTCCTGTGCAGCCCCGTGGACCACCCTGGACAGATCCTAGAACAAAGCAACCTGGGTACCTATCAGATATGCAAGTTGCTCTGATATTCAGTGCCCCACATCCTCTCTACTCTCTTTCCTAATGACCCTTAGAAATGGTAAAGCAGCATTTGGTGAGAAGAGAGAGCTTTAAAAATTATCTGAGGAACCACATGTCCTACCTTGGCAGTTTTCATTTATAGAGCATTGCAAATGCCCTACACCAGAGACTCTGTGTTCATTATTTAACTTAGTCCTCATACAGCCTGCAAAAACAGGCATTTATTGTGCCCATTTTACAGATGAGAAAAGTAAGGTTAAGGTACTTGATCAAGTTCATTAAGAAACTTGGTGGCCTGTCTAGACTCTGATGTCAGGCTGCCTAAATCTAAAACCAAGATTTTTAAAATTCCTTTGAATATTAAGTATGGCAATGAGAAAAACATTAGACTTTATTTTAAAGTCATGTTAAGGACACATTTAAACTGAGAGTGAATACTTTTTATAAATAAATTGCAACAAACCCTTATTTTATATATAAAAAAAGTGAAACAGAAAAAGCGGGGGTAAAAATGGACCTGAAGAATGGAAACAAAGGACATCATAAAGGAGAGAGTATCTACTTCCATTTTTTTTGAGTCTTTAATAAATTATTTTGAGTTGGTACAAATAGCTTTTCTATTCCAGGGAGACCAGAGCTGGGGACTGCCTTTTAAAAAGACTATTAGATTAATGGATGAAATCTACTGCAGAACTAAATAGCTTTCATCATTTCATTACATAAAACACATAGAGGCTACGTATTGCCTCCCCGGCACGGGCTCGGTTGCTAGGATCTTGGGTCTCCTGGGTCAGCCTGGTAATGGATCTGGGTGCCTCCAAACCAATTCATCTCAGGAACTGGATGACATTTATAGGAAAGCTAAACAAACCTTTGACCCGGTTGAAAAAACTCTCAAAGTAGAGAATGTTGCTTGAACATACAGTTACAGGGAAAGCTGGGAACAAGTTAAGAAGATGCATAAAAAATATCCAGAGGGAGGGAGCTGGGGGATTGTGCAATGACTACGTTTTACATGGAGAAAAGTCAAATCATTTCCCGGCACCATTGGTTAAGATTTTCAGAAGTAGAGGTCATCAGAATTTTTGTAGAATAGTCAATGTTGGTGAGGTGAGAGAAAATATCAACTTGAGGCGATCTTGTATGGTTTTGTTGATCAAGTCAGTAAAAACTGCAATTGGAAGAAAAGAGGAAGACAAGTGAAGGGTACAGGGATCACAGCTGTAGTCAGCAAAAAGGTGAAATTAATTGCAATTGAAGCCTGTCTGCAAGACACAAGGCGTTGGAAGCAATGAAACATCTCCATACCTCAAATCTGTAGAGAGAAGGAAAGTTCATAAATAGAAAGTGCAGACTTTGGAAGTGAACCAGCCCTGTTTTAATCAGCTAAGTGTCTCCTTTGGACAAGGATGAGGAGGGAGGGAGCTGGCTTTCTTTCCTGTGTCTGAGCAATTTCTAAGTATCCTCAAAACTTCTTTGCTTTTATTAAGTTCTCTTCTTCCCTCCAGATTTGTTTAAAACTTTAAAAATGTTTTTATTCATGGGTTCTAAATTTACTGCCCTGAGTTGGCCTCTTTATGTGTAAATCATCGAAATGGAGAAAGCTTCTGAACACAGTGTATATTAAACACTAATTGTGCTTAAGAGGGAGAAGAGAAGCATCAAGTCCTTCCTTCTTTCCTCCTCGTGCTATTCCTCTGTGCTAAGCATTGGGAACAGGAAGTCAGATTCTGCAATAAAGAAACTTATGTTCAATTAGGAGAGAAAAAGCCAAATCCAAATTATGATGGGTCGTGGAAAGGGCTGAAGGGAGAGGAACATAGAAACCATGTGGGGACTCAGAGGAGAGGATGATTCTTTCTAGTTGAGGGTAAAGCAGTGCATACGCTGCATAAGCTTTAAGACGTGAGCTAGTCTCAGGACTAAACAAGGGAAACAGGACACACCAGATGCAAAACTGAGGGAGAAGCTGTGAGGTTTCACATTTGTTCGGGCTCTCATTTTCCCTCGCACACTCGTGTGTACGAGGCAGTAGGGAGCAAGGAGTGTGGACTTAGCCTCTTTGCCTGGCTCCAAAAGCCAGCTCCACTCGGGATAGGAGTGCAGGTTGGGAAGGTTATTTAACTTTTCTGTGTTCCTCCTGATCCATAAAAGATGGTTATGGTAACTATTTCATAGGATTATGTCTGCTATAGTTAATAGTGAATATATGTAAATAGATGTAAAGGACTTAGAAGTGGTGCTTGACACACTGTAAGCTCAAAGAGTTTAGATAATAAAATCATTCTGCAGTATATGGAAATGCAATGTAATTTTGATTGTTTGATTAAATTATTTTTACTATGGCTGTCCACTTAATGGAATTAGGTCTTATGTAGTGCCTAGTATATCTGCCAAGGCCATCAAGCTGATAAAAATAAGACGGAAGACTACAAATTGTATTGTCTTTTAAGAAATCATGAACATGGATGCCACGGGGCTATATTTATTGTATAAGTCATTTAGTTCTAAGATATTATATTTCCATACCCTGACTATAGAACCCTTACTAGACATGGAGTCAGCATCCATGAGTATTGATGCCTTGGCTTCAGGTTCACAAAAATATGAAAACGGTTCACCTTGGTCCTGCTTTTGCATGTTGTGCTCTCTACAGAGGCTGGGAAATGTCTTTTTCTAGGCTTTTATCTTCCAATTTGGCTGAACTCCTCTAATTCCTTGTCACTTTATTTTGTATCTTTGTGTACATATGATTGTCTTTATTTACACAGAATGATTGAATTCATGTCCATATTTTATAATATTATCATTCATATAAAACCAGAGAATGAAAATGTTTCTGATTTTTTTTTTTACATATGTGGATAATGTCTTTTGGTTTGTATTAACTACAAACTTAAGGTAGATTTTGTGATTTCTGTCTATCAGATGTTGAGAATTATATAGCCCACATGATTTCACATTTTGGGTCTTCTTTTTTAGGTAATCTTTTGCTACATGTCTCACAGCCAATAAAATTATTTTGTAGAGATTCAGTGTAGTGAAGTGATTAAGATGTGAAGAGTTTGAGGTGTTTGGTGATTAGTGTTAATTCAAGAAATGTCAGCTTATTATATGTGGTATTTTAAAGATTAGAAGTAGCTTATAATAAAAAGGCAGATATGAAATGAGATTATTAAAATAAAGTATATGAAAATGTTTAGTACAATGTGCCAGGTTTTGAGACTAGAGGGTCTATGTAATTTTCCTTATTGAAACCTCACAAACCCCCCTAAGTTAGGTATTTATTGTTAACCCCATTTTATAGAGAAGGAAATAGAGGGTCAGAGCAGCTGCATAATTTGTTAAGGTACTGAAGCTGTAAGTGGTGGAACTTTTGAGTCTAGTGCAGTCAGAGTGATTCCATAGATAAATATCCGTGGTGCACAATTCTTAACATCCAATGGGCAGACCTACAAGACAGCTATCCTTTCCTCAATGAAGACAGAGTTTTGCGAAGTTGCAAAAGAAACTTTCCACGTGGCACTTCATGAAGAAGACATAGAATATCATGATGGAAAATGTCCCCTAAAGAGCCTTAAGTGAATGAAGAGCTATTTCATAGAGTCATGTCCCATTTGAAACCAAGACATTTGCCAGAGTCCCCACATTGGTTGAAATGATATGGTGACAAAGATCCTTCAGTGGGAAATCAGCCATATTTTTATGAACTATTTAGGGCTATTTTATAGTTAAAATGCTCAGAGAACTCTATAAATAGCATGTCCTTAGTACTCTCTCTTTGCAGATTATTTTGTCCAAGCTGGACTTTGTAAACAGGTATTAACAGCCTCCAACAAAGTCCCTCACTGGTGAAATTCCACAGATTTGGGCAGGGAAACCTGATGAGCTCAGGTTGTCCAACGAGCAGATGGTAAACTGTTCCATTGTGATGGTTCAGACTTTGTTTCTAGTGAGGAGTCACCCATTTTTCCATGGAGGAGAGGCATCGAACACAGCTAAGGTGAACCTAGGGTGGAGGCACAGTGGTTTGTCCAAATCAGAGATAAATAGTGCCGAAGGCCTGCTCCTGAGAGACAGTACCTCCACAGTAGCTGGATGAATTCCTGCTCTCAGAGACCTTTGACTCAAATCCGTAGGCTTGAATTCTAACAGACGTAAACAAGATTCAGAGCAGGCCTGTTTCCCCTGTTAGATACCCAGTGCAGAATCATTTATGAGAAAACAGCAGATCACTCTGTAAATAAGAATTGACCCCATGCCCACCCGAGACCACTTCTGCAGACGTGGCTCAACCTTGCTTGAATCACTGACCGCTGCCCTTCACCTTGGGAAGGAGCAGCAGGGGAAGAGGGGCGGCAGGGAACATATAACCGCTCTCTTTATCTCTCTGGGCTTTCTTTTTTTTTCTCTTTAAATGTTGTTATTAGTTTTAAAAGATTGGGGGCTAATTTATTGATTTTGTTCAATTTCCAAATTCCATGATTTCTACTTTTCTTTTAAATGTTGCTCACCTATTGATTGCTCGGCTTTCTTTACTGTTCATATAGATTCTTGAGTAAAAGTTTATTTCTTTTTGTCCTTTCTTTCATAATTACAAGATAAGTCAAAATTATGAATTCTACTGTCATAACGATTTTGGTCCCATTTCCATGGAATTTCCTGTTTAGGGTGATCTCTGTTATTTTCTATACTTTCTGTAAAAGCCAATTTAATTTCTACACTATTTCTAAGAGTTGTTTATTCTAGTGAATTTCAATTTCTAGGCGGATAGAGATTTTAGAAGACTTGTATTGTTAATTCAAATGGTTAACATATTATTAAGTAATTATTCTTATTATATATTCAGAGACTGACCTAAATGATTTCTGTATTTAGAAATGTTTGACAAAATTTTCTATAGCTTTCTAAAAATATGTGTGATACATGATAAATTCGGTCATGATTGCACAATTTTTAAGGCAAATATTTTGTTGAAGTGTAACATGTATGTTAAATTCAGAGGTTTTGGTGTACATCCTGGTTAATTTTTATAAAGTGTATGCAGCATATCTTCAGAGACCAACAGCATCCCATGTACCCAGGAAGCCCTCCCTGTCTCTCCAGTAACAGCTCTTTTCCATAAAGGTAAACACTATTCCATTTTTTTATTGCTATTGAAAAGTTCTGCCTGATTTTGAACTTGATTTGGATAGGAAATAACAGAATATATTCTTTTTGGTAACTGGGCTTCTTCTTTCAACACGTTGTTTGTGAGAATTATCCAGGTTGTTGTACATTGTAGCAGTTTATTCATTTACATCCTACTAAATAAATATTCCATAATTTATTTATGTTGATAGATTTAGCATGTTATTTCTGGCTATTATATGATATATAGCATTCCATTTATATATATATATATATATATCTTACATTTCTTTTTTGGTGCAATATCTGTTGTATATATACCTAACAGAAGAATTGCTATGTCCTGGTGCGTGTGTATTTCACTTTTAGTACACCATTGTGGTTTTCTTTGATGGTTTTTAACCCTCTAGCAGTATGTCAATTTTAGCGGCTCCCAATCCTGACCTTTGAATGGTTTCTGTCTTCTTCATCTTGGCTATTCTGATGAGCGTATAGGAGAATCACCTTGTGAATTTAATTTTTTACTTTCCCAATGAGCAAAGAAGCTGAGCATCTTTCATTATGTTTATTTTTCATTTAGCATCCTCTATCTGTGAAGTATGTGTATCATCAGGCCCTGTTTTACCGGGTGACCTCTTTAATTTCTAAGAATTCTTTGTGCTGGAGGGGAGACATTTTTTAGATAAGCATGATTCAGCACTCCCTTCTATTCTGTGGCTTGCTCTTCATTCTTGTGGAAGTGCTCTTCTAAAGATTTTAGATATAATATCCTCAGTTATATTCTTTCTTTTGATGTTTTATGCTTTTCATAAAATAAAAGCTTTCACAAAATATAACTCACACTTAATGAGATATAATTGCACCCTTTGAAAGTGCACAATTCACCAGTTTTTGTTTAGTCACAGAGCTGTGCACCTGTCACCATCATTCAATTTTAGAATAAGTCCCTCACCCCCAAGAAAGCCCATATCCAAGAACCAGCCACTTCCGATGCCTTTTTTCCTCTTATCACCTGGCAACACAACCACTAATCTGTTTCTGTGAATGCGCCTCTCCTGGGCATTCATATAAATGGAATTGTGTCATCACAGCCGTTGGCATTTGGATTCTTTTTCTTAGCACAACATTTACAAGATTCTTCCAAGTTGCAGCCCACACCAGCCCTTCATTTCCTCTTATTGCTGAGTAATATGCCCTGTGGAGTTATGCTGGATTTTATTTACTCATTCATCACTTATAGGTTTTTGAAGGTTGTTTTTATTTTTTTTTTTTTTTTACTATTTTGAATAATACTGCTATGAGCATGCAAGTTTTTTTTTCAGGACTATGCAAAGCTTTTTATTTAATATCTCAAATATTTGACTTAGGGAAAAAAAGTCAATCAATTAAGAGCATTCAAGCTCTTGTGTGTACGTGTACTTTCATTTCTTTTGAGTATATATCAAGAGTGGAGTTTCTGCGCCGTAGGTGACTCTGGGATCTACGTTTTGAATAATGCAAGAGTTTGCAGTGTCTCTATCGTTGTATGGTCACACACGAAGTGTTGGAAGGTTGTGATTTCTCCATATCCTCATCAACAGTTGGTAATCTTAGTTTAGAATTCTTAGAGGGTGTGAAGTGACATCTCATTGTGGTTTTGATTTGCATTTCCCTAATGACTAATGTTTCTGAGCAACATTCTATATGCTTATTAGTCATTCATATATCTTCTTCAAAGAAATGTGTATTTAATTTCTTTGTGATTTTAAAATTAGGTTATTTGTCCTTTTATTGTTGAGTTACAAAAGTTCTTTTTACGGTCTGGATGCAGTTCCCTATAGAATATATGGTTTGCGAATACTTTCTCTCAAGAGTGCATTCATGTTTTTGAAGTTTTTTGAAGCACAAAAGATTTTATTTTTTCATAAAGTCAAATTTATTTTTTCTTTTATGGTTCATGCTTTGATATCTAAGAAACTATTGCTTAGCCAAAAGCCTCAAATATTTTCTTCTGTTTTCCAGAACAATTTAATAATTTTGTTTCCTACGTTTAGATCTGTATGACCTTTTCCAGTTAATTTTTGTACATGATATAGGCTTAAGGGTTAACTTCATTCTCTTATGGTTATTTTACTACTATTTATTGAAAGAACTATTCTTTCTTCCAATGAATTGTTGTGGCCCCCTAGGTAAAAATCTATTTATTTTTAGATTTTCAATTTTGTTGCAATAATCTATATATCTACCTTTGTATCTGTGTTACATCTTGATAACTGCTGTTTTATTGTAAGTTTTGAAATCAGGAAACATGAGTTCTCCAATTTGATCCTTTTTCAGTATTATTTGACTATCCTGGGTACCTTAAATACCCACATCAATTTTAGGATGAGTTTCAAGAAGATAGCTGGGATTTTGATAGAAATTGAGTTTAATTTGTTGATCAATTTTGTGGATATTGTCACCTTAATATTAACAATTTCAATCCATGAATATGGAACATCTTTCCATTCATTTAGATATTTAAAATTTTCTTTCAGCACTGTTTTGTACTTTTCAATGTGTTAGTTGTAAATTCCTTTTAAGATTTTTATTTTTAAGTGTTTTATTCTTATTGATGCTACTTGAATGGAATAATCTTCTTCGTTTCATATTCTGATTACCACCTACTCACATTTTCTTGAGTATGAGGCTAATTGAATTGGTGTGATTCTGCCCCATAAGGTGGTCCTCCTAGAGCAGCCTTGTTGAAGGTGGACCCCAAGTCAGGGTGACGTTCTCATCCTCCCAGAACTCAGGCCAACTGGACCTGGAATCAGGCGTGGTTAAGTATATATCAGAGTTGGGAAAGGTAATGCAGCTAGTATGTACTACCTGAGTGTTGGATGGGCATTAAGATGTGAGTTGTCTCCATCCAGAGTGGGATGGGAATTGAACCAGCATTTCTAAATCTTCAGATGAAGTATCACCATCCCTCCCTTGCTAAGGACATTATTAGTTCCATTAAGCCAAAAGTTGGAAGTTGTAAAGAGAAGGATTTGATCTTAGCCTAGGAAAATCTAAGGTCTCAGTTCTTAATCTTGAGAATTTATAGAAGGCCAGGTAGTTTATAAATCACAAGATAAACAAGTTGTTTCAAAAGTATTGATTTTATTTGGAGTGTGTGTATGTGTGTGTGTGTACCTACATGTATGTGTATGAAAGAAAGAAAAGACTTTAACTAAAAGCATGTTTTAGACCTGTTTAAAACTTTAGAGCAAATAGATATATCATACTGTTTTCACACATATCAATATGAAAAAGCTGCACAAATTTTAAGATCAACCATAAAGTCTCCCAAACTTCTGCACCATGATTGATAGTTTTCTTGATTCCCACTCAGGACTGGGTTCTTGCTCTCTTGTTTCCAGATTTACATTTCTGGAAAAGTCAAGGGAATTTTGAAAAATAGGACTAAAGTTAGACCCTGTCAAGATGTTTTCAAATACTGAAAAGTGGTCTCACTTCATTAACTTGGGTATTATTGACTGTTGAAAAACTGTCAAGAAATCTGGAACATTGATTAAAAAAAGCCCTGTTTTATTCTCCTTACTTAGAACTATCTATTTTTTCTTATACCACTCTATTTTACCTGAAATTCTCCATGACACTTTTTATTATTTAAATATGTCATTCAGGTGTTCTTGTTTGTCAACAAAATAGTGATTTGATTATTTTCTGGGCATTAAAATTTTACTTCAAAATAAATAATTGTGAAAAAAATCTCACTATAAATAATCACATCTTCTTCTCATCCAATCCAAAAGGGCCTGAAATGTAGTAATTGGTCCTTAGGAACTGAATTATAAAAACTTCAGATTTTCAAAGTCTGACATGGAGCTAAGAAACTTTTGGGTTTTCAAATTGAATTTCTTATGATTATCACCCCTATGCGATTAAGATAAATATGTTGTTTTAGCCAGCTTTTTTTTTTTCCTGCTATGACTAAAAGACCCATCCAGAACAATTGTAAAAAGGGAAAATTTTATTTGGGGGCTCATGGTTTCAGAGGTCTCAGTCCATAGACAGCTGACTCCATTCCTCAGGGCTCAAGGTGAAGCAGGACATCACAGTGGAAGAGTGTGGCAGAGGGAAGCAGCTCACATGATGATCAGGAAGCAAAGAGAGACTCCCCTCTCCAGATACAAATATATACCCCAAAGCCACGCCCCTAATGCCCACCTCCTCCAGCCACACCCCACCTGCCTTCAGTTAGCACTCAGTTAATCCCTATCAGGAGATTGATTCACTGATTGGGTTAAGCGCCTCATACCCTAATCATTTCTTCTCTGATCCTTCTTGCATTTTCTCACACATGATCTCTGGGGGGATACCTCACATCCAAACCATAACGTATGTCCACTTTTATATTTGCAGTAGTGACTTTTGGAGTTATCTTTCAGTCAGATAGAGAAAAAAATAACTGCATAGACTTCAGACTATGACGTTTTATTCGCATGTTTATATGATCGTACATACAGGCATAAATACTTTTCTTCTCTGAATTTTATTCAGGAAATGAGAGCGAAGTTGAAAAATCTCCAGAATCCCACTAAGTTCATAAGTCATAATGAGGTCATATAGGGGTTCTATGCTTTGAAGGTGTCCTCCAAAATTCATGTGTTTTCCTGGTTCCTCAGTGCAGTAGTGTTGGGCAGGTGGGTCCTAATGGGAGGTGTGGGGTCCTAGTAGGAGGTGTTTCAGTCCTGGGTGCAGAGGAGCCCTTGGGAGTAAGGGAGCTCTTCCTTTCCTGGGAGTGGATTTGTAACAACCCTGAGAGCAGGTTGTTTTAAAGTGTGATTATCCCTCTGGTTTTATCTCTTCTACATGCACCTGCTTACCTTTCCATGGTGAGCTAAAGTAGTATGAGGCCTTCATCAGAAGTTCAGCAGATATTGGAGCAATGTACTTAGAATTCCCAGCCTGCATAACTGGCCAAAATAAACCTCTTTTCATTATCAATTACCTAGCCTCAGGTATTCTGTTATAGCAACAGAAAATGATCTAAGATAATGGCAAAATCCATGAAAGTGCTCTTGATTTTGTCACATGTGAATTAGAAGTGTTCAGAACCTAGTCCCTTAAAACTAGATACTAACTGTGTCAGTGAAATGAAGAACCAAATACTGCTTTGGATGCTGAAGAAAAACTGTCAATTTTTATGACTGCCGTGAAAAGCACATATACAGGAATCTCTCAGGCTCTTTGGGGCCATAAAACTGTGCTCTCTAATTAGATCTATAAAACTTGGTTTGCTCAGAACCCATTTTGACTGTGAAGCAGCTCATCTGCTGCAGCTGGAGGTTTCCAGCACCCGGTGCTGTTATTAGAACTACTTGCCTACCCGCCCAGATCTGGGCCCTCAGGCTGCCTCTCACTCCTTCTTGCTTTGATAGTTCTAGGTTGGATTGTTTGACATGTTATTGCAGGAAAATATAGATGTTTATGTGAATTCCAACTCAGTATTTATTCAGCACTTTCTCAGTGTAAGCACGGTAGTGGAGATAACCCATTTGATTCTCACAAGTCATGTGAGTCAGATACTCTTAGACTCTCCATTGGATAGCTAAGGAAACCAGGGCACCTGTGTGCAATTACACAGCTAGTTAATTATGGAAATGGGATCCAACTCAGGCAGTTTACAGCAAGCTAACACACTCACCTGCCAACTCCTACATATATAATGGCTACTACCAATCTACCCCTCCTCCCCCACTCCTCTCCCTCCAAGGAGAAAAACTATTCCTATTCCTCCTGAGCCCAGTGAAAAGTTGTTTTCTCATTTTATAGACACAGAAAATACAAGTGTGAAATGAGGGTGACATTCAGTAATGTGAAAGTTGTCAATATCAAAACGGATTTGTCTATGTCAAATCCTGACGAAATGTAGCCGGGGCCGTAAAGAAGCCCTCACTGTACATGCCAGTCGCATAACGGCTTATTCAGTGCTTCGATCACTGTAATGAAATACCTAAAAAAGTGAAAAGGTTTATTTTGGCTCACAGTTCTGTAGGTTCCAGACCATGATCTACGGGCCCATTGTTTTGGGCCTGTGGCAAGGCAGCCTCTCTTTTTCGGAGCATGTGATGGAGCAAAACTGTTCACCTCTTTTCTGGGAGCAAAAGAGAGCCAGAAGCAGAAGGAGGTGTTCTACAATCCCTCTTATGTCCAAGCCCCAATAACCTAATGACCTTCTACAAGGCTCTAGCTCCTAAAGGTTCCACGACCTCCCAAGAGACCAAGCCTTCAACCTATGGGCCTTCAGAGGACACCCAACATCCTGACCAGAGCACATACTTATCCCAGGTCGTCCCTGGGCACTCCACACGCCCCCCAGTTCCATATGCCACCTGTAAGGGCTCATCACAGGAAGTGCTGTGGGCTTAGAGTATTTCAAACAGGTGGACAATGTCCAACATTGAACAACGCCAACTCCTGCAGTGGACTTCTGCAACCAATGACCAGGCAGCGTGCATGCATGGACTTCCTTCCTTGGTCTTTAGAAGGTTCTCCTATGTCCCGACCCCTTGGAGGTGTGTATGATTTTCACCGTATGCGCAGTTTGCATTGAGTTCTTTTGTTATTCCAAACGTCATTTGCTCTAGAGGGCCCAACTTTCTAAATTCCTTTATTTTTTTAAGTTGATAGTAACTTATAAATTTCACAGGGCCTTAAATGTATTAATACTTACTCTTGCTTCAAAGTTTTTGCCCTCAACATTTTTCTGACCCAGAGTAACTCTTCTCCTGCTCTCCTGACCACCAGAGCTTCCTGTTTTTCAGAGCAGATTCAGTGACTTTTCCTGTCTACCAACATCTTTCATTCTCATAGTTGGTCTCATTTAGAAATAGACCGTAAAGTGCAAAGGATACTGAATTTGGAGTCAGAGGAACTGTGCTTACAATTCACCCCGAACACTTATTTGCTGTGTGAGCTTCCACAGATCTCACCACCTCTGACATTCCCATTTATCTTGTCAGTTTTAATAAGGAAAAGGTTCACCATCAGCTTTATCTAATGATAAGATCACAAATGTAAAAATGGTTTATGAAACGACATACAGAATAAATAGTAATGCACTATTCCATGTATACTGTACTGTGATTATCCTAATCTCTTTGTCTGAGCTTCCCAATCAAATTATAAACTTCTTAAAAAAAAACTGTAATGTAAACACACTTACATTTTCTTAACATCTAGCTTAGTGTCCTGAATATAGTGTGTATTCAATTAACATTCGCTGATTGGCTTTGCAGATGATGGTGATCCCCCGCCCCCGAACTATCTTCAGTTCTTTATATATTCTTTGTGTTGTTAGGAATTTTTTTCTTTTAACTTTTCTGTGCTTTCTTCTCTTTTCATTTTCCCTTTCATTAGAAGAATATGTAGTTTCAAATGGCAGGTGTGAGTGTGTGTGTGTGTGTGTGTGTGTGTGAATTTCCATTTGTTGCAAATATAAAGATGTGATGCAAGAATAAAGTATAAAGCATGGGAAAAAATAAAGTATAAAGATTTGTATTTGGGTGGGAGAGGAATGCCTCGTAAAATAGGAGAAAAGCTGAGGTGGGGGATTGGAGGGTTCAGGTGGATGATATGGTACTGACTAGTCCAAAACCCCTTTTCTTTTCTGAGCAAAGAAAAGGAGTAGTGGTTGCTAAGGACTGGAGGCAGAGGAGGGGAGACGGCAAGTTCACAGTCAATGAGTACACAGTTTCAATTGAGCAAGATGAATAAGCTCTAAAGATCGTGTTCTGTTGTGCCACATTACACTATAGTCAAAAAATGTGTTTTGCCCTTAAAATTTCTTAAAGAGGGTTTTTAACAAAATAAAAGAAAATGAAAAGTACATGCAATATGAATTTTTTTTAAGTTCCCTATTGTGAGGATGGAATGGAGATTTCCATAGAGTCTATTTAATCCTGTCTATAGGATAAAGCCAACATATGGCCCACTCCTCCACACTCTAGGGCCTCCCCCTCCTATTGTAGGAAAGTACCTGATTCTTTTTTTGAAAAGCAAAGAGGACAGTTGGCTCCCATGCCCAAAGGCTGGCTGTACTTTCTGATTCAGATGCGATTCCTAAGGTGATTCCCCTGCTTTCAGTCCCTGCTGCCCAGGGTCCTGTGGGACGTGGCACAGAAACAGAAGGAAGGAGGATGGGCGGGGAGCTCGATGGCAGATCGGCCTCCCCACCTGGCTCCCTCACCGGCTCCATCTGTCAAGGGTTCCGGGTGGCTGCAGAGTCCAGCAGTTCAAAGCTCTGCTCTGGGCTGGTTCTGAGCCTATCTTCACTCTCCAAGGGCCTGATATTTCTGGTCACAGGGAGAGGAGTGGAGCCAATTGCTCCTCAGCTCAGTAACTTGGGGTGTTTGGGGTTGGCAGCCAGAAGGCGCCCTGCTGTGCTGCTCCTTAGGAATTTGAATCAGACCGCTGTGCTTATTTCTGTTCATTTTACCGTCTTCTTTTTCGTGATCCATCTGTGTGGAGTTCAGAAGGATGTTTATACATTTAAAACCCAATCAGGCATGAAGTTAGTGCAGGATGGAATTTCAGCAAATTGCACAGATAATAAAGTTGAGAGCTTATCTAATAAGTCTGGCAAGAAGAAAACAGCATCAGTGTGGAAAGATGGTTAGCATAGCAGACCCAGGAAGGGCCCTTTCTGCAGAGCTGGGAAACAAGAGTTGACACTGAAGCTGGTGTGTGTGCTGCCCATTTTAAAATTCATCTTGAACAGTTAAATTTTAAGTGTTTTAAGTTCTTGCCCTTGGTCTGCATAATCCAGGCAGAGGAACAAATGAGGTCTCTGTGTCAATTTTTTTTTTAATCAATGCATAGTAAATTGCCACACTTTGACAGCTTAAAAAGAGAAACACACATTTGTTATCCTACTGTCTCTGTGGTTTGGACTCTGGGTCCTCAGCTCAGGGTCTCACCAGGCTACAGTCATGGTGCAGCTGGGCTGTGTTTTCAACTGAAGGCTGGATTGGGGAAGAGTCTGCTTCCAAGATCACTCAGGTGGATGGTAAAATTTTTATCTTCTATGATTCACCAATATCTGTTTTACAGGGGTAAGTCCACTGATTTCTTGCTGTCTTTTCTCAGCTCCTGTGACCACCAACAATTCCTCACTATGTAGACTTCTACAGAGGAGCTCCTACAACTTGGTTCTTTCTTTTTAAAAGTTACACAGGTTAAAGGGGACCATTCTTCCATCAGACAGTTCCACATAAGTGACACAATCACTGTTGTGGCATCCCTTCATTTTGCCACCTTGGATCAACCAGAAGCAAGTCCAAGATTCCACCTATATTCTAGGGAAGGAAATTAGATTGAGGTAGTAAACTTTAGGAGATGGGGGTCAGGGAGCCACTCTAGAGTCTGTCCCCATGGTCCCTCTTCTATAATCTGTTCTCAAATGGTTAGTATTGGGTTTGAATCTTGGGTGATAATGAGAAGTTATTCAATCTCTCTGATGTTTCATTTCTATATTTGCAAAATGGTGGGTGACTATCTGCCTGACAATCTCAGATATATTACTCTAGAAAATATAGTCCCAAGCCTGACAGTCACCTTCCTTATTAGCAGCAATGGTCCAGGGCCTTCAGCTCTTTGCCACTGAATTGCTCTTACTTTCTGTACTTTCTAGTGCTCATAATTGGCTTTATCTCTTACTCTCAACCTTCATTTTCTATGTTCAGTTTCTTTTTTTTTTTTTCTATGTTCAGTTTCTTAACTGATGTCGATTTATACATTAAAAGGTTTTGGCTCAGGTTCATCTCACACCTCCTTCCATGTCTCCTAATAGAATGGCCTGCTCTTGTCCTGGCCCTTGGTTTTAAACATGGCACCTTCTTGCTTGTCCATCCCTTAGAGCCACATGGACAGCTGGGTTGTATGCTTACTAGGACTATTGCAAAGATGAAGTAATCTAGGGAGAGGCCTATTCACATACCATGTGCCCTATGATTGTTAGGCTTCCTTACTCCCCTTCCTGATATTATTTTCTGATAGGGATCTTGCCTGGGACGATATCTTGCCTTGGAAAGTCAATTTTATTAGATCAGGACTCTTCACTGGACCTGGGAAGAAATGTACATAAAAAACCAAACCAAACAAAACCCAACAAAACCAAAATCAAAAACAAACAAAAAACCAGAAACTTCTTTAAGCTATTTTATGGCTAATCTCTCATTTTTGTCACTGTGATAAGAAAAAATTTATAAAAACAGAGCCAATAAACCTGTGTTCTGATGATAGTGGCTGCCACATGCAGGTGGTATAAGTGTAGCCCAGAGTTCTATGATTTATCTGTTCCTTTCTCTGTATTGGGTAGTTACTTAGACTTGTTTTCAATACCCTTTGCAGTTACACACCACCATCAAACCAATGTTCTGGCTCATGGAATAGGAACATAATCAATATGTGTCTAAAAATATCTCCATTGTAAATTCTACAATCTCTTTTTTTTCTATCCTGTTATTTAAGAGAGAAGATTTCAAGAAAGATCCACAGATAGGAGGATCCAGTTCCCTGAATGACTGCATGAAATACAGCGGTACTCTACCTGTGTTTGAAAGTGACGTCACAAAAAAAATGAACTGTTGAGTCACTGATACTCCAATACAAGCTTATTTTGAAATCTCCTAAATAAAGAAAAAATCCTCCAAATAAGTCCTCATTTCAAAACCATTTTAGAAGGAATGCTGCAAATTCTACAATTATGAATTAATTTCCCAAGTGAGTATACTTCTACCTTTGCATCTTTTTAAGCTGAAAATGTTCTGTGAAGAGGAATTTAAAAATTCTCAAAGTATCAGTGGGAACTCACTTACACATTTGTGCTCCACAAGAGAAGTCAGCTGAGAGTAAAGGAAGGATGAATGAGAGAAGAGTGGCAGATGTTCATTTATTACACAAAGGTTTACTGAGGACCTGTTCTGTGGCATGAACTGTGCAAGGCTTGAGTATAAAGAATTCTGTGCCTTGGTCCTTATTGGGTGACTGCTTGAGAAGGGGTACCTTACATGAAATGTGTATATAGAGAGTGGACGCTTCCCATTCCTCCCTCCCTCTGTCTTCCTTCCATCTTGCCTTCCTTTCTGTTTTTTTTTTTTTTTTTTTTTTTTTTTTTGTGCTGGAGACCCAGCTGAAAGCCTTGTGCAGGCTCACCAAGGGCTCTACCACCTAGCTACATCCTAACCCAGTGATCCTGTTCCCTTATCTTCCAAGACACATGGGTAAAGCAGTGTGTCTTTTCATTCACACCCTTTTAGCACCAAGGAAATTTGCCATGGCCTGAGGCCTTTTGCACAATGCTTCAGTTAATCCCCTCAAGGTCACTGTGACAGGACATTATTATTATTTTTTTTATTGGTTGTTCACAACATTACAAAGCTCTTGACATATCATATAGAGCAGATTATGCTTAGTGAAGCTAGCCAATCCCTAAAAAACAAATACCAAATGTCTTCTTTGATATAATGAGAGCAACTAAGGACAGGACATTATTAACCCCATTTAACTCTCGTCTTCCAGCCCTCAGTTCAATTATCTGGAAAATTGATCTGATTCTCTGCATTAGATCATTTTCTCTTATTAACACCGCCCGCCCGTGGCGTGCCTCTCATTGCTCTAGGACCGCACTGTAATTACATTCATAGAATTATTCATTTTACTCTAATCTTCTTCACTATCTGCCAGGAGGACAAGGATCGGGGCTGTACAGGACACCATTGACTTATAGACATGTTTGCTGAGTAGACAGATAACCATGTCACCTGGTCATCAATTTTCTAACAGTGTTGGAGAGGAAGGTTGTTCTGTCACACCTGGTTGGCTCCATGGAGTAACTGGTGGTTGCACTTCTTCCTACTGCATCGACTGTCTGCCCACACACATCAGGACTTGGACCACCTGGAGGTCCTGATCTCAACAGAGAAACCTACAGAGAGCAGATTACCCTCTCCCTCCCCATTATGTCAGTTGTGGACAAGTCAGGTTTTAGAGATGGTCTGCAGAGTCAGGGATCATCTTCCACAAAATAAGTTAGAATTGACAAACAATTTAGATCTTAAAAGTCACTCCATCGCCGTTTTTGACTTTTCAGAGGTCATCTTGACATTAAATGATAAACTTATGAAAAGTCACCCGTTTCCTCCCTACACACTCCCTGTTTACTTCTTTGGCAGATCAAGGTACCTTTTCCTTCATCTCCTCACTGTGTTCCATTTCCAGTCCTCAAGGCCTCTGGGCCTCACATTCTCTTTCCCAGGGAGATTGTTTCCCAAGCAAAGGCGGTTTTCAGTGTGGGGAGCCACTGCAGAGCTCCCTAGTTGCACCTCCAATGCCTAAGTGTGCTCCTTAAATAGTCCACGGCCATCTGTGCCAGAATCATTTGAAAGTCCTATTAATGCAGATTAATTAACCTTTGAGCTCTACCGCATCCCAAGTCTTTGGGAATTGTTCTGAATTCTTCATTTTTATCAGGACCTTTAATCATTATTATACACACTGAAGTTAGGTAACAAACCAAACTGACTTTGGAGAGTCCTAACCTATTCTTCCTCTATCCCTCACCGCCTGACTTCAGTGAGCCCCTTCTATTCCATTTACCCTCTTGGTTTTAATTCACTGCCTTGACTTGTTCTCAAGCTCCCCAAATGTAACAACCAATTCTCTGTGTTTTCTAAAAATTGAACTCCCTTTCAACTAGCTGCTTTCTATGAACAAATAAACATGAATCACCGTCCTAAGAACAGGAACCATCTTACTGAACTCCAACAACTTCCACCAGTGTTTTCTCTCCCCTTCCGCTCACAGATGAACTTCTCCAGGGAGCCATCTTCTCTTTCTGTCTCCTTCCCTGGACATCCTGTTCCCTCCTCACCCTCCTGTAATTTGGCTTTCTACTGCTCTCATTGCTTCAACAAAACTCTAATCAGCATCTCAGTATTATTGTTTAGTTCATGCTCTACCAAGTCTTCTGACATCCATTCAGGCCTACTTTTATTTCTGTTACTCTGGTCATATTGCCTCTATTTTCTTCAATTCATTTTCCTTTATCTGGGCCTAAAACCTTGGACTAGGTTTCAGTACTAGATCACTTTCCACTTCCACTCTGATTGAGGTTGGTTTCCGCCAAGTCAGCATGCGGTCTGTCTTGTGAATGCCACTGGGATAGATGACCGAGAAAGGGAAGGAAAGGAAGCCAGGTATGAAATGGGGCAAGTTGAACTGAAGGAAGCCCAACTACAGCCTCAGCCAACAACCAGGGGAGCTCTGGAGCTGGCGTGGCCCCTCAGAGGCCTTCTGGGCTGGGGTTTGATGCCCTGGCCTTCGTATTCCCTCATCTCATTGCTTATTAAAAGCCAACACGAGAGGCAGGAACTTGGGTGAGACAATCTTTGTAGATAAAGTAATTCTTGCACTGGCTGACAGCTAAAAAGTCTGCCAATGGCACTCCCAGCAACAGGGCCAAGAGGGTCTACTAGGGGATATGGGTTCTCCTTGTGGCATCCTCTGCCTGCTCCATTGACAAAATCATCCACAACGATCATTTTATTGATTTACTGTGAGTCCAGCTTCATATACCCAACTATCTACCCAGCATTTACAACCAGTGTACCAAGCATGACCCAGACTCAGCACATCCACACTGGACCCCGTAGCTCTACCCACTCACTCTTTTCCTCTAATGCCACAAACCCTGATATCCTTTCCCTCCCAATGGATGCCATCATTACCTGGTCAATGCCACAAGCTGCCATTCTCTTTTCCTTGCTCTGTTTTCAATCCTCATATCTATTAATAACTCCCTTCCTGATGCTTTTTTTTTTAAAGAGAGAGTGAGAGAGGGAGAGAAAGAAAGAGAGAGAATTTTAATATTTATTTTTTAGTTCTCGGCGGACACAACATCTTTGTTGGTATGTGGTGCTGAGGATCGAACCCGGGCCGCGCGCATGCCAGGCGAGCGCGCTACCGCTTGAGCCACATCCCCAACCCCTTCCTGATGCTTTTAATCTCTAAAACCTTTTGAATCCAACCACGGATTTCTCTTTTCATTTTAAAATCTTGAGTTTGGGTGATGCCGATTTCATCTCTGTACTACTGCAGTCACATTTTAATTAGTCTTTTTCCATGACTCTTGCATTTTCCCCCCAATCTTTTCCTAATATCAATATTATGGCAATCTTTTTATAACTTTAATTGATCAAGTCACTCTCTTGCTTAAAAACCTGAAATAATTTTCTGGTTCTTTAAAGATAAAAGCCAATGTCTTTAACGTAAAGGCCCAGGTCTCTGCCATCTCAGCAGCAAAACCTTAGGCTCTGGCTCAGCCATGTTGGCCTTGTCCCTGTTGTTTCAATGTGTCATGATCCTGGTTAATGTAGGCACTGGGTTCACGGTGTCCCCTTTACCTGAACGAGCCTCTCACCCCTCCTTCCTTGGTCAAGATAATTCCTACTCTGGGTTTAAATTTCCCATCCCAGCAACTTCACTGAGATTTCTCCAAGCTTCTAAGCCTGAGCTGAGTCTCTTTGTTATGTTGCCTTATACCACAGTTTTCTTTCTCTTTATCAATTTTAACTACCAGATACCCACTTCATTATCTGATGATCATATCAGACTGTAATTTCCATAAAAACAGGGACTCTGGTTTTACTCATAACTTTTTTTTCAGCACTTGGCTGAAAACAGCTGCAGGATCTCCTGATATATAAAGATAAGCCAAATAATTTCTGGGATAAGAATTCTTCATAGATGGTTTTTCTATAATGACGTTTGACAAGGTGGGTGATGCTAATGGTTTTCAGGATATTTAAAAGCCCATCATTAGATTGCATGACTGCGTGGGGGCAGATGGTAGGCGGATACTGTCCTCAGGGAAAGTAGAAAATGTACAGCTTATTGCAGAAGGTGGTGCATCCAACCCAGCATGTGAGTGTGGAAAGAGAAGTAAATCACCTGTCAGGCCTCAGATTCTAATAAATTTGGATAGACATTACAGCTCTGTGAAATTTCAAGCTGTGATTTTTTTAAAGTTAATATTGTTCATTGCAAGAAGGCACTTTTTTTAGACCAGCCATGATCATAATTTCAATATTTTTAATTATTCTGAAATACTTTGAGATGTATATAAATATTATCTGACTTCAATATATTAAAGAGGAACACTGTCAAACTTACTAAAATCAAGACGTCAATTCATATAATCCAAGGTGGTAAAAGTGACCTTCTGTTCCTACCATAACTGGTACAGAATTGATCTCCTGAGGTCAACAGCCTGAAAACTGCAGTTACTGCAAAACAATGCTCTTAAAGATGGGTCCGCAGACAGCACAGGATGGTGACCCCTGAGAAGAAGAAACAAGGGGAACAAATGAGGCAAACCCACCAGGACTCCTTCCTGGAGGTCATTTCTGAACTGTGTCTAGTCATGCAGTAGGAAACACAGAGACCGCATCCAGGGAGAGGGAAGTGGCTAGAGTTTCTGGAAAAGGGAATTTATGAGATAAGGGAAGATACATAGGAAGAACCCCAGGAGTGTGGACAAGGTCCTCATGGGTCTTTGACTGAAGACTTTGCAAGTGTCTAGGGTGAAACCCAAGAGGTCATTCAAGAGCAACTTCTGAGAGAGAGAAAACTTACTGGAAAAGTGTAAGATGACTCACTTCTGAGCTCACATGGAGGTGGGAGCACTCGAGCTCCTCCAGGCAAGTGGGAGGCCCTCATATTTAAAGCACAGGACACTGGACAGGACCTTAGATTGATGATGCATTGAAATGGGACTAAAGCAACCCCAGGAAAAAGTCTACTCTAGCTCTGTCTCAAAGCAGATTAGAGATAAAACTTGAAATCCTCTACCTAATCTGCACAGGGCCTAATTGCCTCCTGGAAAACTCTTAACACTCCTGAAGAATGCAATAACATCTGGCACCTAACAACATGAAGGTCATAGTACTCAACATCCAACACAGAATTTCTAACTATGTGCTGTATATTGGCTGAATGTTGGGTCTGTCCAGATTCACATGTTGAGACCCTTCCCTACTGGTGTGGTGGGATCAGGAGGTGAGACCTTTGGGATGTGAGCAAGGCATGAAGGAAGAGCCTCATAAATGGAATTTGTGCCTTTATGAGAGATGCTCACCCCTCCTGCCCAGGGAGGGAGGTGGGAACAGTGAGATGCTGTCTAGGAATCAGGACGTGGCCCTCACCAGACTCTGAGCTCACTGGTGCCTTGATCTGACCTTCCAGCTTCCACAACTGTGAGGAGTAAATATCCGTTGTGTGCAAGCCACTCATTCTATGCTCTTCTGTTCTAGTCCCCACATGGAATAAGGTGCCCTATGATGAGGGAGAACATGACCCATACCCAGGAGAAAAATAAGTCAAAGGGAACAGACTTAAAATGACAGATATGAAATCAACAGACAAAGACATAAAAGAGCCATGATGCATATGCTCCATATGGCAAAGGAGCCAAAGGAAAACCCGAGATACTGCAATGAAGCAGAATGAGTAACAACTGGCATGAAGTTAGAAAATGAACTGTTATCTTTTTGAAAATGTCAAAATATGCATGATGAAAAAAATTTAAGGAATCTATAAAAATAGATATTAAAACTTAGCAGTGGGTTTGGAAATGTTGTAGCATAGAAATTCAATATAAAAATTGTATTCTATATGAAAAAGTACAACTTATTGTGAATGGAGTGTTTTTCCTCATTTCCATTTCAGAAGTTTTGTCGCTGATATACAGAAATGCCTTTGATTTATGTGTGTTGATTTTATATCCTGCCACTTTGCTGAATTCATTTATTAGTTCTAGTAGTTTTTTTGTAGACCCTTTTGGGTCTTCTAGGTATAGAATCATGTCATCTGCAAATAGTGATAATTTAAGTTCTTCTTTTCCTATTTTTATGCCTTTAATTTCTTTCGTCTGTCTAATTGCTCTGGCCAGTGTTTCGAGAACTATATTGAATAGAAGTGGTGATAGGGGGCATCCCTGTCTTGTTCCAGATTTTAGAGGGAATGCCTTCAATTTTTCTCCATTCAGAATGATGCTAGCCTGAGGCTTAGCATAGATAGCTTTTACAATGTCGAGGTAAGTTCCTGTTATCCCTAGTTTTTCTAATGTTTTGAACATAAAGGGATGCTGTACTTTGTCAAATGCTTTTTCTGCATCTATCGAGATGATCATATGGTTCTTATCTTTAAGTCTATTGATGTGGTGAATAACATTAATCCTAAAAAACAAAACATTAATCCCTAAAAAACAAATACCAAATGTCTTCTTTGATATAATGAGAGCAACTAAGAACAGAACAGGGAGGAAGAGCAGGAAGAAAAGTTTAACATTAAACAGAGACATGAGGCGGGAGGGAAAGGGAGAAAAAAGGGAAATCACATGGAAATGGAGGGAGACCCTCATTGTTATACAAAATTATATATAAGAGATTATGAGGGGAATGGGATAACAAATATGAAGGGAAATGAATTACAGTAGATGGGGTAGAGAGAGAAGATGGGAGGGGAGGGGAGGGGGGATAGTAGAGGATAGGAAAGGTAGCAGAATACAACAGTCACTAATATGGCAGTATGTAAAAATGTGATGTGTAACCGATGTGATTCTGCAATCTGTATTTGGGGTAAAAATGGCAGTTCATAACACACTTGATTCTAATGTATGAAATATGATTTGTCAAGAGCTTTGTAATGTTGTGAACATCCAATAAATAAAAAAAAAAAGAAAAAAAAGTACAACTTAATGACAGCATACAAATCATGAATCAGGGATAAACATAATAACATCTCTGTAAGATGTAAAAGTTTAAACATATAAATAAATGGACAAAGATATCATGTTTTTGAATCAGAACATTCAATATCATTATCATTTTAATTCTCCCCAAATTTACCTATGGTTTCAGTATCATCACTATCAGGCTTTTAAATATTGATCTTTTATATATTTTGTTTTGTAGAAATTGAAGCTGAATCTTAAAACTCTACAATACCCCCAAAACAATTCTGAAAAAGAACAATCCTGGGGAATTTCACTACTTAATTTTAATCCTTACTATACATATAAAGGAATTAAGACAGTGATATTGGCACAAGGATTGACATGGTGATCAAAGGAACATAATAATCTAAAATGAAATCCTTATCATAAGACTAGTTGCTTTTTACTAAAAGGGCAAAATGATCCAATGAGAAAGAAGAGTCTTTTCAACAATGATAAAAATGATAAAATGAGCCTTGGCCCTTCTTCAATGTCATTCAAAAGTTTCCTTTCAATGGATTATTAGTCTAACGGCCTATAATTCATCATAAACATTAATATTACAATTCCAGAAGAAACAGAAGAAAATCTTGACATTAGGAATGCCACTTGCAATGCCCAAATTTCTTTTTTAGGGTGCAAAATATAAAAACCATAAGAAAAAAAATTGATAAATTTGATGTAAAAAAACTATAAACTTCTTTTGCAAAAGACATAACAAAATGAAAAGGCAAGCCATGCACCCGAAGAAACTATTTTAACACATATGATTGACAAAGGACTTGTGTTCAGAATCTACAAAGAATTCTTAATTCTCAAAATAGGAGCATCAGCTCAATAATAATGGGAAAAAAGATTCACAGAATTTATAGAAAACAACATGTGAACAGGTAAGAAACCTACAACTACATGTCCATTAATACCAGTCATTAGGGAATGTAAATTAAGTTAAATCTATACTGAAACAACACTACACAACCATTTAATTTGTTTTGGTAAATCCATAGTGTTTTTTGTATTTGTGTTCCCATGTGTATAATGTGTTCTTTTTCTCTATTTTAAAATTCACTCTATCTTTAGTTTTATGAACTTGGATTATAATGTACTCTGTTTGTTTTGTTTGTCTTTATTCAGTTTGGGGTGTGCTGACCTCACTCAAATCTATAAATTTATGAATTTTGCCAAACATATCACTCTCCTGTTGTCCTGTTCTCTCTTCTTGGAACTCCAGTTTGATACCAAATAATCATTAATACAATATGCATAATAAACATTAATATTATCTCACAGTTCCCCTTCAAATTAATAGTTTTTGCTGACTGGCCTTTACGATCACTGTCTCTTCTGTCATTTCATCCTGCTCTTTTTTTTAATTGGTTTTATTTTTTAAATACATGACAGTGGAATGCATTACAATTCTTATTACACATATAGAACAATTTTTCATACCTCTGTTTGTACATAAAGTATGTTCACACCAATTAATGTCTTCATACATGTACTTTGTATAATGATATCCATCACATTCTTCCATCCTTGCTAATCCCCTGCCCCTTCCCTTTCCCTCCCACCCCTCTTCCCTATCTAGAATTTATCTATTCCTCTATGCTCTCCCTCCCTACCCCACTATGAGTCAGCCTCCTTATATCAGAGAAAACATTGGGAATTTGTTTCTTTGGGATTGGCTAACTTCACTTAGCATTATCTTCTCCAACGCCATCCATTTACCTGCAAATGCCATGATTTTATTCTCTTTTATTGCTGAGTAATATTCCATTGTGTATAAATGCCACATTTTTTTTATCCATTCATCCACTGAAGAGCATCTAGGTTGGTTCCACAGTTTAGCTATTGTGAATTGTGCTGCTATAAACGTGGATGTGGCCATGTCCCTGTAGTATGCTGTTTTTAAGTCCTTTTGGTATAGTCCGTGGAGAGGAATAGCTGGGTCAAATGGTGGTTCCATTCCCACATTTTCAAGGAATCTCCATACTGCTTTCTAAATTGGCTGCACCAATTTGCAGTCCCACCAGTAATGTATGAGTGTGCCTTTTTCCCCACATCCCACCCACACTTATTGTTGTTTGTCTCCATAATAGCTGCCATTCTGACTGGAGTGAGATGATACCTTAGAGTGGTTTTCATTTGCATTTTTCTAATTGCTAGAGATAATGAGCATTTTTTCATATATTTGTTGATTGATTGAATATCTTCTTCTGAGAAGTGTCTGTTATTGTCCTTAACCCATTTATTGATTGGGTTATTTGTTTTTTCAGTGTTTAGCTCTTTGAGTTCTTTATTTACCCTAGAGATTAGTGCTCTATCTGATGTGTGAGGGGTAAAGATTTGCTCCCAGGATGTTGGCTCTCTTCACCTCACAGATTGTTCCTTTTGCTGAGAAGAAACTTTTTAGTTTGAGTCTATCCCATTTATTGATTCTTGGTTTTAATTCTTGTGACATAGGAGACTTATTAAGGAAGTTGGGGCCTAATCCCACATGATGGAGATTAGGGCCTACTTTTTCTTCTATTAGACACAGGGTCTCTAGTTAAGTCTTTGATCCATTTTGAGTTAAGTTTGTGCATGGTGAGAGATAGGGGTTTAACTTCATTTTGTTGCATAGGGATTTCCAGGTTTCCCAGCACCATTTGTTGAAGATGCTATCTTTTCTCCAGTGCATGTTTTTGGCACCTTTGTCTAATATAAGATAATTGTAATTTTGTGGGTTAGTCTCTGTGTCCTCTTTTCTATTGGTCAACCTGCCTGTTTTGGTGCCAATCCCGGGCTGTTTTTGTTACTGTTGCTCTGTAGTATAGTTGAAGGTCTGGTATAGCGATGCCACCTGCTTCACTCTTCCTGCTTA
This sequence comes from Spermophilus citellus, assembly GCF_964194105.1. Taxonomy (NCBI): domain Eukaryota; kingdom Metazoa; phylum Chordata; class Mammalia; order Rodentia; family Sciuridae; genus Spermophilus; species Spermophilus citellus. Next base: position 76,305,253 of record NC_138196.1, on the reverse strand, counting down.
AGATTGCTTTGGCTATCTTGGGTCTCTTATTTTTCCAGATGAATTTCATGATTGCTTTTTCTATTTCTATGAGGAATGCCTTTGGGATTTTGATGGGAATTGGATTAAATCTGTAGAGTGCTTTTGGAAGTATGGTCATTTTGATAATATTAATTCTTCCTATCCAAGAACAAGGTAGATCCTTCCATCTACTAAGGTCCTCTTTGATTTCTTTCTTTAGGGTTCTGTAGTTTTCATTGTATAGATCTTTCACCTCTTTCATTAAGGTGATTCCCAAGTATCTTATTTTTTATTCTTTTTTTTTTTGAGGATATTGTGAATGGGGTAGTTTTCCTCATTTTCTTCTCAGAGGATTTGTCACAGATATATAGAAATGCCATTGATTTATGGGTGTTGATTTTATATCCTTCTACTTTGCTGAATTCATTTACTAGTTCTAGAAGTTTTCTGATGGAGCTTTTTGGTCTTCTTGGTATAGAATCATATTATCAGCAAATAGTGCTAATTTACGTTCTTCTTTTTCTATAATTTCTTTTGTCTAATTGCTATGGTCAGTGTTTCAAGGAGTATGTTAAATAGAAGTGGTGAAAGAGGGCATCCCTGTCTTGTTCCAGTTTTTAGAGGGAATGCCTTCAATTTTTCTCCATTTAGAATGATGTTGGCCTGGGGCTTAGCATAGATAGCCTTTACAATGTTGAGATATGTTCCTGTTATCCCTAGTTTTTCTAGTATTTTGAACATGAAGGGGTGCTGTATTTTGTCAAATGCTTTTTCTGAATCTTTTACAATGATCATATGATTCTTATCTCTGAGTCTATTGATGTGTAATGAATTACATTTATTGATTTCCTTATGTTGAAACAACCTTGCATCCCTGGGATGAATCCCACTTGATCATGGTGCATGATCTTTTTGATATGTGTTTGTATTCAATTTGCCAGAATTTTATTGAGAATTTTTGCATCTATGTTCATTAGAGATATTAGTCTAAAGTTTTCTTTCTTTGATATGTCTTTGCCTGGTTTTGGAATCAGGGTGATATTGGCCTCATAGAATGAATTTGGAAATACTGCCTCTTTTTCATGGAATAAATTGAAGAATATTGGTATTAGTTCTTCTTTAAAGGTCTTATAGAACTCAGCTGTGTATCCATCCAGTCCTGGGCTTTTCTTGGTTGGTAGGCTAATGATGGCATCTTCTATTTCATCACTTGATATTGGTCTGTTTAAATTATGTATATCTTCCTGATTTAGTCTGGACAAGTTGTATGATTTAAGAAATTTGTTTATGCCTTCACTATCTTCTAGTTTATTGGAGTATAAGTTTTCAAAATAATTTCTAAGTATCTTCTGTATTTCTGTAGTGTCTGTTGTGATATTGCCTTTTTCATCATATATGTTGGTGATTTGAGTTCTCTCTCTCTCCTTCTCTTCATTAGCATAGCTAAGGGTCTGTCAATTTTATTTATTTTATCAAAGAACAAACTTTTTGTTTTGTCAATATTTTCAATTGTTTCTTTTGTTTTGACTTCATTGATTTCAGCTCTAATTTTAATTATTTCTTGTCTTCTACTGCTTTTGTTATTGATTTGTTCTTCTTTTTCTAGGGCTTTCAGATGTAGTATAATGTCATTTATTTCTTGACCTTTTCCTCATTTAAGGAATGAACTCCATGCAATGAAATTTCCTCTTAGAACTGCTTTTATAGTGTCCCAGAGATTTTGATATGTTGTGTCTATGTTCTCATTTATCTCTAAGAATTTTTTAATCTCCTCTTTGATGTCTTCTGCAATGCATTGTTCATTTATTAGCATATTGTTCAGTCTCCAGATGTTGGGGTAATTTTTATTTTTTATTTGTCATTTATTTCCAGTTTCATTCCATTATGATCTGAAAATATACATGGTAATATCTGTACATTTTTGTATTTGCTAAGAGTTGCTTTGTGGCATAGTATATGGTCTATTTTAGAGAAGGATCCATGTGCTGCTGACAAGAAAGTGTATGTGCTTGATGCAATATTCTATATATGTCAGTTAAGTCTAAGTTATTGATTTTTTTATTGAGTTCTATAGTTTCTTTATTCAACTTTTGTTTTGAAGATCTATTCAGTGATGAGAGAGGTGTGTTAAAGTCACCCATGATTATTGTGTTGTGGTCAATTTGACTCTTGTAACTGGGAAGAATTTGTTTAATGAACACAGCTGCACCATTGTTTGGGGCATATCTATTGATGATTGTTATGTCATGTTGGTGTATGGTTCCCTTGAGCAGTATGTAGTGTTCATCTTTATTCCTTTTGATTAACTTTGGCTTGAAGTCTGCTTTATGTGATATGAGGATGGAAACCTCTGCTTGCTTCCGCAGTCCATGTGAGTGGTATGATTTGTCCCAACCTTTCACCTTCAGTCTGTGTATGTCTTTTCCTATCAGTTGAGTCTCCTGGAGGCAGCATATTGTTGGGTCTTTTTTTAAATCCAATCTGCTAGTCTATGTCTTTTGATTAGTGAGTTTAATCCATTAATATTCAGGGTTACTATTGAGACATGGTTTTTATTCCCAGCCATATTTGCTTATTTTTGTTATTTAACTTGACTTGATTTTCTTCCTTGATTAGTTTTTCCTTTAGGATACTACCTCCCTCTGCTGATTTTTGTTGTTGTTTTTTGTTTCCTCTTCATGGAATATTTTTCCAAGGATGTTTTGTAGTGTCAGTGTTTTTAGCTATAAATTCTTTTAACTTTTGCTTGTCATGGAAGGTTTTTATTTCATCTTCAAATCTAAAGCTTAATTTTTCTGGATACAATATTCTTGGTTGGCACCCATTTTCTTTCAGAGCTTGATATATGCTGTTCCAAGATTTTCTAGCTTTCAGGGTCTGTGTTGAAAATTCTGCCTTTATCCTAATTGGTTTTTCCCTATTTGTAATCTGATTCCTTTCTCTTGTGGCTTTTAAAATTCTCTCCTTATTCTGTATGTTGGGCATTTTCATTATAATGTGCCTTGGTGTGGACCTGTTGTGTCCTGTGGGCTTCTTGAATTTGGATTTCCAATTCATTCTTTATATTTGGAAACATTTTCTGATATTATTTCATTGAATAGATTATTTGTTCCTTTGGTTTAGACTTTTATGCCATCCTCTATCCCAATAACTCTTAAATTTGGTCTTTTTATGCTATCCCATATGTCTTAAATTTTCTGCTCATGGTTTCTTTCCATTATCACTGTGTGGTCTATGTTATTTTCAAGATTATATATTTTGTCTTCATTGTCTGATGTCTGTCTTCCAAGTGGTCTACTCTGTTGGTCATGCTTTCATTTAAGCTTTTAATTTTGTTTATTATTTCTTTCATTTCAAGGATTTCTGTTTGGTTTTTTCTTTTTCTTTTCTTTTCCCTGTTGAGGCGATCTTTTGCTTCCTGTATTTGTTTATGTAGCTCCTTGTCAAAGTGATCTCTCTATTCCTGTATTTCCTCTCTTATGTCTTCCTTGAGTTCCCAGAACACTTTAACCATGTACATCCTAAACTCCTTCTCTGTCATTCCTCTTGCTGTGGCTGCCAATTATTCTAATGATGTGATGTCTTCATTTGTTTGGGGCACTTTCTTCCCTTGTCTTTTCATGTTGCTCCTGTGTCTTCCTTTCCAGCTCTGTGGGTCTAGATTGTTATTGTTCTTACCCTGTAGGTTTTTAGTGCTCTTGTAGGGTTCCAAGACCTCTCCTTTGTGGGGAAGGACAATGTTAACAGATCCCAATATCAACAATATACCACCTATGAACACTTTGTTGTTATTAAGACGTTTACAGTTTAGTCTTGATGTACAGAAATGTTGGATTCAATTATTATCTAAAATATAATCAGTAGTTTTGTAAAAAGGTTTACAGTTTCTGACAGTGGACAATAACCTGGGGGTCAGGTGTAGGACGATATGCAGAGGAGGTAGGATGTGAGGATGTAGAGTCAATATATCTGAGGCAGTGTGAAGGAGAAACCTAGTGAAGAGGGTTAGTAGCAAGAAAATAGATAGGAAGTAATTTAGGGTAGGCAAGTACATGGAATGACAGTAGAGTACATAAAACAAGCACACATGTGTATTTAGAAAAATATAGATGTCAAAACAGTAAAATTTGGAGGGGGAAAGACAAATGAAATAATTAAAAAAAGAGAGAAAAAGGGCATATACAACATCTCTATATTATATTATTCAGATGACTCAGTCCTCAAAGTCCTATTTCATGCAAAGTTCTTGGTTTCACATATGTTGGGGATGTGAGGGCCGGAGGATGGGGGGGAGGGTAGAAGAGAAAAAACCAACCAACCAACAAACAAAACATTTGAAGGAAGAAGCCAGGGTTGTAGCTCGCTTTGGAGATCCGTATCTTTCCTGATTCTCTTCTCACCCAGTAGGTGGGGTTGTCTGTTGTAAGCTGGTGTCTCTGCCCTCAGGATGGTGGAGGTAACCAGGGTGGGAAGACTGGTCCTGGCACAGGGCAACTGGATGTGGGGAGTGGCACCCACTCACCAGTCCCTGCAGAAAGACTGCACCTCACGGGTCTCTTTTGGGACTGCTTGCTCCTATGACTTGAGCGCCTTTCTGGCCTGGAACATATGTTGGGGACATGTTCCTGGTCTCCCTCTCCCCTAGCAGTCAGTTCCCAATTGACGAAACTCTCACCCGTGGGCTCCCATGGGTGGCTCCCTGGTCACACTGCACACCTGTGCTGGGCAGCTACTGTGTTGGGTTACAGTCACTGGGGAGGGGGGAAGGTCAGCAACCTGGTACCTGGCCGCTGGGATCCCATCTGGGAACTGCCCGAGCTAAATGGTGAGATGTTGTCAAGATGGTGGCAGTCTGCTTTCAGCACCGGGGTGTCTGGTGAGGTGGGGGGAGCCTGGGGAGGTGGGGGGTGGGGGGAGGTGGGGGTGGGAGCGTGGGTAGGTGGGGGGGGAGCGTGGGTAGGAGGTGGGGGGGAGCGTGGGTAGGAGGTGGGGGGGAGCGTGGGTAGGAGGTGGGGGGGAGCGTGGGGAGGAGGTGGGGGGGAGCGTGGGGAGGAGGTGGGGGGGAGCGTGGGGAGGAGGTGGGGGGGAGCGTGGGGAGGAGGTGGGGGGGAGCGTGGGGAGGAGGTGGGGGGGAGCGTGGGGAGGTGGGGGGGGAGCGTGGGGAGGTGGGGGGGGAGCGTGGGGAGGAGGTGGGGGGGCGTGGGGAGGAGGTGGGGGGGCGTGGGGAGGAGGTGGGGGGGGCGTGGGGAGGAGGTGGGGGGGGCGTGGGGAGGAGGTGGGGGGAGCGTGGGGAGGAGGTGGGGGGGGAGCGTGGGGAGGAGGTGGGGGGGGAGCGTGGGGAGGAGGTGGGGAGCGTGGGGAGGTGGGGGGGGAGCGTGGGGAGGTGGGGGGGGAGCGTGGGGAGGTGGGGGGGGAGCGTGGGGAGGTGGGGGGGAGCGTGGGGAGGTGGGGGGGGAGCGTGGGGAGGTGGGGGGGGCCTGGGGAGGTGGGGGGGCCTGGGGAGGTGGGGGGGCCTGGGGAGGTGGGGGGGCCTGGGGAGGTGGGGGGGCCTGGGGAGGTGGGGGAGTGGGCAATGGCGTTGTGCTGTGGCTAGGTGGCAGCGGAGTGACCTGCCTGGGAGCAGAGCGAAGTCTTGGCGACCTGCAGATGTGTTGATAGGTGACTCTGCTCAGGTGCTTGCCGAGTCTTGTGTGGACTGGAACTTCAGGCTTTGGGTCCTGCTCCAACCCAGGCGTTCTACTCCGGGAGCCCGGAGCCCCGAATGGGGTTACAGAGCTGATGATTTCTGCTTCATTATACTCTTAAGTTTATTCTGTTGAAATTTTCATTTATTTTCAGTTATGAAAAATTAGACCCAATTCTTTTCTATTTCTCTACTGAGTGTTTCTATTATCATTTTCATCCATTACAAGTGTGTTTTCCTCATTAGCAACATTACAATGGCTGCTTTGAAAGGCCTCGTCTGTTGAATACAACATCTAGATAAATGGATCCTGTTGGTCTGGCTCCTCTCAGGTTGAGTGACTTTGGGCATTGCAAATGCCAAGCTGTGAAAACTCTGGATACTGTTGTATTGCTCTGAAGAGAGTTCATGTTGTACTTAGTTGCCTATTAACTGGGTTTAGATTCGAACTGCAAATCCACTGTTACTTGTGGTGGAAGAAAATTCAAGTCTCAGTTCCATTGTTTAAGTATCAATTTCAAGCGACTTAGATGGCGTGGTTTAGGAGTCAGAATTTGAGAAGTCCCCTCTCAGGATCTCTCCCCTTGAGCCCTCTGCCCACACTGTAGTGATTGCAGTCCCTAGGTTTCACCCTCCCTTGCTCAGGTCAGAAATATGGTGCGTGTTCGGAGTTTTAGCAACTCCATCCCCGACTGGAAAACTGAGAAACCTGGGAAACTCAACTCACGCAGGCCCCTTCTCTGACACAGAATTTCTTCAACACATTTCCACTCTTATTCACTCTGTAGAGCCCCCAGGTACTCTGTGTGTGTGTGTGTGTGTGTGTGTGTGTGAGAGAGAGAGAGAGAGAGAGAGAGAGAGAGAGAGAGGGAGAGGGAGGTGGGGGGGGAAGGTAGGGAGGGAGAGGTGTTTTGTTCAGAGTTTATAGTCACTCCGGGAAGGTTAGACAGTTAGGTACTTAACTCCATCAGACTAGGAAGGAAACCCTACATGACTATTAAAATGACTAAAATTTAAAAGACTCAGTACCAAGTCTTGTCAGCAAGTATACAGAGCCACTAGAATTCTCCTACAAACCTGGAGAAAATATAAAGTGATAAAATCACCTGGGAAAATAGTTTAGCAGTGTTTTTCTAAAGTTCACCAGACATTTATTGTACATTGCCATAAAGAATATGTTGACGTCTGGCTTAGCATTCCATAAACTGGGATTTAATTCCTTTGAGGAACTCAAAGAATTGAATACACCTGAGAATTGTCCCAGGAGGGATAAAAAGCTGAGTATTTTCCATTTTTTTAATATCCCTCATTCATTAGAGGCTGCCCTTGGATCATCAAATCCTGGCAGTTTTGGATCGTCCAGTGGCCAGGAGTGCATGGACTCTCCTAGAACCATCACAAAGCTCCCAGGCAGAGGAGCTTTGGGTGGGGAGTGAAACTCTCAGCACATCAGGAACCTTGCCTTTATCTTGAGTATGATGTGAAATAGGATGTTAGGTGTAGGATTTTTGTAGTCGTGTGTCTTAGTTCAGTTTTGATGCTATAACAAAATACCCCATAAAGTTCTAATTTATATAGAACAGAAATTTATTTTCTACAATTCTAGGGGCCAAGGAGGCCAAGGTCAAGACACTGGCATTGTTGTCTGGTGACAGCTACTCTCCACTTTCAAGACGGCACCTTGCTACTGTGTCCTCTAGAAGGGAGAGTCACTGTGTCCTCACGAGGCAGAAGGGACAGAAGAGCAAAGGAATTCCCTCTTTGATCTCAAGCCTTGCTAACTTCATTCCTAATCACCTCACCAAAGTCATATCTCTTAATACTGTTTCTTTGGGAAATCGAGTTTCAGCACAGATTTGAGGGGGACACCAACATTCGAATCTCAGGAATCTTCTTTATCAGGTAAGGAAATTATTCTAAATTCCTGGTGCACTGAGAGTTTATGTGTGTGTTGGATTTTGTCAAATGCCTTTTCTGCATCTATGGATATATGTTTTTTTCTTCTTTTTTAGTCTGTTAATAGAATAGCATTGATTGACTTTCAAATGTTGAACCATTGTTGCATATTTGGAATAAATCCCACTGGGTCTTGATATACAGTTCTTTCTAAACGTTGTTGTATTGAACTTGCTAATATATTATTGAGGATTTCTGCGTGGATGCTCATGAGCCACATTAGTCTATAGATAGTTTTCCTTTCTTGTCTGATTTGGGTAAGAGGGCAATGGTGGCATCCCAGAATGAGTTAAGACGTGTTCCTTCTGTCTCTGTTTTATGGAATATATTGTGGAGAGTTGGTATCATTCATTCCCTAAATGTTCACTCAGACTCACTAATGAAGCCATCTCAAGTATTTTTGAAACATTATTAACTATTGATTCAGTTTCTTTAACATGCCTTGTACTTTAAAAAAAAAAAAATTGACAGACCTGATGTAGTGGGAGGCAAGAGCAGAGGTCAAGAGTTCTTGTATATTAATCTAAGAGTGAAGCCATATTTAAAGTTTGATGTCACTGTAGGTGACAGAGATTTCAGTTTTCCCTGAGGTCTTTTTTGCTTATTTCCTCTTTTGTCTTTGAGTTTCCCTAAGGACTCTTTCTTGAGTAGAGCTTGTGTCTTGAAGCTTTTCAGCTTCGGGCTACTGCAGTCTAGACACCTGTGATTTCATCTTGGTCTTCCCCTGGGCCTGTCCTGGGCTGTGACCTTCACAAGCTTTCTGAGCTCCTCCCTCCCACCTTCAAGTGGGACAGGAAGGCCAGAGGTGCCTGGGCTTGGGTAACCATCTCCAGGCAGGTGAGAAACCCGTGCAGTGGGTCTTCCTCATGGAAAACGATCGTGGAGTATTTTGAAACAGCTGCTTTTCCCTTCCCCTTCCAGAGACAAGGGAGAACTTTTATTTGCTGTTGGGAGTGAGAATCTACCATATTTCTGGAGGTAAAACCCATGAAAACATGGAGTTTCCCCTAAAATTGTAACCTCCAGGATTTCTAACACTCAAGCTGGTCCATTTTCAAGCTCTGCCAATTTGTCACCTTTGACTTCTTCCATCAGATCCCGGCTCTGGCCGCCTCTGCTAGGGTTAAGCTGCTCTTTGCCCATCTCTCTCCTGGCTCCCGGGTTGCAGTTTGCCCTGTGATTTTGCCTTTGATGAGCTTGTTTAGCTGCTTCTCTTGTCGAAGGGTTGGTGTGCTGACTTCCAGACCCTTCGGATGTCGGAAACAGGCCCCGTGTTTTTATTATTCATCTGCCAATCCAATTCCATTTTGTGCTCTAAGTCTTCACTATTACTTCTTGAAAATAAAACACTTGGTTTGGAATACATGTGCATAATAACTGAAAATTTAAATAAAATATTTAATTACCTAAATCCATCAATTAAGAGAGCATTAAATAAATCATGGGGTATTAATATAGAGTAATACCATGCAGCTGTGAGAATACATGAGATGAGTTTGCCCATACAGATGCAAAAAGACCATAAGGAATACAATTAAGTGAAAAGATGAAAATTAGAATAACTCACTCATATTTGGGTCTTCTAACGTGGAATGTGTGCATATGTTATTGTCATTGAATGAACTTGTTCTGAAAAGGTAATAAGATAGTCATGGGAATTGCTTGTGAATTACAGAGAATTGAGAAACTCAGGGCTTAAAGTTGGGTGGAGACCTCTTCATGGTGAACCCTTTGTGTCATTTGATTTTTAACCCATCACTTAAAAAACACAATTAATAAAAAATTATAAAACCCAACTCGCCTTTTTTGTATAGTGTGTCCATTTGGCTAATGAAAATTGGCCCACAGACCACTTCTTGACTTAGATAAGACAGTGAAATCTCTCTAGGAGATAAAGTGATTAGAGAGATCTGGACTAGTGTTTGAAAATAGAAATAGAGAGTAAGATGTTCAAACATAGATAATGAGAGATTTTAAAGATTTATATTTCCATTTTACTAGCTAAAAGAGTCATGCTTGCCAGCAACAAAGCACTATTGATTATAATGCTGCAGGTAAAAGCTAGTTTGTAGAAGTAGGTATTAAATTTCAAATATAATTAAATAGAAGTCCTCGTCTTCTACTAGACTTTTTACTATGGGTCTGTGGCACATTGTTACTAGTTTTCATTGCTTAGATGCAAGAGAAGTTTATCCCTTTCAATTTTCAAAATACCTCTGGAACTTTACCCTTCACTGATGACTTTGGTGATCAGTGTTAATACAGTATTCTCATTTTCCAAATGTATTTGCAGTAACAGCATCCAAGACCTAGAAGAGGTCCAAGAAATATCACAAATCATATATTAATAGTCATAAAACCTGCAACCTTTGCAGCCAACTGAAGCCAAATCTCTCTACACATACTCGCTCCAAAACATAAAATTCAACAAAAAGTACAATAAAATCACACATGACTCATGATTTCAGCATTGCGTTAATAGGAGACAGAGAAAAACCATGAACTGCAAATAACTTTTGAGGAAAATAAACTCCAAATTGCAGCAGAGGTACCCTGGCCTTCCGAGCCCAGGGATATGGGAAGAAGGAAATAGGAACCTTAAGAGATTCCATTAAAAGAAGGAGCAGAGAGAGAAAACAGATGAAATACAGTCAAAATAACCCCCAGAAAGAGAAACTTCAGTGCCGAATGCTAAATATGTGTGCTGGAAAAATCAATGACCCCCAAAGATGTTCCTATTCTAACCTCCAAGAATCTGTGCATGGCGAGAGGGGCTTTGCAGTGTGGTTGATTTAAGACACTGAGATTATCCTGGATTGGGTGGACCCCATGTGAGTCTGAAAAGTGAAGAATCTTATTTCTTTCTGGCTCCAGTTAGAGAATTAGGAGGGCAGAAGAAAGGAAAGAAAGATGTAATATTGTTGGCTTGGAAGGTGGGGGAAGAGGGCCAAGCAAAGCAAGAGACCTTTAGCACAGGAGAAAGCAACGGCACAGGCTGTCCCGTCCAGTTATTTGGATCCTGGCAACACCTTGATTTTAGCGTGGTGAGGCCCAGTATCAGACTTCTGACCTGCAAAACTGTAAGATGAACTAAGACTGTTAGTGAGGATGTGGAAACGAGGCACAGTCATACCTGGCTGGTGGGAAAGGGAAGTGGTACACCTTGTGGAGGGGAATGTTTGAGAAAGCATGTATGCATTCACACTTGACCCAGCAAGGCCGCTTCTAGGAGTCTGTTCTGAAGACATGTCTCTCACCGTGCAAAAATACATTTGCACAACAACATTTATTGCAATATTTTTTGATTGTTGTTAATTTCCTGTATTGGGACTTCCTTCATCATCACACATGGAGGGGCCGTTGAATAGGCCATGGTATGTCTGCCCAGAAGACTACTTGGAAACTCTGATGACCAAGGGGAAGAGCTTTATGAGCTATAGAATGACCTCTAGGGAAGCAAGTGCAGGAGCTTCTACAGCACACCAATCGTGGGTTAATAAAAAAGGGAAAATAGAATGAGATGGACCTCATTACCCTGAGTGCATGTATGAAGACACGAATGGTGTGACTCTGCTTTGTGTGCAAGCAGAGATATGAAAAATTGTGCTCCATGTGTATAATATTGTAAGGCACTCTGCTGTCTTCTGTGACAAATCAGAATAAAAAATTTAAAAAGGAAAATATAAATATTATTCACGTACCTGATTATTTTTGTAAAATGAATGGCAGGAAGGATCACTAGAGGTTGGCAACTGACAGGTATGGATGGAGTGGGGTGTGAGGGGTAGCATGGAGGACCCACTTCTAAGTATACTTTTTGGACAATTTTATTTTTTTACAGCCATGATAATGTAGTACACACTCAAAAGAACCATGAAATATGAGCCAAATAAATCGAATATAGCTCTGTTTCAAATGAATAATGTTATCACACTGAATGGAGAGGAAATTTAACTCTATTAGCTTTTAAATGCAGTATTTAGAATCTGTGTCTTTAGCTTAAAGAGGAAACATCTATAAGCAAATACTGAGCTCTCACTGGCTTTGTTTGTTTGAAATGCCATGGGTTAGCAATACTAAAATTACATTCTGTGTATTTCATGACTGGGCAATGGGTAAATATACTGAGTATCATGTGAGCCAAATTTCTCACTGTTGGAGAAAGAAGTTAGGGTCAGGAGGGAGGCTGGAATGGTATCTGTTATTCTTTTGCCATTGGAAGTTTCACTATGAACTAAGTGTGTGCATGAGTACATATGATGTGTTCATATATATGTGTGTATATATATGCATACTCACATATATGTAACATTCTGCACCTGTATATGTGTTTCTATGGTTGTCATTTAAATAAATCATTTATTTCTGTCCCTGAACTTTTGCTTATCCGTGTAGTTGGAAGAAAGTAACAAAAGATATATATACATATATGAGACATATCACATCTTTCATATTTTCCTTAAAGCCCACACATATACTCATTCATATTCTGATTAGGATAATATAATCTGAACTGTGTTCAGAGAAAGGAAGAAAATTTTAGTATTTTAGAAAAATTGATGATCTGAGTAAGAGTAATTTAGAACTGGTTTCATGCATTTGGGAGAATTGGTATAACAGAGAATTAATGAACCTTATAGTTGTCTAAAGTTTATGATTTTGAAATGTCCAGTTAAATCCAGCTATTCATAATCCGGTGGCAAAATTAATTGTATGAGTATCTCAAGTTAGATGACTAAGAACTAAAAACCATCAAGAAAGATAATGTTTTGCAAGGAACCCTAATTTATGATAATTATTTGTGAGAACAGTAGAATGGGGAAGGGGTTTGGGCTTGGAAACAAGTGTTTGCTTCTTTCTGAGTTCCATGTTTTTTAAAGCCATTCAATCTGTCTGTCCCTTAGATTTTTCAAACAGAAAGACCTGTCTAAGATGGTGTCCTATGATGAGATGAGACCATGCTCCTGGAAGTGGCTGGTGAAGGTAAGGTGCTGTCCAAATGCTAATCACTGTGATGATGTTTGTCTACTACATTTTAAATGAGAGTTTGGCACCTTACATCTCTACTTACCTCTGAGATGTTTTACTGCTTGCCTAGTCAACTCATAAAACAGCGGAACAGCTTTGCATTGCAGTGCTGGCTGATTCATTTCCTGAACATAAAAGGAAATAAAAAGATAATTGATCCTACCTTTATTGATTGCTGAATGTTTCAGCATTTTTAATAAATAAAAATTTAGGAAAAATTAATGCCTGTCTCAATGCATTGTGAATTCCACCCAATTGGCTTCAATCACGAGAAGTTGTTTAAGTCTCCATGTTGTGAGATATAAAAACATGACTCAGGATAAAGAAAAGATTTTCTAATACTAAAGGGGTGGTTGGTCCTGCCTGGCATCCCAATCAGTCACAGTTTTATTCCAGGGGTGTCTTAGACAACAGTCACAGCCTGCCCCATGCTTTAACAAAATACTTACAAATAACAATGATGAGTCATCTTTCTGGAGGTCAATCAATACCTCCAAACCAGTATTGAAGATTTATCATGAAAAATGCCAGAGGAGTCAACTACTCAGATTTTCATTTATTAATATTTTCCTAGGAATGTCATAAAGATGAATGTGTGTATTGAGGTCCCTCTGACCTTGCAGATTTTCATCTGTTTGAACTGTTATCCAAGTGCCCAATTTTTGAAGAGAGGACAGAGGGACCTCACTGGTCTCATGGTCTATTATGTTAGGGCTTTTACGGGGCATTTAGGACAGGGTAATTTTAATTTTACTTATTTAGACTAAAAAGGAGGACTTTTCAGATTTTAGGAAATTGCCTTTCTATAGTTTTGAATAGTTCGGCAATTTTCAAAAAGAACAAGATAATCTGATTGTTTATTAGCTCATAATTGTTTTTATTTCTGACAAGCAGATTGGACTGTCTCTACTTTCATTAATAATTTTAGAAATTTGAGTCATCTTTCTTTTTTGTGGAAAACCATTTTAGCTAAAAGTTTGTGATTCTTTCCAAAGAACCAACCGTTAATCTTTTTTCTATTGCTTTTTATTCTATTTCATTTATGTCTTCTCTATTATTTATTCATTTCTATCACTTCATTTTGGGTTTTGCTCATTCTTCTTTAGTTTTTTTTTTTACTCTTTCTTAAAGTAGAAGATTAGATTGCTTGTTTGCAACCTTCATTTCTTAAAAATTAGACCTTTAGGAACCATAGATTTGAACACTGCTTTTACTATATTCCATAAGCTTTAGTATGCCAGGTTTTGTGCTTTTATTTATTTAAAAGTATTTTCTAATTCTGTTGTAATATCTTTAACTCACTCGCTTTGTAAGAACAACTTTTCTTCTGAGTGTGGTGGCACATGCCTCAAATCCCAGCAACTTGGGAGACTGAAGCAAAGAGGATCAGGAGTGGAGGCTGGCCTTAGCAGCTTAGAGAGACCCTCAGCAACTTAGCAAAACCCTGTCTCAAAAAATAAAATGGACTGGAGTTATGGCATGTAACTCAGTGGTAAAGCATCTTGGGTTCAAGCCTCAGGACTGAAAAAGAAATACAAACAAACAAAAAACAGAGAAAGAGAAAGAGGCATAATTCCATTATTATGAGTTTTTAAAATTGCCTTGGTTATTGACTTCTATTTCATTCCATTGTGGAATATTTTGTATATTTAAAACTTTTTTTAATTTATGAAATGTGTTTTATAAATTAACATGGTGTATATTGGAAAACATTTCAGATTCATTTGAGAGGCAAACACTCTACCAACTGAGCTGCATCCCAGCCCTCGGGTTCATTTGAGAAGAAAGTGATTTCTTCTACTACGAGCTGAAATGTACTGTAGGTTTATATGGGGTTTTGTGCTTCTCTACTCTTATTTCCTTGATTTTCTATTTTAGTTATTACCCATTACTGAACATGGGATATTGAGGTCTCCAACTATTTTTATGATCTGACTTTTTTTTTTTCCCTTCATTTGGTCAGGTTTGATTTATGTGTTTTGGAGCTCTGTTGTTAGGTGTGTGTGTGTGTGTGTGTGTGTATAGTTTTTTTTTTAATTTAATTTTTTTTAGTTGTAGATGGACACAATACCTTTATTTTGTTTATTTTTTTAAACTTGGTGCTGAGGATTGAAACCAGTGCCTCACATGTGCAAGGCAAGAGCTCTACCACTGAGCCACAACCCTAGCCCCTATTTTATTGTTTTTAAAAGCTTCTTGATAAATTGACTTTTATTCTTACATACTGTTTTTCTTTTTCTCTTTTTGTCTCAAAACCTACTTTTCATGTTCTTTTTTAATTACATGGACATCTTTTCTCACCTTTTTACTTTCATCTGTTTATGTTTTTGGATCTAAAATGAGTCTCATAGACAACATGTAGTTTATATGGATCATGTTTTTTTTTCCTCCCACAATCCATTCTGCCAGTCTTTGCCTTATAGATGGAGCGTTTATTCCATTTACATTTAATATTAATTTTAGTTCCTTTTATGAATTAACACCAACTTAACTTCAGTAACAAAATCTTTTATGCTATAGTTTTATTTCTTTACATTTTTGTACTGTTATTGTCACAAATTGTGTGTGTGTGTGTGTGTGTGTGTGTGTGTGTGTGTATATATATATATATATATATATATATATATATAATTTTTAAAAAATTTTTTTGGTAACAAGGGTTATAACCCAGGATAGTTCAACCACTAAGCCACACCCCCAGACTTTTTAGTTTTTATTTTGAGATAGGGTCTCACAAAGCTGCTCAGGGTCTCACTACATTGCTGAGGCTGGCTTTGAACTTGCAATCCTCCTGCCTCAGCCTCCCAGGCTGTTGGTATTACAGGCATGCACTACCATGCCCAGCTATATTTTAGATATTGTAGCATAGCAGTTCTGGAAATCAGATTCTCTCCTCCCCCAGGGCATTTTGATACTGCCTGTTGTAGTTGCTTGCTTGATGACTTTTACATTTGTTTAGTGTCTTCTCAGAACGAGTTTTATAACATTTGTGTTTCGTCATGTATGGCAAGTAGTGTCTGTTTATTAACCTAGTCAGACATAAATGATTGACTAGGAGTCCTTAGATCTTCCTGGAGCATGCACACAGATCCAGATCTGTGCACATTGCTTTCATGATTTCCAAAAATCTGCTGGATTCATTAACATCCTTTTTCCCAAAACATCTCTTTCTCAAGTCTTTCCTTCAAAGTGTTTTGGTTAGTCTTCTTTCCTTTAGGTATTATTCATTTCCTGAGGCAGCAGCCACTAAACTGATCC
This sequence comes from Spermophilus citellus, assembly GCF_964194105.1. Lineage (NCBI taxonomy): Eukaryota > Metazoa > Chordata > Mammalia > Rodentia > Sciuridae > Spermophilus > Spermophilus citellus. The sequence continues at coordinate 76,289,328 of NC_138196.1, read as the reverse complement.
CTTATAAATATTTTCTATAAATACACCCCAGGTAGTGGCTTTAGCACTAGGTGAGTTCTGAGTTAGGCAAGATGAAGATAATCCTTTTGATGTGTCTCCCAGGGGGCCATCTAAAAGGTCAAAACAAATAATTTTAATTCTTTTCACATAAAGTTCATTCTAGTGTATCTCTGAAAGGTAATAGAAATTCAGATTTTTCAATGTTACCTCTGATTTGGTGAATGAGAGATGGGATTGTCATAAACTAAAAAGCCACAAAACAACATTTTTACCAAGATTTAACATGCTTTTTGAACAATATACTCTGGATTGTTCCCAAGTTTTTGATTTGTTTCCAGAGTTCAGAAAACGTTGATTCTGAGAGTTTTTCCAGGGTTTTCATTGCTTTGTTGGAAGAGTCTCATTTTTTTGCTAATGTCAGCTAGTTTTTAAAGGGTTGTTTGGTTCTGTTGAAAATACCAAGCGAGGAAGTGGCTGACTACTGTGTCTACCCTGATGCACTGTGGAACAGGGGTCATATATGGAGGTGAGGAGGCACCCCACCCACTGAACTTATCTATTGGATAGTAGAGCTTGGTGCTAGAGGTGACCATAAATCTTATATCGCACATCTTTCCCCTTGGGAATTTCCAATCAGTGTCCCTCAGTCGATATATGTTCAGCCCAATTCAACTCATTGATGAAGTTCCCCCCTATTTTTGTTATAAGCCTGGGCTTCCTGCTAGACTGTTAGAGACCATGGCGAGAAAGGCCTCAGGAATCCTCTCTGGCCCAGGAGAGACAGTGGTGACTATCCATCCTAGGCAACTCCTTAGCTGATTATAACACAGAAGCAAGCTAGCTGAAGTCAGTTGACCCAGCCCAGAAGAACTACCCAGCAGAGTGCAACTTAAATTTCCAATATGTAAAAAGTTGTACTAAAAAAAAAATGGTTGTTACTTTAAACCATTAAATTTTGGGGATACTTTTATATACAGCAAAAAGCAATTGATAGAGTGCCACTAAGAGGTAACTACTCTGTAATTTGGATATTGTTTAATCTCACTCCTTGAGAATTAGAATTAAGTGTTATATTGATTTTATAGCTATGAGTTCTTTCTTCAGTTTCTTATGCATTATAATCATTATAATTTATTTTATACTTACTATGTGTGAGGTGCTTACTAGTTGTTTTAAATGTAACAATTCAGTGAATCCTCAGAACAACTCAACATTGTGAGTTCTATTATACCCATTGTACAGATAAGAAAACTGAGGGCTAGAAATATCTGCCAACTTCATGGTCACTGATAGGAAAGATATTTAAGCCAAAGGCTATCTAGCTTCCAAGTGTGCATTTTTAATCCCTACAACAATCCTTCTAAATTGAATATATTGCTATTATGAATGCATTTGCCTATCATAAGCAACTGTGAATCAGTTGATTACATTCTACATATTTTTTTTTCAAAAGATATTACCTTTGTGGAAGGAATCTAGCATTTTTCAGCCAAACCTTTAGCTCTGGGAACTATTTGCATGAGTCATAGCTGAGCTCATTAAGCCTTAGTGCCTCTGGGGTGCAGCTGAGGACTGAATGGCGGGGTTTAGAGGATGTAAACCATTGTGTGGAACATAAAAACAGAGAACACTGAGGCAATGGACATTTATCTCCCTGTGAACTTGCCTCTTGGTGTTCTCCTGAGGAGCATGTCCTCAGCTCACTTCTAGCAGAGCATGGTGCCCTGGAAGACTTGTTACATAAGCCTGTTCTTTCTGAGGCTGCTTCTCCCATGTTTAATAATCCTTGTCCCCTGAAAATCACGAGGAGACACAGGGGGAATACTTTATCTCAGATTAAAGTATCATTCTACCTTGACCTCCAGGAATATGCATGTGGTGTACACAGGGTACACTTTCCTTGACTTCAGGGGGAGTGAGTCTGGATGGGAGGAGATTGATCTGACCACAGGGAAAGACCTGCGATGTAGTAAAATGTGTGGAGATCGCACCTGGCTGGACCACAAGACAGGTCTAGGATCTTCAGTACATTTTTAAAGTGTGGTCAGCCAGCGGCCTTTGCTAGTGCACAACCTGTAAGCATTTGTGATATAGAGCCAGGCATGGTGGTGGTGACTTGGGAGGCTGAGGCAGGAGGATCCCAAGTTTGAGGCCAGCTTCAGCACTTTAGCAATACCCTCAGTAACTCAGCAAGACCCTATTTCAAAATAAAAATTAAAAAAAGACTGGGGATGTAGTTCAGAGGTAGAGCACCCCAGGGTTCAATCCCCAGTACAAAAAAAGAAAAAAAAAAAAGAGTCCAGCTAAGAGAAATAATGAAATGATTATTCAAGAACATAATAACAAACTGTCCATAATAACATACTGCCTATATACTCCTGTGACCTAAGTGTCACTGTTGGCTTATGCCAGACAACTGAACTCTGGAAGATTACATTTTTACCAAATTGTCTTAATGTAATTAGATTTTCCTATCTTACAGTCATAACTTAAGATGTCAGCCTAGCTTCAGGCCAAAGACTTGTCAATTATTGACTGTGATGTTGGGAGATCTATTTAACCACTTTAATGAAGCTTCCATTATGTCTAACTTCCAAAAGTGTAATGGAAAGCTACTTCATAGAGTTTTTGTAAAACTGTAATGATGTAGTTCATGCAAAGAAACTAGAAGTTCCTGTATCTTAAAAAAATAATTTGTAGCTTAAAAACAAAAAGCCATGTGGAATTCATTTTGGTGTATTTGCAGTGAAATCTGCTATAAAATCTGTTGTCAAGGTCATTGCCAATTTTCAATGTCTCCTATAAAGAGTTCCATTTAGGTTTTACAACCAGGTTAAAACACTGCTTCTCTGGGAAAGAGGTGTTTTCTCCCCTCCCCCACTCCGCTCCACTAATATAAATGTGCTAATTTCCCCAGTTTGGTTCTCTTTCTGTCCCAGCTGTGGAGAAACACAGGGTAATAATTGAACTTCATAGCAAGGAAGTCAGCTTGACTCTTTGGATTATCTATTTCCTCCTTTTTGTATGTCTGCGATTAAAAAATAAAGGTCTTATCGTAAGCCATCTTGAATTCTTTTTGAATGGATGAGCCATCTGAATTAAGTCAAAATGTCACATAGATCGTCAAAGTCTCTGTTTCCTTACCCGAAAAATGCCCTGTCTACTTTAGAAGGCTGACAAAAATCAGGTCATGCAAATGAGTGCCTTTTGGAAAACCCAACAAACATACTGCACAAAAATCAACAGCATTCAGTTATTACTGCAACAGCAGCCACCGACATGAGGCTATTGCCTCAAACGTTCTTCAGCTCAGTCCTCATTTCTGAGCTCAGATTTCATTCCATAATATACTCTGGAAATGAATTTGCACTTGGAGTGACACATACTAACACTGCGACTCAATGACCCTGAATGAAAATGAAGACGGCTTCCATTTGGAAGTCTGACAATGATGGTCATTTGTATCTAGCAGTGAGAGCATGAGGAGACTTAAGGAAGGTGTCTTAGTCTGTTTTCTGTACTATCACAGAATACCACAGACTGGGTAATTTATGAAGAAAAGAAATTTATTTTTTCACAGTTCTGGAGGCTGGGAAGTCTAAATTCAAGGTGCCAGCCTCTGGCGAGGGTTCCTTGCTGTGTCACAACATGGGGAAGGGCTTCTGGTGAGAGGCATGCCAGCCATAAGGGGCCCCCCCACTCTTTGGACCTTATTTAACCCCAACAACTTCCCCAAAGCCCCACCTCCAAATACTGCCAACATATGAATTTGGGGTTAAGTTTCAATGCATTTTTTTAAAATTTTTGATATTTATTTTTTAGTTTTTGGCAGATACAACACCTTTGTTGGTATGTGGTGCTGAGGATCGAACCTGGGCCGCACGCATGCCAGGCGAGCGCGCTACTGCTTGAGCCACATCCCCAGTCCCCCAGTGCATGGGCTTTGAGGACATATCTGAACTAGTGCAGAAAGTTGGAGAACAGCTATGAAACCCCAGTGATGGCTTCAATCATTTCCTCTGTAAAAGTCCTTCCCTGCCCATGTGGCCATGCTTCCTCTCTCATTTCTTTCTTCTCTATAACTTTGCTTTGTTTCTTCACAACCTGCTTCACATTTAGAGTCCTTGTGAACAGAGAAGAGAGTTTCTGAGTAGAAAAAAATCTAACATCCTGCCACAGAAGCCCACCAACAATGCCCTCGTGAACAGTTGCAGCCTCTGAGGTGTGTGTGTGTATGTGTGTGTGTGTGTGTGTGTGTGTGTGTGTTAGTACTGGGGGTGGAAGCCAGAGCCTCACATATGCTAGGAAGGTGCCCCACCACTAAAATACATCCCCAACTTAGAGTACTTTTAAAAAAAAACCTTCTGTAAAACACACACTGTTTAGCAATTATAAACATAGTACATGACACGGCAGATATTTGTGGGGGGGAAGAAAATGTGAAGCATGATTACTAGGATTCCACAATTCTGTAGAAACCCTGTAAACACCATGTCTCCTTCTCATCATACATACTTAGGATTTCACCACCTATACAATTTTTGACTGCTCTTAAAAATAAGGGTGTAATATTTTATCATATGGAGCCTCAGGGTTTTCATTCATCAATAGGATATGCTAATAGATATTCTCTTAAACTTGTCTGAGGATTAAAATGAAATATGGGGATAGAAGCAGCTGGAAGCCTAGTAAAGTGCTGAACAAATGTTAATTAATTTTGACTTGAATCAACGTTTGACCTTGGAACTGCATTTTCTGCTTTGACCCATTTAGAGGCCTCTTTATACTAAGATTGTGAACTAAGTGAGCGGAGTAAAAATACATCCTGGGAAACATCTTGGACAAGGACATCCAGGACCCATTTCTTGACTAATCAAATGTGATGGTGGTGGGGGGGGGGAATGAGGGCATTAGCTCCTCTTGGTCACTAGATTTCCTTGAGATTTAAACACTGCAGTTTGGGCAGCTTACGGGAAAAGGCCACCCTTAATCAAAGGGCTGTTAGTAAAGCTGATTGTTTATTGTACATGACTTTTTACTCTGCCAAAGGAATTACTGGTAACCATAGAACATTGCTGTATTTTAGGAAATCCTACCTTATAATGCTTGTTGAGAGCATGTCTAAATGTGCCACTTGTCACCCCAGGGCTCTGGTTTTCCCAGCCACTGTGCAATGACAGTGGAGATCTGAATGTCATGCCCAGATTTAGTCTTGAAATGGCAAAGCCTTAAAGTGATTTTACCAGCTACAGCCAAATTATGCTACAAGTGAACAGAAGGAAAATATAAAACAGCAAACAAAACAACTCCCAAAAGGTCTTTTCCCTGAGGCTGGAGTTACCGTGACAGACTGCACGGGGACAGTGGCTAGCGCTGTCATGGCATCCCAGGGGGAGTCAAGGGGAAGCCCAGGGCTGAGCAAAGTCCAGTCACTTCAGGGTAAGAGCGAGCAGAGGCCCAGCTGTCTGAGAACACAGCATGCGGTGGTCAGAGAGACTGCTCAGCCAGAGGCTGCTGGGGTGGCTTTCTGAAACCCAGTCACTCTTCCAAATCCTCTTGTATTTATTTGCCATCCACCCATTCACAAAATTTCACTGAGAGCCAGTGACTGACACAGCCCCATTGGAGATTCTTCCTTTTACAAGTTCACACTCCAGTGAGTGAGTTAATGATTTGAATATCAATAGTTACATTGAAAAGAAAACTATTGATAAATACAATGACAAGGCAGACACAGGGTGCCTGAGTATAGTGAGAACAGGTGGCCCACAGTCATGAGGGGACTTTCGGGAGTCCCCTCTCAGTGGTGTGGGTTAAGGGTCCTCTGTCTTTCCCTAAGCCCCCCGGGGTTCTCTGGGATGCATCTTCCCTACAAGAGGATCCACAGTCTTAGAATTTCTTGGGTCATCAGAACTTTCAAGACTTGTCCATCCTGTGTCCCTTCTATATCAAGTGCACATGAAGAGGTGGTACCCCGGGGCTGGCTGGAGTGCCCTGCATTGGTAAGAATCAGCCTTCAGGCCCTTCTTTACTCTAACTCTGTGAACTGATGAGCCTGGGGTGTTTCTTCAGGAAGTAAATGTCAGTGAATGTAGGACTAAAGGGCACAGGGAAAGAGATGCCTACCCTCACCCCAGCTGCATGGTGTCCAAGTGATGTGCAGGTGGCGAGTGGGTAGGATCCACATGGCTGAGTGGCCCGGGTGAGAGCTGCCTCAGCAGAGCTTGGGAATGGAATACACTGAGCAGGACGCATCTCAGGCTGGGTCAGGGTGAGCAGCAACCTGACTCCAGGGACGTTTAGAGGGGGTGATGACTCAGAGTAGAAAGCTCCTTCGACTCAGAGGCTGAAGTCAGAAAGGCCGCAAGCCGGCTGGGGCTGGCTCCCAGAGCTGTTCTCTGCAGGACAACTGAGGATCCAAGCTGCGCCAGCCTCTGACTCACAGTCTCCAACAGGGGTCGGACCTAAGGGCTCTTGGAATACTAAGGAGGAAAAAAAGTTGGCAGAACACTGCTAAGTAGATGCACTTGGATTTGGAGATGATCAGTCTTCCGTTAGACACCATAGAGGACCTTTTAAAAGTCCTAATGGTCAGTCCCCATACCAGATGGTCAGTTTCTAGAGGACAGGTTTAGCAAATTGGTGCCTCTCAGAAACTCTCCAAGGGATGTTAATGAATGGAAATGACTGAGAGACCTGGAGATTTTGCAAAGTGAGTCAGGCCAAGAATAATGAATGGGAGACAGTCTGCAAGCCACTAAATGGTACCTGTTCATTCACAAAGTGCCACCCTCCCACCTGAGTGATGCATTGGCATTTGCAAAACATCTTGCATGCACCATTGAATTTGATTCCCACAGCACTGAAGAGGAAAGTAGAGAACTAATGACCTCTGTCTTATCCACAAGCACAGGGTTTCCCAGAGCCAGCTGTTGACACACCACAACTACCCCGAGTAACCAACAAGGCCGCTCACTGAAGCAGATGTTCTGGCCCTTCCTTACCACCCAGAAGCCCATTTCTCAGGCTCCAAGTGCCCTCATCTTTTGTGACTTTGCTTCTGCTTCCACTGCATTGCTACTCTTTAAAAAAAAAATTGGAATGTTCTTGGGGAAAGGAGATACAAATGTATACAGCATGATGTGGCCAAGCCCAGGCCATCTCCCGGGTAATCAGTCACTTGAAACAATGCCATTTGCTTGTTTTCTGCTGAAGTTTATGGAATAGTGACTCTCAACTTTGCCTGCCTATCAGAGCCTCCTTAGGAATTTTTAAAATTGTCAATGCCCAAGATCATCCCAGGACCTATTAAATCAGAATCCGAGGTGGCCCAGACCTTTCCTGTGATTCCAGTGAGCAGCCAGATTTAATAAGCCTTGTGAGATTTTCAGAACGAAGACTTGAGAGAGCTGAGCCGGTAAGATCTGTAGAGTATTTGGCTCCAGGATGCTGTTCAGATGCTGCTCTGGTGCCCTCCGTGTTTGCACACATGCTTCTACAGGTGGCTTCTTCATCTGCATATCATTTTAATTGCACATAAACTGGCAGGGTGTTCTCTGCCTCCCCCCCGGCCCCCGAGTTGTGCTTCATCTGTTCTCTCTCTCCCAATGCAGCTTATTTTCTGGTAGGAGGCTTTCATTTGCAGGGAATAGATAACACAACTCAAAATGTCTTGGGCGTTTATCATGCTATTTAATAAGAGTCCAGGGTAAGGCAGCCTTGTGGTTGGTCTGTTCAGTACTTTAATGACATCATCAAGGCCCCAGGTGCTTGCATGTGTTTGTTCTCAGTCTTGAGGCTTCATGGTCAAAATATAATTCCCACCGTTTCAGGCATTACAGTGTTTTTTTTTTTTTTTTTTTTTTTTTTTGGTACTGGGGATATTGAACCCAGCAGCACTTAACCACTGAGCCATTTTTATTTTTTATTAAAAATATATTTTTAGCCCCTTTTTATTCTTCACTTTATTTTGAGACAGGGTATCACTAAGTTGCACAGGGCCTCTCTCTAAGTTGCTGAGGTTGGCTCTGCATTTGGGGGTCCTCCTGCCTCAGCCTCCTGAGCCACTGGGATTACAGGCGTGTGCCACTGCACCCAGCTAGCAATATCTTATCAAATAACAATATTGTCTTTGTTCATTTTTTTTAAAAAAACAGAAATTTCTTTCCCAGAAATCTCAGCAAATTTTTAAATACTTTACTGGCCTGGGTTGGATCATAAACCCAACACTGTAAATGAATATTGGAAGGAGATGGATTTCCTCGATTGGTTTCAAATCTTCCAAAGTGATGCCCTGGCTGGGATGCAATCATTTTTCCTGAGGAGTGACCTCCTGAAGGTCACTGTTGGGCCTGGAAGACAGAGCAGAGGCTCCTTGTTAACAAGCCAATCATGCCTAATGAAATAGGAGCAGAACTTGGATCTAGCAGGAAAATCTCAGCACTTGTCCTTACTGTATTTTGTGACTTTGGCTAAGTCACAGTCTCTCTGAACCTCAGTTTCCTCAACTGTGAAGTGATAGCCATGGTACCTATAGGTCAGGGCAGCTGAGCATGTCAGAATCACGGTGCCCGGAAACCTCAGACAATACCCCAAAGTCCTGGGCATATCACAGATGTTGACACCCTCCCTTCCTCCTCATTGCTTCTACATTCTTTCTTGCTTCTCTCTCCTTTTGTCCAGATTTTAAGTTAAACTCCCAGTTACGTAGCACAGTAAATAGGAAGTCTATAAATAGCAGAAAATTCTAGAAAAGGTGTTGAGAAACAGGGGAGAAACTTGATGAGAAGAAAATTGCAAAGATATAATAGATCATATCTCAGGGCTAGGGCTCTCTGATAAAAACAAACCAACCTGCAAAAAAAAAAAAAAAAAAAAAAAAAATCCCCACCTCATCTCACCACCTTTTCTCACTTTCCCTGGGAGAGTTCACCTATCAGAGTTTGTTTTTTAGCTCTTTAAAAAGTACATGGGACTTCTTTGACCTGCTGTTTCCTGTCAAGGTTTATTATATTTTACTCGATAACTTAAGAAAATGGACCATCATCGAAGAAAGATTTTGAGAAATGAATGCTTCAAAGGCCAATGTGTTCTAACGCGTGGTAACCATGGAGCGAGATTCAGCAGAGGGGCCTATTTCCTATGGGATCTCTGCAAATGCATTTAAAGGATTAACTGTGTTTTCTTTTGCATGCACACACTTCTCAGTCCTTGGGCAACTGCAGAAGAGAACAAGCCTGGAATTCTTTGGAGCTTAATCTCAAGGGATTAGAATCTCATGTAATTCCCTCCCATCCTGATCTTCTCACAGGAGGTAAATTCAGCTGAGACACACACTACAGACTGCTAATGTCTTGTTTCTGTGAATCTCATCCAACCATTACCTTCAGACAGTCACTAAAAATCAGTCCCCAAGCTCCAAGAGATGTTTAAGAGTACACAACTGCTCTGCAAAGAAAGACAGTAAAGCAGGGCATTTTCAAATCTTCCTCTGCCCTCCTCGATTCCTTGTTCTGAGCACATCCTGTTTCTGGTTCTCCTTGTTCTCTGTTCCCCTCTGGTCATGGTCTTCAGAATCCAACCAGGGGAGAAAATATCATGTTTACCATTTACTGGAAATGTAAAAAGTAAATGTATAAAGGCATAAATTGGCATGAATATACTTTATATACAGAGATATGAAAAATTTGTTCTTGTAGAAATTCTCATTTTAGGTGGGCCTGGTGGCGCACATCTGTAATCCCAGCTACTCAGGAGGCTGAGGCAGAAGGATCACGAGTTCAAAGCCAGCCTTAGCAAAAGTGAGGCTCTAAGTAACTCAGTGAGGCCCTGTCTCTAAATAAAACACAAAATAGGGCTGGGGATGTGGCTCAGTGGTTGAGTGCCCCTGAGTTCAATCCCTAGTATGAAGAAGAAGAAGAAGAAGAAGAAGAAGAAGAAGAAGAAGAAGAAGAAGAAGAAGAAGAAGAAGGAAGAAGGAAGAAGGAAGAAGGAAGAAGGAAGAAGGAAGAAGGAAGAAGGAAGAAGGAGAAGAAGGAGAAGAAGGAGAAGAAGGAGAGGAGGAGGAGGAGGAAGAAGGGAAGAAGAGGAGGAGGAGGAGGAGGAAGAAAATTCCCATTTTATGTTTAAGTTAGCATCTCCCATCTGGAAGATGCCCCATGTAACTCCTTTTGGGAATAAGAGATTGAAAGCCCATAGCATGTGAAGCACCGTTTTAGACTCAACCCAATTCTCAGTATCTGTACCCCGAAGTCGCCCTCAGGAGATGGTTGCTTAGGATGAAAGCCTGGAATGGAAGGCATAGAGTCATGGTGGTGGATTGCATGCTGGAGGAGTCCACAGCCCAGGACTAGGTGGAGCATAATAAATGCACAACCCCTGAATGCTAGACCTCAGCCAGAAGAATGCTAGACCTCTCTGTGGTGATCAGCAAGTGGAATAAGAATATAGCCAGGAAATGACACCCACATACGCAGATCACAGTCCAGGGGCAGAGAAAGATTGTTTATATTAAAAATTCTGTGCACTTAGAAGGGGGGTCACTTCTAGTTCACCTTTTGCTAGCTGTGCTCAGCAAATAGTCTGACATCTGGACTCTCAGAAATTCTTGTTTATCATCCAGTAGACATTTTCAATATTGTTTGTTTTAAAGTAAGCTTGTCATACGTCTAAATAATTGGGGACTTTCTCTTGTGCATTTAACCTCAAGTTTAAATCAGCAGATAGGAAAGAGATGTTAATAGTTATTGAGTCATACACATGACTAGTGACTACTGATAGGATCCAATTTCATGTTCAGTCCTGTAATTCTTATCTGATTTATAAAGAGGGCAACTGAGTTTCTGAAATGCTCAAATCTCTGCCCAAGGTGCCCAGTGAGTAGCACTTTATCACAGCACAGCCCACACTTTATTATCCACCCCCAACCTCTCTCATCATTAGAATTGCTTAGAGTGGAAATTGCAGATCCTGGAGCCCCTCCAGTCAGCCAAACCAGAATCTCCAAGAGACGAGCCTGGGAGTCTATATTTGAAATAGGTCCCTGATAATTCTAGGACCAGGCAAGTTTAAAGACCTTCCTCTAAGCCCTGCCATGACCGAAGGAGACTGCTTTCCTACTGGGAGGTGTCCTGGAGCCTTGGCCATGGCCAGTATGGTGTTGGTCTGTTTTGCTAATTGTAGTGAGAGAAAAAAAGTCTTTTTTTCCCTGTCTCCAGGATGACCCAGATGAACTTTGAATGCACAAGTCTGGAACAGGGACAGGGAGACTTGTTGGCTCCCTCTATTCCTTTATCTCATCCAGGCCCTGGAGCCTCCTCCTGTAACCTTCTCACAGATCCTCTGAACCTTTAGCTCTTGAACTTGGGACCATCTCCCTGGATTTTCCGAATTGGTTTCCAAAGTCCTTTGGCTCCTCCAGAGGGGTCTGAAGCCATTCATCTCTAGTTCCTTTCCTTACCAAGGAGATCATTTCTCCCACTCATTTTCTAGCAGTGGATAAGAGTTCCTAGGTCACTGTGACTTACTTCACTATCTTCTCTCAGTTTTCTCATCAGAAAAATAAAGGAGGAAGATAGAGAGAATTTGGAAAAATGTGGTCAACTAGACAAGCTGCTCCAAGTTGTCCAGATGCAACCATCTGTGAGCCCACGAATGCTACTCAGTGACTGTAGGTGTCCCTTCTTCAAGAGAAAGAGATACTGTCACTATTTAAGCCTTAATGAAATGATGGGTTTATTCCAAACATCTTGTATCAATGAAAGGATCTTTAAAACAAAGATTCGGCTGGTATTGTTTGCAGCATTGCCCTCGAGAACTCCCCAGGTGCATAGGTCATCCATGAGCTTGTGCCCTGCAGCATTCAGGGGAACAAGGAGAAATGGCTGCCGTGGATGCAGGTTGTTAAACACACTGAGCTGCCCCTACTTCTTTCTACCCATGGAGAACGGGCTGGCCCCACACGCTGCTGCTGGGCAGGCACTCCCAGGGGGGTGATGTGGAGGAGACTGCAGCACCCCTTTTTTCCTTCTTCTCTGTCTTCCACTTTTAATTTGCTACAATGTCTGAAATTGCACTATTCAAAACTTTTGGCTTTGAGGGAATTGAAACATTCTGTGCAACCTTTCAAATAACAGCAGTGGAATATTCTTTTACGATTTGTCATCCTTAACAGGAGTTTGTTAAATCATATGAGTTACGTCAGCTGAATAGGAATGGAAATGGAATAGATGCTTCTAGAATGCATGTTGAGAGAATGCTGTGCTAGGGTACCAAGAGTGGAGAAAAATACAGTGACGGGGATGCTGTATGACACCCCAACCCTGCCTGTGGAAATAATTTACCAAATATCTCAATTGCTCTCTCAGGATAATTGTCTTGAAGCAATAATGTCTATCCAGGTCTGAAAACTTGACCAAAACCATGGCAGCAATTTCAGTTCCCACACATTTTTCTCCTTGTGAACATTCATTGTGTAGCAGACATTGCTCAGTCCAATAACACTCTGGTCACCTTGCTTTTCATTAGCAGATTGATATAAAAGCAATCTTTTAAAAAAAATCTTGCAGAACCTTCAATGATGATATAAATACTAAAATTTACATTAATGCAGCCAGGATATATTACTCTGAATTGTGGCCCAATTGTTAAATGTTAATGGAGATCGGAAGAAACATTTTGGCAGAGTTTTAAGACATTAGCATAAATTAATTTCTTGCAACTTGAGTACTTTGGTTTTCTGAGGAAAGTAGGTGAGTGACTCCCTCTAGAGAGATTTCACTGCTATTATATTATGCAGCATCTGCAAAGGAGAAATTCTGAAGTGGCAAAAAAGAAAAAGGGAAAGAAGAGAAAAACAAAGCAAAAAGGAAAAGAAGCATCTTTGGGGATTAAGCCACAATCTGTTGCTTTAACCAGGTATTTAAAACATGGTTAGTTACAAGAAAGAGTACATTTGTTTATTTTCTTTTATTTTCACTTCCCTTCCTTGATTAGGGCCACTGTTTACTCAGAAGAAGAGGTTCTAAGGGAAAAGACAAGATAAAGGCATAATCATTTCTCTTAAATTACTGATTTTCAGAGTAGAGTTAGTGCAACATCTATCTCTAAAGGTAACAGTTACATTTTAGTTTGACTTTTTCTGAGTTACTGGATTGTATTGGGCATCCTGACATTTTATCCTCCTGAAACCTAGATGGATACTCTTGGAGAGAGTAAACACATAGAAGAGGACATATTTGGAGTGAGACTGCCTGGACATGTCTCAGCTCTGTCCTTGATCAGATCTGGGATCTTGAGCCCAATGTTTCACTTCTTTATGGCTAGCTTTCCTCATCTGCAAAGTGGGGAGGATGATAACAATATTTCATCTGGGAATACTGCCCTTCAGCCTGGGCAAAAAGCAACCTGACCTATTTCCCCTACTTTATAGAATCCCACATCATAAATCTATAAATGATACCTTCTTGCTCTCTCAGGACACTCGGGGCTTCTTGATCACTCAGGACAAACCTGTTAAGTATGTGTGTTGTGTGGATACAATATCATGGGCCTGGTGGTGTATACCTGTAATCCCAGAGACTCTGTTAGGAGGCTGAGGCAGAAGGATCTCAAGATTGAGGCCAGCCTCAGCAACTTAGTAAGGCTCTAAACAACTTAGTAAGACCCTATCTCAAAATAAAATATATAAGGGGCTGGGGATGTGGTTAGGCACCCCTGGGTTCAATGCTTAGTATCAAAAAAAAAAAACCATAAGTTGACAGATTATATTTGTATGTATTTATGGGGTACACAATGATATTGTGACATATGTATACAAAGTGGAATAATTAAACAAGCTAATTAACATATTCATCACATCAAATGCTTACAGTTTTTTGTGGTGAGCACATCTGAATACTACACTCTTCACTTAGTTGAAGTTGGTCCTTCTTTGCTTCCTTGAAGTATGATGTTAGGAGGTTTATTTGAGCTCTTTTCTCTTTTTTAGTATAGGTGTTTGTTACTATAATTTCTCCTCTAGAACTGTGTTTGTTGCATCTCATATATTTTGAAATGTCTTGCTTCCATTTTAACTTGTCTCAAGCTATTTATTTTATTTCCTGTATGATTTCTTCTTTGATCTTTTGGTTATGTAGGAGTATGTGTAATTTCCACACATTTTATGAATTGTCCAATATGTCTCCTCTTATTTATTTCTAGTTTTATACCATTGTGATCGGAAAAGTTACTTGATGTGATTTCAGTCCTTATAAATTTGCTCAGACTTGTTTTGTGGGCTCACATATGAATTATCCTGGGGAATGTTCTGTGTGCATTAAGAAGAACGTGAGATTATTATCAATAATGATAAGGGACTCTATGTTTCAAAAAGCTAGAAGAAGGAAGTTTTAATGTTTTTATCACAAATAAATGTTTAACCTGATTTAAACATTGCAACTTGTACACATGTGTGGAAATGACCTCTTTACTATTGAATAATGTCCTTCTGTGTCTCTTTTTACTTGAAGATTTTTTTTTTTAGTAAGTATTGCTACCTGTGCTCCCTCTTGGTTTCCAGTTGCTTGGAATATCTTTTCAATTCCTTTACTCTCAATCTACGTGTGTCCTTGAAGGTAAAGTGAGTCTCCTGTATGCAATATATCGTTGGGTCTCATTTTTTTTAAAATCTATTCGTGCACTCTATGTCTTTTTATTGGATAATTTAATACAGTAATATCCAATGCAATTATTAATAGGTGAGGGATTACTATTGTCATATTGAAATTTATTTTCTGGTGGATGTGTAGTCTCTCTCTCTCTCTCTCTCTCTCTCTCTCTCATTCTCTTTCCTTATGGTTTGATAGTTTTCTGTATTAGTATGCTTTGAATTTGAAAAAAACCTCTCTATGTTTTGTGCATCTACTATAGATCACATAAAGCATCCTATAAAATGCTATTTCTAGCTCATAACAGCTTGCTTTGATTGCATATAAAAACTCTACATTTTATTTTTCAATGTCAAATTTATAACATTTTGGAATTTGTATTCCTTGATAATTTCTGAAGGACAGCTGTCCTGGGCTAAGTGTTCCTAGTTGGCAAGTTTATCACAACAGCACTTTGAGTGTATCATCCTATTTTCTCCTGGACAATGGGGTTTTTGCTGCGAAATCTGTTGATAATTATATCAGTCTTCCCTTGTATGTGAAAATTTCTTATCTCTTACTCTCAGTAAATTTTTCTTTGAATTTTACTTTTTGATAGTTTGATTATTATGTGCATTGGTAAACTTCTCCTTGGGTTAAATGTCACTGGAAATTTCTGTATTTCCTGTACCTGAATGTTGGCATCTTTAGAAAGTTTTCAGCCATTATGTCTTTAAACATACTTTCCAGCCTCTTTTTTCTTTCATTTTCTTGAATTCTTATATGCAAAAGTTAGGTTTCTTGAGAGTTTCCCATAATTTCCATAGGCTTCATTGATTTTTTTGCATTGTTTTTTTTTTTCTTTTTGCTTCTCTGACTGGGTAATTTCAAATGTTTTGTCTTCCATATCATCTCAAAACAAAACAAAAAAAAAACACCCTGCTATTGAATATTTCTACCACATTTTTCAATACAGTCATTATATTGTTCAACTGCAGGATTTTTATCTGTTTTTTAAAAAACTATTTCTATTTTGCCATCAAACTTCCCCTTTAGTTCCTGCACATATTCTAGATTTTATTTCATTTTCTACCATAAATTCTTATAGTTCACTGATACTCAAAATGATTTTTCTGAATTCTTTGTCAGTCATTTCATAGATCTACATTCTTTATTGTCCATTACTGGAGTTTTAAAAATTTCTTTTGGACATGTCATGATTCCCTGATTCTTCACAATCTTTACTCCTTTCATGACACAGTCTGGCTGGGCACAAACCAGGAGCCACTGAAGCAGGAACAAACTTTATTTTTGAACTACAACAAAACACTTTACACACGCTCCCCGGGAATTCTCCCGAATACACACGGTTCGTCCAGAAACCAGCCACCGGAAATATCTCCTCCGGAAATCCCTCCTCCTGCACTTCCCCAACCAATGGGAACTCTCGGGGAATCCCCAGGAGAACTCCAAAGTAGCATGAGAACTCAAAAGTAGCGGGGGAACTCCAAAGTATCGCAAGAACTCAAAAGTAGCGGCTGAGGTGGATAGTAATGCCTCACCTGTCAACCAATACTGTTGGCAAAATGCCAGGGGCCATACCAACTCGGCTGTGGCTCTCAGCACTTTCACATTTAAGAAGATGAGTGAGTACCTTTTCTGGTCTTTATAGGTATTCTTTGGCAGGGATAAACCTTTGCTATTTAATCTAGACTGTGGTTCTGGCAGGATCAACTGGGAATGGCACTGGGCAGGCAGAGCTTGCTCTCAAGCTTCTCTAGTTGGCTGGGTTGTTGGGTTGTCCCCTTTGTTCTGAGGTTGGGTGGGGCTGCTGGCAGGACTCTGCCATCTGGTGAGACCACTGGCTAGGCCTTGCAATCAAGAATTGTTACCTCTGGGTAGTGCCATCTTCTCATCATTTTGAGTCACAGGGTGTGTTCGCTGCCCAGATGGTACTACTATTTGGGTTCTGGAGTTACAAGCTGATCTAAGGATAGGTAGACTCATGCTTGGGACAAATAGGTTCAGATATTATATTCTATATAAATGCATGATTGAGGCTTACCTCTGCTTATGTCGGAACTTCAGGTGGACTATGAAACTGGAACCAACCACTGTTTGGACTGCCATGTTGGACAGGCACAGTCACTATGACCTGCAGAAGTGTACAGTGCTAAATATCTCCCTTCCTGGGTGGGCACTTTGGGATGAGCTATAAGCTGAGCTGAACCATTCTTTGGGTCACCAGTTTGATATATCCAGCCCTTATGCTCTGCATAAATACACTGTGGCAAGTGTCTGCTTCTCTGGGCGGACCTTGGAATGAGCTCTGTGACCTGCCATGGAGATTGGCCAATTAGGGATTCAGGTCAGGTTGAAATTTTCACTTTGCATCTGGGAGTAGCTAGCTTGACTTTGTAAGTGGGCTATACCATTGGCTGGTCCCTCTAACCAGGTACCACTCTAGCAGGAAAACAGAGCTACTACCGAGATCCACATGATGGTCACTATGAGCTCAGCCTCCTTCCTTTGTGATCCCTAATCAGGTAGTTGTCCTCCGTGTTTCCTCTGAGATGACTCAGAGTGGGCTTCCTGGGAGGTGTCCTGGAATGGTAGTGCAGTTAGATGTCTGCCTCCAGTTCTTTTTCTCCACTATAGAATTTAGGGTCCTAGAGGAGTTCTGCCTCTGTGGCATTGTGCCACCTTGGAGTGGAAGAATAGTGGCATGAGCTAAGTGAGACTTTTCCTCTTACCCTTATAATTCAGTTTTTGTTCAGTTCTATGGCTCACACAGGTGTCTCAGGCTCATTTCCAGGCTTGGAAGTTTTCACCAAGATATTCTTGTCTATGGATGGTTGCTGGTTGAACTTTCTGTGTGGTGAAGCAGGGGGGCCTCCTGTTTGATCATCTTGCTTATGTCACCCTCCCATTTTATGACAACACTATCAAGGCCGGTAGGAAAAAGTCCACCTATCAGAGTTTTGGTTCATAATCCAGAAGCATAGTTTGTGCCATGTATGACCCATGCCTTAATTTTCTTGTTAGCGAGACATGGCCTCAGCGATTCCAGTTTCAATTATTTGCAACATTTCTGAGATTGTATTTCTGGATTTACCTAAATAGAGAATTTCTTGGTCAAGCACATGTTATATTTAACTTCAGAGAACTTTTTTTGTCTTAGATTGTCAAATATGTAATACTATATGATATTCCAATAAAACACACACTTGCTTGTCTATAAAGGATGTATTCCTGAATACAAAATCCTGGACGTAAATTTTACAGATACTATTTTCTATAAATTATAGATCAAGGTTTTGTGTCACTTAAATAGGGATGTGAACAAACTGAACAACATATTGATAGTTTTGTTTTCATGTGATTTCTTAGGATTAAGAGTTTTTACCAAGAATAACTTAGAAAATAAATGTAGATATTATTTTAAGAAATACTAAATATGGTATGTGGGAGTTTATATGATGAAATTAAAATATTTTGAAAACTATTCTGTGTTAATGATAATTTTCCCAATTTTTCATTATAATGTCTGAATGTGTATAGTAGTCTGCTTCCCATCACTAAAACAAATGTTTGAGGTAATTAACTTCTAAAGAGGAAAGGTTGGTTTTGCTCACAGTTTTGGAGGTTGTAGTTCATGACTGGTTGGCCCCATTGCCTTGGCCTGTGGTGATGGAGAACATCAGGGAAGAAGTGCCCACTCACCTTGTGGCCAGGACATGGGAAAGTGAGAAAAGTACTGGGGTCCCACATTCTGCTTGGAGGGTCTTCCTCCAATGACTCCAAACCTCCTGTTAAGCCCGACCTCTTAAAGCTTCTACTCCCACTGCAGTAGTGCCAAGCTGGGGTGCCCAGCTGGGGATGCATGGGCCTCTGGAAACAATCCAGACCCAAGTTACAGGAATGTGACATGCAAAACTCATTTGAATCTGAAGTTATTTCAGGATTTTATTAATAGGCACATTTTTAATTGCCTTAGAAGAGCAAGATTTTCCCAGATTGAAATTAATACATGAAAAAAGAGAGACTACAGTGACTCCAAGTTATCTAGTTTATCATTACCCTCAGTGAACACAAAATATGTCAAAATCAAGATGGACGCAATATCAACAATGTGTTTTGTTGAAATAATGGGACAAAAATAAATATTATGAAATAATTTATGAAATACGCATACCTTTGTTCGGTTACTCAACCAAACATTCACTGACTTTTCCACTTAGCAATAGAACAACAGTGATAAAATTTAGATTTTTTTGTTAATTGCGGTTAATTAAATTAAATTTTGCTAATTTTAATTTTTGTTAATTAATTTTTTGTTAATTGCTGGTTTTTAGTGATTAAAAATAGTCACATTACATGTATTTTTGAAGATCAGTGACATGGTTGAAGATTTAGATAACTGATGATAAATTAGTCATGAAAAGGATTAAGGTGAGCTTGCTTAATTTATTGATGACCAGGTTGCTATGGCAACATGGTCAAGAATGGTGCCCAGGGTTGCGTTGGGGTTTATCATGGATTGAGAGGTGAACAGAATCTGAGGAAATGGAATTGAATCCTTTTTTTTTTTTTGAAGCATGGCTGAGAAGAGGAGAGGAGAGAGAATTAAGTGTTAATGGGAACAAAGCAATAGAGGTGGGCAATTTGAAGATGAAATTGGGAGAAAGGGGGAAAGGAAATGGAACAAAGGAGGTTTCTTTCAGGCTCTTTGGTGAATTATAGCATAAACAGGGAGCCAGCTTAACAGTGAATGCAGACGCCTCCATCATGGAACTCCTGTGTAGAACGTGGGGCCATGAGTGGGCAGGGCTGGGGCACATCTGTAGGAGAAAGTGAAATGGAATACGTCATGATTATTAGATAGATCCAAGGTGGAGAAAGCTGATCATGTATGTAAAACAATATAGGAGAGGGTTTGATAAAAGGGCAGGTGTTCAAGAAATCAAGTCCTATATGCAAATGCTACCTGGTGTCAGATATGTTTTCCTAGAGTGAATACAAACACTATAAAACTTGGGATGGTACACGGAAGCTCACAGAGGGAGAGACCCATCCCAACTCAGATGGCATTGGCCTCTGTGGAGAAAAGCTGGGATGCTGATTTCTCATAAAATACTCCAATGCATACATACATTTATATGAGTATAAAAACAATTGAACAAGCAGTTTTCTATTTCCAATATAGCTAATGCATGAATAAAGAAATGCTCTTTACATTTTATTGATTTCTTAGAAGCCTGTCAAGGTTGAATAAAGAATGACCAGATAGAGATTTTTTTTTTCTCAAGGTTTCCTGCAAAATCTTTGAAATGCAAGGGACAAGGAATGATAACGGAGATGAAGGATATATAATATATATCCTTATGTGACTCAGCTTTCTACCAATAAAAGGATTAGATGAGTGGCCAGCATAGATACAAATGTCCAATAGTGTAGATTTAAGGAAAATCAGAGAATGGAAGAAGCATCTTAGAATGTCATACTGGAATATCCAATGGTAACCATCTGATTGGGAAAAGGTACACATTAATTCTACATTTTAAAATATTTTCTGCATGTACAAATATGCAACAAGGAATCCCACCATTATTACAATTATAAGGCACTAATAAAAATATGGGAAAATTATTTTCTGTCTCCTTATTCCTGGGGATGTTTTATTTTGGGTTCTTACACATGCCAGGTACCACTTTTTGCATTTTTGTTTCCTAATCTGCAAAACAGGAGCTAACATATGCCTTCAGGAGTATTGGTATGCTATGTCTCACAAAAAATATAGTAACATGTGAGTATATATTAGCAGTCTTTTATGCTTTATTTTCTCTCTCCAACTTTTCAAGTCAAGGATGATGCTTATTGCTGCTATGTATTCCTCATGTTGCACATAGGTATACACACAGCTTTGGAAATAGGCAATATGGGATATGTTCATTTACTCTTTTGAAACATTCTTATCTAAAAAGGGGTACTGTTAACTTTCTTTTTCAGATTAAATTTTTTTAAAAAATGTTTCAGTGTTTTGGTAGACATATTCATATTTATTCCCTGAGTGAAAATTAGTCCGTTACCCTACATGGAAATGACACATGGTATTTAATATCACTCAAAGAATTCTCAGGTATATACACTCTCTCCAGAAAGGATAAGTGAGTTGCTCAAGGGTGAACCTAACTCTGGTGGAGCTGAACTAGAACCTAGTGCTTGGAATTCCTTGAAATGTATTCCAACTACAGCAAGATAAATGATTGCAGGAAGGGTGTTGGAAATGATTTAAAATACAAGGACTTAAGTAGTTTGGGAGAAAATGCAAGAGACAGTAATCTAGAATAAGCAAAAAAAATTTTTTTTTTAGTTGCTGATGGACCTTTATTTATTTATTAATTTAAATGTGGTCTGAGAATCAAACCCAGTGCCTCACACATGCTTGGCAAGCGCTCTACCACTGAGCCACAACCTCAGCCCATAAGCAATGTTTATACATAAAGATCATTATACAGATTGCCATTTTCTCTTCTTTTTAGCATCTTCGAATAAGTGCTCTGACAGTGGCATAGTCTGCCCCTCCTTAAAATGTGACTACAACTTGCTTTTATTTTAGAAAGGAAGCTTTTTTTGTGATTTGCATATATCCCTGGGAAGTATTCCTTGAATCTCCATTAAATTTGTGGAAAATACATTTGCATTTGGTTAATGTATTGAGCAATCACACTACAGAGAAGAGAGACATGGTGAAAATAATAAGCTCCTGAAAGGATTTATTTCTTAGGGTCCTTTTTGATCAATTTCTCCTTCCTTTAATTCATACTCATTTGAAGAGGCAAAGTTTTTAATTACAGTCTTAATCAGAATAATTAAGTGAAATAACTTGTTAATTTAGTTATGAGCTGTCCATGAAAACTTGTTTTAAAGCAAAGGTTTGGATTCAACAGTGCTGTTTAGGAATCTATTTTGAAACTGGGATTTTGACTAAATTTAATCATTTCACTATTACTTTTAAGTGTCATTTAAATAACTTTTTCATTTTTACAAATTTACCATAGAAAAATAGGAAACTGAGATAAACATCCAGTTTGAGATAATCACCATTAATATTTTGAGATCTAGCCCTCCAATGTGTGTGTGTGTGTGTGTGTGTGTGTGTGTGTATTCAGAAATATGAATTTCATCTAAACCATAAATTTCATGAGGCCATGAGTGAGTGACTGTATGAACAAAAGCATATTTAATAGGACTAAATCACAATGTACATACAATTTTAAAATGTTGTTTTCTCATATGATACATTTTAACGTATTTTTTAATGACACACATTTTAAAGACTCCAAATAAGTATTTGATTTTCATCAGCTCCCAAAGTTGAAAATTTAGATTATTTCAATTCTTTTGCAATAACAAGCAGTGCTACAATTAACATCCTTTAGTTACATTTTTGGGTGTCTCCATGATTATTATATTATAACCATTTCCTAGACATGGGATAGTGTAGAAACGGAATACCCATTTTGAAGATCTTGATGCATGCTTTCAAATGGTGGTGAAAATGGTGTTCCCATTGAAATTATCACAGACGGCAGAGGACAGTGCCCATTTGTCAGATTCTTGCCAATGAATTAAAATTTTCATGTAATCTGTTTGATATTTTAAAAAGTGGGATTTAATATTATTTGCTAATAGTATGCTTAAATATTTTATTAATATATTTAGGGATAATTAGTGGGTTTTTTGGAGGGTTTGGATGACCTTATTTTTTTCATATGAAGTCAGTATCTTTCTTTCTTTCCGTCCTCCCTCCCTCCCTCCCTCCCTTTCTCCCTTCTTTCATTCCTTCCTTCTTTTTGGTACCAGGGGATGGAATCCCGGGGTGCTTTACCACTGAGCTACATCCCCAGTCCCCTTTTTAATGTTTTATTTTGAGACAGGGTCTTGCTAAGTTGCTTAGGGTCTTGCTAAGTTGCTGGGCTGGGCTGAACTTTGATTCTCCTTCCTTAGCCTCCTGAGCTGCTGGGATTACCGACATGCACCACCATTCCCGGCCAAGTCAGTATTATTCTTCATCTGCCAGAGAGAGGCCTTATAGATTTTAGTAGCTCCCAATATCTTAGTATTGTAATTTTGTATTAAGTTTTAAATTTTAATTATCTACTTGTAACAATTATATTAATTTACTGTTTGAATCTGTACATGTGTGTTGTATGTGTGTATGTGTGTTTGTGTGTGTGTGTAACTGTATTTGTTTTTCAAATTCATGACTCTTGCTTGTGAAGAAAACTTCCTTTGGGGTGACATTTTGGAAGAACTGTTATTATATTAATTATATAGAAGTACTTCTATTTTCTTCTACTGAACTTCATAAAAAGTCATTTTATATCTTCAGTGAATTATTTTTGTTTGAAGTCTCCATTCTCTACTTTTTTTAAAAAAGCTTTTATTAGTGAATTATGGCTATATTATAATAGTGGGGTTCATTTTGACATAATCATACATGCATGGGGTTTAACCTGCTCCATTTAATTCCATTGGGTCTCCTCCCTCCCTCCCTCCTCCCTCCCTCCTCCCTCCTCCTATTCTCCTTCCTCTACTCTCTTGGCCTTCCTTATCTTTATTCATTTAATTATAATTTTATAGATATACATGAAGTTGGGATTCGCCGTGGTGTATTTACATGTGCACATAACATAATTTTGTCAAATTCATTCCACAGTTCCTCCCCTTTCCCCTTCCTCCCCTCTCCCTCTCAATCTCTTTCCTCTCCTCCACAGGTCTTCCCTCTGCCTTCTTGAAATCTGACCCCCCTACCCTTTTTCCTTTTCTTTGCTCTAGCTTATATATGGGGGAAATCCGTACGTCTAGTTAATTATCCTCGTCAATTCTCTACTTTTAAGTCTTGAATTTGCTGGGATCTGCATTGCTATGATAAATGAGGTCTTTTCTGTTTTCATTGCCTCTTCTGGTGGTTATTGCATATGGTGAAGTGATGGATTTTGATCTCTGTTTCTTCCTTGCAACTTGACTGTGTTTTGCCCTTGGCTGACCCTCTCCCTGCCTCCACACTCGCCCTTAGCCCAAGGCTCAGCCCAAATCAAGGCTGAGAAGGGATAGAACAGCCATTGCTCTGAGGTCAGCACTGACATGTTTTCCAGAGATAGTCACAATATCACGATTCAATCTGCTCTCCATGTCCCCCGGTTCAATCCTGATAGTGGGCTCCAATTGAAGCTCCTGCTTCTCCTGCAAACAGGACCCTCCTTTCATCCAAGTGAGATGAAGCAGAAAGCCAAGCGCTGGTCAGATGACCCTGCACCTTGGGCCTTATCAGCAGTATTTCTTGCAGAAATTTCTTGAAATGGAGCACATGTAAATAGCACTTTTTTTTTCTGGTTTTGACATAGGTGCAGATTTCAATATCCTTTTTCATTCATTGTATCCTTGTTCATGGAATTTGAGAGGCAGGGAAAGTTGAATATATATTGGCCTCCATCTTTACCTTGACCCAGAATTCTTTAAAGTCAGTTATTTGTTGGTTATCCTCTGTGTCTTAGAGAGTTAAAAGTGGAAATTAAAACAAGAGAATTGAATGGTTGTTTCTAGAGCCTCATCTGCCTTTGTCTGGGTTGTTTTCTGTTGCAGCTCTATGCTGTGCTCTAATGTAATTTATGGCACTCTCTCTGCCTAGCAGAGGAGAACTCCATGCCGGCTCTTTCATTGCAGATTCTCGATTGCAGAAGACACACAAATCAGGTAGCTTTGCAACTCTGGTGTTGATATAAGTCACTGGATCACCTATTTCAGGTGAGTTTGTAACCAGATCCTTATTTCTAGTTAAATAATAAAACTTTCAGAAGCAAAATTCTCATTTGCAACTTTCAGAAGCTTCAGGTAAGGAATTGCAATGTTGAAGGCAGGAAAAGCTTCCAGCAAGGCAGAAATCACAACTCACGGGTCTAACTGGCTATGTCAGTTGATTTTATGCAGTGGGTACCTTTGTCACACACACACACACACACACGCAAACAGACACACACACACACCATATATGTGTGTATATACACATATATATGCGTGTGTGTGCGTGCGTGCGTGTGTGTGTGTGTGTGTGTGTGTGTATGACCTTTAAAATGGCTCTTGGTGCTTGAAAGTGCCACTCTCTTAGTAGTCAGTACTGCATTCCTGGAGAGATGGACTTGCAGAGGGGGGACCACTGGCGGAATCTTCCGTGTGTGGTGCTTATGATTGATATGGCTTGGCCATGAACAAAGTGACATTGGCAATTTTTCATGAGATTGGAGGGTGAATGGGGTAACTGATTTCTTGGCGCCGATTGCAGACTTATCAAGGGTGTGAGACACAGGAAGTGCAT
The DNA here is from genome assembly GCF_964194105.1 of Spermophilus citellus. Taxonomy (NCBI): domain Eukaryota; kingdom Metazoa; phylum Chordata; class Mammalia; order Rodentia; family Sciuridae; genus Spermophilus; species Spermophilus citellus. The sequence goes on along the minus strand of NC_138196.1, from coordinate 76,264,326 downwards.
GTGCAAATTATATTCTTGCCGCCCCAGTAATGAGCAAGACACATCCCCTGTAGTGGCCTCACTGTTCCTAGATTTGAGGTCACACTCCAATCCCAGCCGAGAGTTTCTTCTCTTCTTTTTCCACAAATAGAAATTGTAGGCCCTTGTAATAGATTCTTCTGGGCTCCCGTCATCAGCCTCAGTTCCATGCTGAGCTGCAGATCTGCTGGGATATTTTCTGCTATGTGAGCAAGTCGGCTTCCATTCTGAATATTTCATGCACGCTGTACATGCTTGATGGAGTAAGAGCTCTCACCAGTGATGAATTCATAGCACACACATTGGCAGCTTTCCTGAACTGTTTACTTTAATAACATCATCAGCAATTAGCCCTGTAATGTCAAAATTTAAATGGGCTCTGCAAACAAACATGCCTTTGAATCAGCTAATAACGAGATGGGCCTAAAGGGGCCTGATGTAATTAGGTAGGACAATAGCTGAGAGGAAATTAATCAAGGGTAGCAGCATAAAAAGTAATGGGTTCCCTTTTCTCTTCTTCTCTTTTGATCTTGACCTCCAAAGTAGACCATCTCCTGTGGTTCTAGGAGAAAAGATGAGAATGTCTTTTAAAAATTAAAAATCTCAAACTTAAAAAAAAAAAAAAAAAAAAAAAAAAGTAATGGGTTCTTTCACCACAGCTTTGAAAAATGCCGTAATTCCAAAGGGAATGGAAAAAGGTGGAATAGGAGATGGGCAGAATCAATCAATACCTACTTATTTGTGGACACATTTGCATTTCTCCAGGAGAGCTGCTGATCACTGGAAATCCAGCAGAAGGAAGGAAGAGGAGTTATTTATTTAGCACCTTCTCTGTGGCAGATTGGCAGATGCTGTGTTTATTTTCAAAACAGAACCTTACCTTTAATTTTTACAGTATTCTGCAAGGTAGGGATTTTACAAGTGAAGATTTTACAGATGAAAAAATCACTCAGAAGATAGAACAGTAGTGCATAAAAGAAGGTGCATGTTAGCCAGGTACAGTGGCACAAGCCTGTAATCCCAGAAGCTGGGGAGGCTGAGGCAGGAGGATCTCGAGTTCAAAGCCAGCCTCAGCAGAGACCCTAAGCAACTTAGTGAGATCCAGTCCCTAAATAAAATTTTAAAAAGGGCTGGATGTGGCTCAGTGGTTAAGTGCTCCTGCGTTCAATCCCTAGTACCAGAAACAGCAACAACAAAAAGAAGGTTGCTTTGGATATCATGGAAGACATTGCATGTTCAGAGATGGGCAGATTAGAGATCATACTGTTGCCAGGGTTCAAGGAAAAGAGAGCCCAATACATGTTGAGCAATCCAGAAAGGCTTCATGCATGGAAGTTTTTAACACATGGGTGGGATCTTAGGCCAATGAAGGGGGCCAGTGGGATGGCCTCTTAGGAGAACATTCTGTCTTGCTGTTTTCTTGTCAGTTTATTTATTTTTTCCTTCTAAAAGGATGGACTCCACAATGGGGAGGGGAGATGAGAAGGACCAAGTGTGTATATGTCTGTGTGAGAGAGTGAAGGGTGGGTGGGAAATTGTGGGAGCTGGGGGAGGGTAGAATGGTGATGGTTTAGAGAACACTAGAAAGATCTAGAAAAAAATTCCTTCATAGACTCAAGTAAAGCACTAAGAAGTTACAGAGCTAGAACCATTTTTTTTTTGCAGCTATCCTACTGTTGCAGCACTAGGGATATACTGCTGCACTCAGGAAACCCATTGACCCAGGATGTCTGATAACTGTTAACACCAGAGTAGAGTCAAGGCTGATAACATTGACAAGGAATATTTCTCAGGCTTGTCTATTGCTGATGCCACAGGATCAGCCAATGATGTGGGTTCCTCCATTCTCCACATTTCACTTAGTGTAATGTTTTGGAGTTTCTTATCCTACTAGCAAGCACCCCATTCTTTTCTACAGCTGGCTAGTAGTCCTTTATGTGCACATACACAATTTGTCTATCAGTTTGACAGTCACGAACATTTGGACTCCTTTCACTTATTGTTAGTACTGCTGTTGTGTGCACGAATGCACCTGTGCTTATTTTAAGTATCTGTTTTCAGTTGTTGTGGGTAAATACTTAGGAGTAGAACTGTGGGACTCTAAATATAATTCTATGTTTATATTTTTTTGGGAATGTCCAAACTCTTTTCCATAGTGAACAAACCATTTTGCATTTGATCAATACTTGCTATTTTCTGTTTATTTAGTTATAGCTAGCTTTGGTGATATGAAATGTCACCTCACTGTGACTGGTTTTCATTTCCATAGTGACCAATTACGTTGAACGTCTTTTCATGTGCTTGTGTGTCATTTGGAGAAATGTCCACTCAAATCCTTTGTCCGTTTAAAAAATTTGGTTCTCTTTTCTTGTAAAGTCGTAGGAATTTTTTTTATATGTTCTGGATATTAGACCCTCTTTAGCTATATGATGTTAACTTATTTTCTTCCATATTTTCAAATGTCTTTTCACTTTTTATGTATTTAAATAAGAGCTATTTTTAAAATTTACTGTGCTTTCATCAGGGGACAGAAGATATTTTAAAGAAAGTTATTATGTTTGGGTCCAAACTCCATTTAGATCCTTTGTTTATTGCTCTTCTTACTGTCTTCATATTCCCACACTTACTTTAAACTTTCCTGATAAAATCCTTCGATGTATAAATTCTGATGAAGTCTAATTGTTATTTTCTTTTTTTGCTTGTATTTTTGGTGTTATACCTAAGAGTTAGTTGCCAAATCCAGAATCATGAAAATTTTCCCTCTATTTTCTTCTAAGAGTTTTGTGGTTTGGGATCTCATATTGGATGGTTCCATTCTGAGATGATTTTTGTGTTTAGTATGAGGTAAGAGCACAAATTCAGTTGTTTGCATGTGACTATGTGGTGTTCTAGCACCATTGTTTAAGGGACTATTTATTATTTCTTCATTGAATGGTCTTAATATATTGCTAAAATTCAGTTTGTTGAAGATATGAGTTTATTTCTATATTTTCAGTTTTATTCTGTTGGTCTGTGTGTCTATCTTTATACCAGTTTTATTACTTTAGCTTTGTAATACATACATTTTCTTTTCTTCTTTCTCCTCCTCTTCCTTTTCCTCCTCCTTATTTTGCAGTGCTAGGGATTAAATCCAGGGTACTGTGCATGCTATGCAATATAATAAATTTTGAAATCAAGAAGTGTGAGTCTTCCAATTTTGTTCTTTTTCAAGATTGTTTTGGCTTGAAATCTGTTATAAAGATGTTTCTATTTCTGTACAAAATGCCATAGAAATTTTGATATAGGTTGTATTGAATCCATAAATCACTTTTTGTTTTATGACATCTTGACAATATTAAATTTTGTGATTCATTAACATGAGATGTCTTTCCATTTATTTAAGTCTTATTTAATTTCTGTCAGCAATGCTTTACAATATTCAGACATTATGTATATATATCTATCTTCTTATTTAAAAGTATTACTGCATATTTTGTTCTTTTAAATGTTATTGTAATTTAAATTTTTTTCTGTTTCAAATTGTTCATTTTTGGTGGATAAAAACACAAGTAATTTTGGGGTATTGATCTTAGATCTTAAAATCTGCTGAACTTTAGGAGTATAGGTTAAGAATGGAAGAAGGAAAAGAACAAGGTGGCTGCCCCAGTAGTCCAGGCCACTTGTAACCATGAGAAATTGGTTGGCAGATGTACAGAAAAAGAAATGTCCAGAAGGACCCCAAGGGGTTGGGACTAGATGCCATTACTGATACTAAGAGGCTGCAGTAAGAGTGAATCTCACAGGGAGAGGTGTGGTAACAAGAGTTCAGATTTGAAGTTGTTAAACAGGAGGATCCTCTTAGATGTCAATCTGGATATGACCAATAAAAAGGCAGACACAGGAATATAGAGTCCAGGGTGATGGGAGGGTAGAATTATCTACTTCAATGAATGATTTCAAAACATCACTTTTTATAATCATTTGATACATGCTATCTTGAATTATTCAACATCCTTTTATTATTCACTCGATATATTAATATTAATAATTGCTACCATATATTAAGCACAGGTTACAAGTCAGACATAAATATTTAAAACGCATGATTTTCTTTATTCTTACCACACATCTTAATGGAAGTTACTATTATTATCTGATTTTAAGAAACAGAAATTGAGGCACAAAAAACTAATGTCTTTCAACTACTAAGTGACGAAACAATAAAATCGAAGACAAAATACACTGCCATGTGACAATAACAAAATGGTTGAGCAGGCAGCCTCAAAATTATGTTTCCACAGAAATTTTTTTTAATGCAAAAAGTGTCGGGACCATTTTTTTCAGAAATATGGGATATAGTCAAAGTATTAAAATAAAAAACTAAGCGATGCTGGTTTTTAAAATGTTCCTGTCATTCAAAGAAATTCCTGTCAAAACACTAGCTGAATTAAACTAAAAGATCAGTGACTTCAGCATCTGCCCAAGATGAGTAATACAGTCTTTAAAAAAATAATTTGTAAAACACACTAAACAACAAAAAAAGTAAACCTTCAACAATCAAGAACAATAAGTACAAAGAAAAGGGAAGAGAAGTCAGACTTCCAGAGTTATCACATTATAATCCTCAAGTGTTTAGTTTTTAAAAAATTAAATCATGAAAAATACAAAGAATCAGGAAATTATAGTTCATTAAAAGATAAAAATTAATTGACTTACACTACTTCTAAGGAAGCCCAGACATTGAACTTATTAGACAAAGCCTTAAAGTAGACTGATTTAAAAATGCTCAAAGAGATAAAATAAACCATGAAAACATAACTGAATGAAAACTATGTATGAGCAAGGTGAGACTGTAACTTAAAATATAGAAATTACAAAAAGAAAATAAACATTCTGGAGCCCAAAAGTACAATAAATAATTTTTTAAAAATCTACTATAGGAGGCTGGAATGTAGCTCAATTGGAAGTGCTTGCCTCAAATGCACAAGGCCCTGGGTTCCATCCCCAGCAACACACACACACACACTCACACACACACACATATACACACACAAAAAATCTACTCTAGGTGTTCAAGAGCATACTGGAGCATGAAGAATAAAGAATCAGAAAACTTGAAAAAAAAATCCAGTCTGAAGAGCAGAAAGAAAAAACAAAGACAAAGAAATAAAGAACAAAGCTTAACTAAAGTGTAGAACACATAAAGTGGACCACAACATTAATTAATTAACTTTACAGAAGAATGCATTTTCACATATTGTACACAAAAAGAGCACAACTCCTCTTTCCTCTGTCTGTACGTGGTGCAGAGTCACTCCAATAGTTTAATCATACATGTGCATAGGGTAATAATGTCTGTCTTATTCTACCATCCTTCCCATCCCCACAGCCCCACCCCTCCCCTCACTCCCTTCTACACAAAGCAAAGTTTCTTCATGTATTTTTGAATTTCCAGGTGATAAGAAGAGAGAAATAAGAGCAATGAATATTACAAGAAGTAAAGGTTAAAAACTCCCAAATTGATGAAAGCTATGAATCCACACATACAAGAAACTCAATGAACTCCTCATAAGTCTAGACAGAGATACACAAGACACATTAATTAAACTGTCGCAAACTGGTTGCATAGAGAGATATTTCAAAAAAGAGAGGCAGATTTTTGCATATAAGGGATCCTCAATAAGCTTAATAGCTAATTTCTCATCAATAACTATAAATGCTAGTAGGTATTGACATGTATAAATGACATTTTTAAATGCTGAAAAAAATCCTGGCAAATAAGAATTATATATGGAAACACTATCCCTCAAAAATGATAGAGAAGTTAAGACATCATCATATAAACAAAACCCACAATTATCATCATATCCAATGATAAATTTTGAAAACGTTTTCCTTAAGATCAGGAACCCTCTATAATCTCTCCTTTCCAACTGGAAGTCTTAGCCAAACCAATTAGACTACAAAAAGAAATAAAAAGCATCCAAATCGCAAAGAAAGAAGTAAAACTATTTCATTTAAAGATGACATAATACTAATACAGAAAATTACCAAAAGAAAAAAAAAGTGCAATAAAACTACTAAAACTAAAAACAAGTTCAGCAGATTTTAAGATCTAAGGTCAATACCCCAAAATTACTTGTGTTTTTATCCACCAAAAATGAACAATTTGAATGCAGATAAGATTATGCCATTCCTGGGCTTTCAACCCTCTGGTGATAATAAGCTGCAAGTACTGAGATTGTTCAGTGTCTGCTAATACGGGATTGTTTTCCCACCACACTTAAAAGAGTCTACAATTGTTTCTGTAGTTAACGATTCTGCAAGGCTGGTTTCCACTGCCCACTCTGACCTGGTTTTCCGCCCCTCTCTTCCTGCGCACCCAGTTCCCGTCTGTTAAGGTTTGCACTTCCTTCCTCCTTTGCCTGGATGACTCTCCTCCCTAGTGTCCACCTGTCTGGCTCCCTCCTTATTCTGGTACCCAGCTCAAGGCCATATCCCTGGAGAAGACTTTCCTAACCACCTTATTCCAAGTAGTGATCCATGAATCTCACCCGCTACCCTCCTCTACACTTTGTGGACTGATGGTGTGAAATGTGAGATCCGGTTGAGTAGGAACTTTGTCTCACTCATTGCTATAATCTTAGCATCTAGAGCAGATGCTGAGCAATTTCTGAGTGAAGGAATGGATTCTCCTCTAGAGAAAGAGAAATGGAAGTAGCCTGATGGACATAATTAAAGTTGGATTTGGAGTGAGGCAGAATTTGATTTTCATGAAGTTCTGTCACCTCTCAGCTGTGTGACTTCAGGTCAAGGGATACAACCTCTCTGGGCCTCAGATGGCTCTCTAGAAAATGGGCATGATGATACTTGCCTTGAAAACTTGCAGAGAGGCTTAGCTGTTGGACATAGAAATCCGATGGTATCTTGTTTGACAAATAGTAAGTACTTAAGCACTTGTAGCTCTTGACAAAACTAATATTTCTTAGTTCCAAACAGGCTATCACTCATGAGGCATTTCTTCAGAGTCAATGGTGTATTTTTGGCCTCTGGACACAGCTGTAGTACTGAGATTGTTCAGTGTCTGCTAACACAGGATTGTTTTCCCTTAAATTGATCAGCAGTTTTTTTTTCCAGTGGTTATTTTCTGTTGGGAATTGTCTTTCCCTGTTAAAGTCCATATGTTTTGATTCTTGAGTCTATAAAGAATTTAAGAAAGGGCACACTGCCTGTTGGTAAAATAAGGCCATCTAGATCATTCTTTTACACCTTCCATTTAAAAGCAAATTTCATTGGTATCATAGTTAATTTCATAAAGTTCAGATTGTCATGGTTTTTGTTAGTGAAATACTGAAGATTTAGTAGCATTCTCTGACCAACCTTAAGCTTTACTCTGGATGACTGAAGCACAGCACAGGCAGAAGGAGATGAGACATCTCATCTGCTCAGCCCCATTACTTATGGGCCCTGCTCCATAGACCAGTCCTCCGCCAGGGATTGTATTATATTGCATCTAGTTCCAGGGTTTAGAAGTGGCCTTGAAGTGATGACTCCAGGACAGTCTTGGGACACAGCCAGGTGGAAATGGCTGCAACCTAGTGATGGATTCTGCTGATGAGCTCTTTTCCCTCAGATTGGGGAACAGCATCCCCTCTGCCCCTCCTGGCTCCCGTCTCCAATGCAGACTCCCACCTCTCGTCATGTGATGTTTCAGAACCCTCAGGAATCAGTCTTGCAGACAGCGGTGAGCTAAAGATACTGACATAGCTGCCCAGGGGACTGCCTTCAAGGCACTGAATTTGCACGAGATGGGGGGTGGCGGTGGAGATAGATTGCAAAGTAAACCAGATTTAAGAAACTGTAGCATGGGTAGGAAAAGCCATCAGTGGAGTCTAGATGTTCTTAATCCTCTTTTTAAAAATAATGATGATGCCTGATCTATAATACGCATCATATTGCACATTATAGAGTGAAAAAGGCAAAATCCTCCATGACTTTGCAGGTAGTCTGTGCTTGCTGATCTTCTGTCTTGCACAATGCATTATGTGCAGTTTATACTCCATAAATATCTTCCCTACACAGTGACCCTCATGCTTATCTTTTTCCTCTGGGTTTAAGTCAACTGCCATGATACCCAAGGAGTTCTCGTCTTGTTAGCAAGATGCATTATCCTGTTGGCCATCAATGGCTGGGAGGCAGCAGGGCTGGCGGGGGGAGCAAAGGCTGCTCTCTAATTATTCTCAGCCACCTGTGCCCTTACTTCTCACTCCTCCATGATAGCTTCCTCCTATTGTAAATGCTGGAATCAATGCAACCAAGTGCCTTCCTAATCCCGCAGCAAGACAAGCCCTGTAAAGTAGGGTTGCAGAAGATACTTAATTTTCCTGTCAAAGTAACACAATGTGCTTAAAGCTCCAAACCTGAAATAGGAAGAAAAAAATAGATCTTATATGTAGCCTCCCAAATCCCCACATCTTTCTTTTTCTTTTTCTTTTTTCCCCCCTTCTTTTTCTCTTTTTCTTAGTAATCTAAATGTAGATCCAATGTAGCACTTAGCTCCAAGCAGCTCCTTTCAGGGACATGGGGCTTATTTAAATAAGAGCTACTTTTAAAATTCACTGTGTTTTAATCAGGGGATTGAAGACATTTTAGAGAGAGTTATTATGTTTGAGTGCAAACTTATTTTAGATCCCATATTAATTGTGTCTCTTATTGTCTTCAAGAAGACACTTACTTTAACCAGATATGCATCAAACACACTTGGCATCCAAAAATATTTGAAAAGCACTCACAAATGAAGCAGGGTCAATTATAATGAATGTGTGTTAGATTCCAACTCGTTTAAGCACTTTGCACATATTGTTTCACTTATTTCCCCCAAACAACATTGGGAAGTAGAAAAATTAAAGTGATAGTGGGGATCAAGCAGAAACTTCGGATGAGTATTTTTGAGTGCTTGGTAAGCTGGTTAACTACGTGGATAGCAAAATGACTTGCAAATGATATGATTTATACATAATAATAGTGATTTATTCTCTTTTGAACTTGACATGAAAGGAAACAGAAGCTTGTCGAGGTCAAGATCCTTTCTCAAGGTCTTCTTCCTGACAGGCAGAGGCACGACTGTTCTAGAACTCACGAATGATGAGCTACCCCATGGAAAAAAGGCTTTTAGGGACCTCAGCTCTCATGAAAAGGTTTTTCCAGATCACAAGATCAGAAGGGAAAAGCAGGCCAGTAAGGCAAGAAGAACCTTTGTGTTCTCCTGGGAACTGAGGATGCATTTGCAACACGAGACAACGATTTACAGCACCTGAAAACTCCCTTTCCAAAGTCTCTTTCAGCTTTGAGTCACACTTCCTTATTTTGTGTGGTGTGTCTATTAATGAATGTTAGGATGAGCTGAGATATGGGTAAAAATATTTTCAGCAGCATTATTCACAATGGCCCAAATTAGAAAAAAAAACCCAGTAGCACATTTTCATTAATAGGAATGAGTGTATTTTAATATTTTATCTAAGGAAACATGATGTACTAATGAAAATGAATGAATGTCTGCTAACCATCTATCACACGAGCTTGTATAGGAATCTCAAAAATATAATCACGAACAAAGGAAGCTAGACCAAAAATACACACTGTATAATTCCATTTACATAAAGGTCAAAAAGAGGCAGTGCTAAGTGGCATTATTTAGAGATGCACACGCAAGTATTAGAGTTATTGCAAAATGCAAGATGATTACTTTCCAAGTCGGGTCGGGGCCACTCCAGGACATAAGCAAGAATGTTGATTGAGAGAGTGTGTGGAGCGCCCTTCAGAGGCCAGGTTCTCTTTCTGTCATTGGAGGTGGTTTTACCGGTTTATTTTACAATAAATAACTTATTAAATTGTGGATTTACAATTTATGCACTTTTCTGTATGCATGTCATATTTTATAATTAAAAGGGTTAAAAAAGGATAGAACTTGTCCTTCTAAGATGCTTCTTTAGTGGGAAGAGTAGCGGCAGGGGTCAGAATGCCTGTCTAGTCCCCCACCTTTTACTCTCTCCCCTCACAGCAGGGCATGTGGCAGCAGGGCTTCCTGCTATGTGTCCCCACATGTAACAAGTGGAACCAGTTATGGGGCCTGGGCTGGCTGCCGGGCAGACAACTGGATCTTTCCCTCATGTGAAGTTTGGAGACCTGGGAATGATGTGGATAGTTACGTTAATGAATGATAGTTACATTAATGAAGGAATAAAGGGACAGTGAAAGATGTTAGATAATTTGTCTCTCAGAGTTCTACAATTTCTCTTTCACATCCATAGAGGGAACTAAACTGAAGCTAGATAAGTAAAATGTCCTTATTCCCCGTGAGCCCGAGACGTCACGTCAGTCTCATTCTTCAACCCACGCTATTCCCATGACATCATCGTTCATCCTGGCCTGGCGCTGTGGCTCAGTTTACCTGCTCATCCAGGAAACCAGGCCCGTCTGCCCCACTTCCCCTTATAAGGTATCAGAGTGGATAGGAGCCTGGGATGAGTGGCTTGAGGACAGGCCACCCAGGTCGAAAGAAAGCACTCAGAAAGGGGAATAGATGACAACAGCCAGGGTGGCTGCGGTGAAGGGCAGAGAGTCAAGCTGGACTAGGAAGCCCTACACACCAGGCCCGGAGGCAGTCCGAAAGCCCAGGTCCTGGGCTTCTTGACTCAGGGAACACATGACATTTGTAGTGAGGTCCTGAATGAGGATTGAACAGACTCCAGTGATACTAATTTTTAGGAGAGAAATCCAGCCATCAGATTGAGAATCTACACAGCACCCTCAGCTTCTCTAGTTAATCAATTCTGACCACCAGTCCAATCTCTGACCACGACGTTGCATTATTGAGAGTCAGGCCTGTGTGCTAAGTAAAGCAGGGGCTTTGTAATGAGTCAGGGAGAGTGTTGTTCCAGGAGGAACCTGCAGCAAAATTCTAAGCAGGAAAACGAGTTACAAACAGATGTCCCCCCATTCCCTTCCTACCGTCACTTCATGAATACAGTATTGGGCCTAATTTTTTTTTCTTTTTTAAAGAAGATCTCTCCACTGGCTGATAAACTGACTTTGACATTTTGGTGATTAACAGGTTATTTAGTTTACTTATTTTTATATAGCAAATTACAGAGCTGCTTGCTTATTTTACTCCACTGAGCTCTTCAAAGCAGAAAGATGGGTCTTGTGCATTCTGTAATTAAGGTTGCACAAATCTGATGAATTTAAATGGAAATAATTAGACTTGGAATCTAGTTTAACACGGGGTCATGGAGCATCGATGAACCAGCTGTGCAATGTTCAAGAATTCAATAACTTCCTTTGCCAGGCACTCCTCATCTTTAAACTGAAGGCAACTGCTTTCCTAAGACCACGGTGAGAATCCAGTGTGATAGATATGTGTGTATATGAGTGTAGGCTTACATGTGTGTACATGGATAATGCCTTAGTGTGTATGTACCACACACCAGGCTCAGTCCCTGCAGTCACGGGACCCTGCTTCTTCATTTAAACTTCCCCAAATGTTGACATTCTGCTAAAACCTCACCTACAAGAATAAGATATTAACACTAATTTTTAACCAAATATTTTGAGACATGAGATCCATGTTTATGACATTAAAATGATTTTAAAGGAAGGTGTATGAAAATAATTTAAATATCTTCAATAACTTTAAGCGAGGCTCCTTTTATGTATCAAGTGCTCTTTTAATAATCCCCAAAGGGAATTATTCTTAATTTTGGTGACCTGGGACACAAGGTCAGACTGATAAAGCAGGTCAGTGCTCTTTTTTATAATTTAGTTTTTAATTTTGCTCAATGGAAATGTCATCATATTTCAGAGCCTGGTTGTCCTACAAGACTTAATAAATGAGACTTAGAGCAGCATTCCTGTTCTCTCACCCAGCCCTGTGCCCAAGCAGTGCTACAACGAATTCTCTCCATGAATTCTGAATTCCCCCAGCCACCATATCTCTAAACATGATGCTCCAAATTTATTTCTTAATTTTTTTTCTCTTTATAAGTTGATTTATCTCAAGTATTTGTTACAGTAATGTAAAGTTGACTAACAAAGCCAATAACTCAATGGCTCAGCAAATGGCAGGAAAACGACAACAACAACAAAAAGGGTCTTATCACACTCACTTTTCTGCATCTTATGATCCCATTCCAGGGTGTGTGGGGATGATCCCTCCAAAGCAGCTGGATAGCTGGAACCCGCTCCTTCTCCTGGCCAATATCAAAATTCGTAATACTCAACATGCATGTTACCTAAATGTTCTCCTCTTCTCTGTGTTTCTTCATTGTGATAGTTATTTGTTTGTCTTAAGCAATCCTTACTGGATTTCCCCTCTGGGCATCCCATCTTGTGTACAGCTGGTCACCCGCTCTACCATAGGCATTGTCATTTCGGTTCCATCAGTGATTCTCCAAGGTCAGGGTGAAGAAGGTGACTTCAGTGTGGCATACCACCTGCTCTTTGGTCCTTTGCATGAAACTTGTATCCTCTAGGGAAACTTTAGAATCCTGTCCTGTCTTTGGTGTTCTGGAATTTTACAGTGATGCTACTGCTCAGCCTGTGCCGAGCACGAAACGGGCCCTTCCTGGAAGCTCATCCTACAGTTTGGAAAACCCCTCACTTAATCCGTGGCTGACTTCACACCTGCCACTGTTTGCATTGAATGCTCTAGAAATGTTTCCTAATTTTATGATTTTCTCTATTTCGTTATATTTTGGTTGTATTTTCTGGGAGATTTCTTCAAGTTTACATTTTTTTCTCATTTTTAATTCTTAACATCTCTTATGGTTGTTATCTTAGTAGTCATTTTTAGAGCAGCCCATATTTTACCTCATATAGGTAATATGTTTTTATCTCTGAGGCTATTGATGCAATAGATTTTTAATTTTTCTAATATAATGTTGGATTCTTAAAATCTATTCTATTTTATCTGTGTCCTTCCTGTTGAATATTTTTTTTGTGTTTGGTTTCTGTCTTTTTTTTTTTTTTTTGCCCTGGCCTGGGATAGAACCCGGGGCCTTGTGCATGCTAGGCAAGCACTCCACCTCTCAGCTACATCCCAGCCCTTGGTTACTATCTTTTATAGTGAAAATTTCCTTATATATGGGGGTAATTATTGACTGCAAATTTCTACTTAAGAGTGAGTCCCTGAAAACCGGACTGGTGGAGGTGGAGGTTTTTGTCTCTCACTTAGCCTCACACTGCCCAGAACCGTGACACTCCAGCTACTTGGAGCTATTACCCTCTATTTCTGGAGAGTCCGGGTAAGTAATGTAGATGGAAGACATAGGATCTGCTGTCTGAAGATGTGTATATGATGTCCTGAGCCTCCCTCTCAGAGGGAGGGCAATTGAGCAGAAGTCTTACCCAGCCTCTTGGCGTCCACCAGGATGGCTAGAACAGCGCCTACATGTCCACTATGCGATTGCCATTTGTTGAATGAGAAAATATCTTCATATGAGAAGTGTAGATCACAATATTCTCCTCTTTTGGGGGAGGGATGGGATACCAGGGATTGATCTCAGGGGCACTTGACCACTGAGCCCCATCCCCAACCCTATTTGGTATTTCATTTAGAGACAGGGTCTCACTGAGCTGCTTAGCATCTAACTTTTGCTGAATCTGGCTTTGAACTCATGATCCTGCTGCCTGGGCCTCCAGGGCTGCTCTCTTCCTCTCTTAATGGACACTCCTGGAGAATTTTTAAAGTCCCTTTAAAGTTGAAATCCATACTCTAATTTCAGAGATTATTTTTTTTATTATTATTTCATTATTAAAGAAATGCTCACATTTACTGAACAAGGGCAATACTGTAGGATGATTTCGGTTAATTCCACAACATGGCATATCCTGAATAATCCTTGAGCAACTACAGATGCCATGCTTCTCTAAAACCAGAAGTGTTCTTAGAATAGATGAAAAGATCTTTTGTGAAAGAACAAGTGGGATCTGATAACGCTGGGGCTGGCGTGGGAGACAGGCCATGAATTTTCTGACAACTAGAGCTTTGACAGAGATGAGCTGTCTTCTATCTTGATAGTTAATGGGCTTCCTTTCCCGTTGTACTCAGGCTGCAGTTTCCAGGAATGTTGCAAGAGAACTTTCCTGCTAGGGGGAGAGGATGACATTAGACTAGATGCTCCATAAAGTCCTTTTTGTCTTTTAAGATCATAGTTATTACAGAATTTTAGATATTGAAGCTAAATTCATCATTCCAAATGCCAGGGGGTGGGGGGAGTGTTCTCAGTCAAATTTACTTGAGATGCTTTACAAGCATCATTTAAAATAAATCAGTGAAGGGAAAAATAATCCTATCACCTTTAAATCCTTAAAGCTGATTCTATCTTCAGAAGTGGAATTTGATCAGTGCTTTGAAAGGTCAAAGGCCCCCTGTAGGACAGTGTTCCTTTACCGAAACCAGCCCTATATTTGGTCTTTTCTTGAAGAAACGACAGGCTTTGGAGAGCTGGAGAGGAGGATGGTGTGCTTCCAGTAAAAGGCTTGCAGCCCGGAAGCCAGTTGATTTGCATTTTATCTGCAGCACATCCTTCCTCTGTGCTCTGGCAGTAGGACTGCCAGCGTCTGCCTGGATACAGTGTCCCCTGGGGAGGGCTGCACTCATCTGTAACCATCCAGTGCTGTTTGGTTGACAGGCCAGCACTTTCCTCCTCTCCTACCCAGACCCCAAGTAAAGAAATGATTGTACGATCTTCTTTGAGCCTTTCAAGGTCATTTCAAAAAAGAGCTAAAATAAGAAAATATCCCTGTATTTTTTGTTTGAGCGAGGATTTGAAGGATAAAAATAGACAAGAAACATAAAGTAGAGCTTTTGAAGATCGAGTTATATTTGCAGGAGGTGCAAGCCAAGTGAGGTGAGAGCACCTTTTCCTTTTGTGTCTATTGAAATCCAGGTGGAATTGTTGGATTTAAAAAAGAAAAAGTGTTACACAGCTCTGATGAATTTGCAGTGTAATTTCTGACCCACTCTAATGCTTGGTAGAATAGGCATTGCAGTAAAGGCTATCTAAAGTTTTTAAATGAAGCCTCTCTTGATAACTTTGGCTCAGCCTAAGGTAAGGTGGGAGGACCCCTGTTGTTGCAGGAGATCAATGAATCATGGACAAAGTGGAAGGTCCTAGAGCAATGGCAGCATGTCTCTTGCTGGTGGTTCCCTGAAGCACTCTGTCCTCCATCCTCATCATCCATTATCTCCATGGATGAGCTCATCCAATCCCATGTTTAAAATTACCACCTCATGACTTATCATGACCTATCACATGCCTAGATATTTCATTTGAATTTCAGAAACATTCTTCAACTGGGCGATGGACATTTAGCTGTAAATGTCTCAAATGAACTAAGAAATAAATTCTTTAGGGGGAATCAGGCAACGGATTGGCAACCTTACTTCTCGTTTCACCTCCACTGGGCTCCTTAAACACAAGGTGTGAAATACACATACACTCAGTGTGAAAAGCCAAATAGAATCATAGCACCCCTTGGTCATGGATTAGCCACCACCTAATACAGCCTCAACATGGCCCTCTCTGTTAAACTGATTTGAAGAGTGTAGTTGAAGGCTTGACTTCCCTGGTGAGATTTCCTCCTTCCTCTCTGTCCTGAGCCCAAGATGGCAAATTCATCACCTTAGACCCTGCATCAATTATTAGGCCAACTACCCTGAAGGAGATTGAGTGTCTGCCCCTAGCAATTGTTCCCTGTTCATATTTGTTTTCCATAAGGAGACCAGAAGCACCAATGCTAGGGAAGCAAGGTTGCACAGGGCTCTGAACTTGACTTTGCTCATGGTTTTCCCTCCCACTCAAGCCCTTTCTTCTACTTCCTGATGGATTCTACTCATTCATCTAGATCAAGCATAATTGTTGTCTTCTCTATGAAAACATCCTAGTGGTCTATGTTGTGTTTACCCAGCATGAGCCCAGTGTGCCCATCCTGAGCCTGTGGCCCTCCGACACGTTCCTTATCCTTTGTGGTTCTGCTCTGTATGGCAGGGACTGGCCTCTGCACACCCCGTGCCCCAGGTTCCTAAGGCAGCGGATCTGTGATGTCAGTCAATAAGAGACTTAGGGATAGCAGTCAAGAGCCATGGTGTCCCTTCTCTCTGCACTGGATGACTTTCCTAGCCACGACTGTCTCCCCCTGGACATGTGTGCTCAGGTTCCAGCTCAGGTAATACCAGGACATTAATTCCTGGGGCTGCTGTACCAAATAGCCACAACTTGGGGATTAAAATGACAGAGATCTATTCTCACCCAGTTCAGGTGGCAGAAGTCTGAAATCGAGGTCTCAGCGGGGCCACATTCCCTCCAACAGCTGTAGGGGACAATCCTTCCCTGCCTTTTCCAGCTCCTCGGGATTCTGGGCCTTCCTGAGCTCAGGCAGCAATGTTCTCATCTCAGCCTCCATTTCAAGGACTTCTCCTCTGTGAATTTTGTTTGTCTGTTATGAGGACAATCACCACTGTATATAGCATACGCCTGAATAATCCAGGATGACCTCAAGATCCTTAATTTAAGTACAACGTAATTATATCTGCAAAAGCCTTTTTCCCAATTATGGAAATAGTCACTGGATCTAAGTATTAATATGTGGAAATAGTACATCATCAATACTATTAGAGTGACTTTCTGTCCTTATTTCTCCAGTCGCAGGAGACAGGGGCTGGGAGCTGTAGCTGACCCATGGGCTCCCTCCCTGCTTAGGCTTCAGCTTCCAGATCTCAGCAGCCAACTACTGACATTTCTTTTTGTCTGCCCCCAAATATTCAGAATGCTTACAATGAGATCCGGATTTACATATGCTTCTATGACATATAAATATATATATTCATACACACACACACACACACACACACACACACACACACACACATATATATATAATACATTTATTTTTCTAGGATACATATTGGCATGATTCATTGCAATGTGTATGGCATGCTGTGGAACTTAGGTTATTTTTTGTTTTTACCTCCAAGGCCCAGCACAGTGCCTAATCTGAAATGTGTTCAATAAATAATGAATTAGGAAGAAATGAGGAAAACATATATAATAGATCCACAATCTGGGAAGAATGTACAAGGTGTCCATAGAACTATGGAAAGAAAAAAAACATGTTTCTGTCCTTCTCCCAAACATCAACTCTTGGGGAAGAAAAAGTATCTGTGTGAGTAGATAGAAACATTTGGGTCCCATAAGCTCAATACGGATACATGTGTAGACACATGGATGAGTATAGACAAGACAGACTGCGTCCAGAGGTTTATAGTTTTTCTTTTAATTTTTTGTTTGTTTTAATTAGTCATACATGACAGTAGAATGCACACATATACTTTGATATATCATACATAGATGGGATAAAGTTTCTCATTTTTCTGATTATACATATCGTAGAATCACATCGGTCATACAATCACATACATACATGAAGTAATAATGTCTGTTTCATTCTACTATCTTTCTTATCCCCACATCCCCTGCCTTCCCCTCCTTTCACTTCCCCCTACCTACCATAAGGTAACAGTACTCTTTTTTTTTGCATTACTATTCTTAATATACATATATAACACAATTTTTATATCTTTGTATATAAAGTATGTTGACAACCAGTTCATGTCTTCATACATGTACTTTGTATAATGATGTCCATCACATTCCACCATCCTTGCTAATCCCCTGCCCCCTCCCTTTCCCTCCCGCCCCTCTGCCCTATCTAGAATTCATCTATTCCTCCCATGCTTTCCTCCCACCTTGAGTCAACCTCCTTATATCAGAGAAAAAATTGGGAATTTGTTTTTTGGGGATTGGCTAATTTCACTTAGCATTATCTTCTCCAACACCATCCATTTACCTGCAAATGCCATGGTTTTGTTCTTTTTTAATTCTGAGTAATATTCCATTGTGTATATATGCCACATTTTTTTTATCCATTCATCCACTGAAGGGCATCTAGGTTGGCTCCACAGTTTAGCTATTGAGAATTGTGCTACTATAAACATGGATGTGGCTGTGTCCCTGTAGTATGCTGTTTTGAAGTCCTTTGGGTACAGCCCAAGGAGAGGAATAGCTGGGTCAAACGGTGGTTCCATATCCAGTTTTCCAAGGAATCTCCATACTGCTTTCCATATTGGCCACACCAATTTGTACTCCCACCAGCAATGTATGAGTGTGCCTTTTTCCCCACATCCCTGCCCACACTTAGTGTTGTTTGTCTTCATAATAGCTGCCATTCTGACTGAAGTGAGATGATACATTAGAGTGGTTTTGATTTGCATTTCTCCGATTGCTAGAGATGATGAGCATTTTTTCATATATTTGTTGATTGATTGTAGATCCTCTTCTGAGAAGTGTCTGTTCAGGTCCTTGGCCCATTTGTTGATTGGGTTATTTGTGTTTTTGGTGCTTAGCTTTTTGAGTTCTTTGTATAACTTAGAGATTAGTGCTCTATCTGATGTGTGGGAGGTAAAAGTTTGCTCCCAGGATGTAGGCTCTCTGTTCACCTCACAGATTGTTTCTTTTGTTGAAAGGAAACTTTTTAGTTGGATTCCATCCCATTTATTGATTCTTGGTTTTAATTCTTGAGCTATAGGAGTCTTATTAAGGAAGTTGGGACCGAATCCCACATGATGGAGATTAGGGCCTACTTTTTCTTCTGTTAGACACAGAGTCTCTGGTTTAATTCCTAGGTCCTTGATCCATTTTGAGTTAAGTTTTGTGCATGGTGAGAGATAGGGGTTTATTTCATTTTGTTGCATAGGGATTTCCAGTTTTCCCAGCACCATATGTTGAAGAGGCTATCTTTTCTCCAATGCATGTTTTTGGAGCCTTTGTCTAATATAAGATAATTGTAACTTTGTGGGTTAGTCTCTGTGTCCTCTTTTCTATTGGTCAACCTGCCTGTTTTGGTGCCAATACCAGGCTGTGTTTGTTACTGTTGCTCTGTAGTATAGTTGAAGGTCTGGTATAGCGATACCACCTGCTTCACTCTTCCTGCTTAGGATTGCTTTAGCTATTCTGGGTCTCTTATTTTTTTCAGATGAACTTCATGATTGCTTTTTCTATTTCTATGAGGAATGCCATTGGGATTTTGATGGGAATTGCATTAAATCTGTATAGTGCTTTTGGAAGTATGGTCATTTTGATAATATTAATTCTTCCTATCCAAGAACAAGGTAGATCCTTCCATCTACTAAGGTCTTCTTTCTTTCTTTAGGGTTCTGCAGTTTTCATTGTATAGATCTTTCACCTCTTTCATTAAGTTGATTCCCAAGTATCTTATTTTTTATTGTTTTTTTTTTTGAGGATATTGTTAATGGGGTAGTTTTCCTCATTTCCTTCTCAGAGGATTTGTCACGGATATATAGAAATGCCATTGATTTATGGGTGTTGATTTTATATCCTGCTACTTTGCTGAATTCATTTACTAGTTCTAGAATTTTTCTAGTGGACCTTTTTGGGTCTTCTAGGTATAGAATCATGTTGTCAACAAATAGTGCTAATTTAAGTTCTTCTTTTCCTATACATATCCCCTTAATTTTTTTCGTCTAATTGCTCTGGCCAGTGTTTCAAGAACTATGCTGAACAGAAGTGGTGAAAGAGGGCATCCCTGTCTTGTTCAAGATTTTAGAGGGAATGCCTTCATTTTTTCTCCTTTTAGAATGGCGTTGGCCTGGGGCTTTGCGTAGATAGCCTTTAAGATGTGGAGATCTGTTCCTGTTATCCCCAGTTTTTCTGGTGTTTCAAACCTTAAGGGGTGCTGCATTTTGTCAAATACTTTTTCTGCGTCTATTGTGATGATCACAGGATTCTTATCTCTGAGTCCACTGATGTGGTGAATTGCATTTATTGATTTCCGTATGTTGAACCAACCTTGTATCCCTAGGATGAATCCCATTTGATCATGGTGCACGATCTTTGTGATGTTTTTGTATTCGATTTGCTAGAATTTCATTGAGAATTTTTGCATCTATGTTCATTAGAGAATTGGTCTGAAATTTTCTTTCTTTGAAGTGTCTTTGTCTGGTTTTGGAAGCAGGGTGATATTGGCCTCATAGAATGAGTTTGGAAGTGCTCCCTCATTTTCTCTTTCCTGCAATAAATTGAAGAGTATTGGTATTAGTTCTTCTTTAAAGGTCTTGTAGAACTCAGCTGTGTATCCATCCGGTCCTGGCCTTTTCTTAGTTGGTAGTCTTTTGATGGCTTCTTCTGTTTCCTCACTTGATATTGGTCTGTTTACGTTGTGTATATCTTTCTGACTCAATCTGGGCAGATCATATGATTTAAGAAATTTTTGATGTCTTCAATGTCTTCTATTTATTGGAGTATAATGTTTCCAAATAATTTCTAATTATCTTCTGTATTTATGTAGTGTCTGTTGTGATATTGCCTTTTTTATCACGTATGTCAGTAATTTGAGTTTGCTCTCTCCTTCTCTTCGTTAGTGTGGTTAAGCATCTGTCAATTTTATTTATTTTGTCAGAGAACCAACTTTTGGCTTTGTCAAATTTTTTTAAATTGTTTCGATTTCATTGATTTATTCTGTTTTTAATTATTTCTTGCCTTCTACTGTTTTGTTCTTCTGTTTCTTGGGCTTTGAGCTGTAGTGTGAGGTCATTCATTTGTTGAGTTTTCTTCTTTTAAGGAATGAACTCCCTGCAATGAGTTTTCCTCTTAGTATGGCTTTCATAGTGTCCCAGAGATTTTGATAAGTTGTGTCTGTGTTTCTCATTTACCTCTGAGAATTTTTTAATCTCCTCCTTGATGTCTTCTGTAACACATTTTTCATTCAATAGCATATTGTTCAGTCTCCATGTGATGAAAACTTTTTTATTTTTTATTATGTCGTTGATTTCCAATTTCATTCCATATGATCTGATAAAATATATAGTAGTACCTCTACGTTTTTGTATTTGCTAAGAGTTGCTTTGTGGCATAGTATATGGTCTATTTTAGAGAAGGATCCATGTGCTGCTGACAAGAAAGTGTATCCAGTTGAAATAGTCTATATATGTCAGTTAAGTCCAAGTTATTATTTGTGATATTGCGATCTGTAGTTTCTTTATTCAACTTTTGTTTGGAAGATCTATCCAGTGGTGAGAGAGGTGTGTTAAGGTCACCCATGATTATTGTGTTGTGGTCAATTTGACTCTTGAACTTGAGAAGATTTTGATTGATGAACACAGCTGCACCATTGTTTGGGGGCATATCTATTGATGATTGTTATGTCTTGTTGGTGTCTGGTTCCCTTGGGCAGTATGTGAATTCCATCTTTATCCCTTTTGATTAGTTTTGGCTTGAAGTTTACTTTATGTGATATGAGTATGGAAACGCCTGCTTACTTCTGTAGTCCATGTGAGTGGTATGATTTTTCCCAACCTTTCACCTTCAGTCTGTGTATGTCTTTTCCTAACAGACGAGTCTCCTGTAGGCAGCATCTTATTGAGGATGAGCTCTCTATGTGCCTCTTATATCCCATCACATGAGTAATATCATTTAGCGTGATTAAACTCTTTGTGTTTTCAAGGTTGCTTACTTCAAGGCACGAAGTAGGTAACACACAGAGTTCTTGATATTGGGATGAGAAGATTGGTTGTGCAATCTGGAAATTTGGTGGGCATTCCTGGAGGACATCAAGACTTTGATAAAATGGCAAATACAGAACTCTTGAAGATGTTCACAATGGTTCTTCAGATTGTTGCTAAAACTGATCCAGAATTAGGAGGTCCATTAATCCATAATAAAGTAATATCAAATTGGGGAATTTTAAAACAAGTTTTGAATTATAGGATCAATTTTTATCCTTTTTCTAGAAGTTTAAATAAGAACTAGGTAATACTTTCAATAGAAGTTCCTGTATTGAAATAGCAATGGGGCTAGGATTGTAGCTTAGTGGTAGCACACTTGCCTGGCATATGTGAGGCACTGGGTTCATTCTGAGAACTGCATATAAATATATAAATAAAGGTCTATTAACAACAAAAAACAAACAGCAACAACAAAAAAAGAAATAGCAAGTTGTATGTGCTCTGGAATATTTCTTAGCACTGAGACATTTAATGTATGGTACAAATAAATGGTTACATGTTTGGCAAATCTTTTTATATTTTTATTAAAGAACACTGACACCAACTTGTTCCTTTGGCTTGTGGGTTGTCAGCAGTTTTCTGGAATCCTAGACCGCCGCTGTCACCTGCCTTTCCAAGATGAGAAAACATATTTATATGAGTTTATCTGTTCATCAACATAAACTTCCTTGGATGTATTTCACTCTAGCTTGAGGTACAAAGCCTATTGGTGTCTGTAGAAGCTGCTGGGCTGGGATACTCTTCCTTCTTTGATTTTCTTTTGATCATTAATCTGGAAATTCCTCCAAACACTGAAAAGTTTTTTTGTAGTTACAAATGAGATGATCCCTTTTCCAAAAAATTTTACTAAAAGGATACTATGAAAAATGTATTTCAGGAGCAAAATGTTGGGATAATATTAGTTATATTACCTTTTTACCCACAAAGTTGCAAGTTTTTAATTACTGTAATCTATAAACTGCTATAGCTACCTTGATTCATGTCTGGGCATAATACCATTAAAGCATTAAACCCATCGGGGGTATAGAACATGTTTTCAAAGTAGGGGAAAAAAAAACCAGAATCAAGTCATTCAAGAGCCAAAGGAGTCACAGTATTTTGATAACAGCCACGAGAGTGAGTGAGCACATGGAGGACAGACTTTCAATAACATTGGGGATGTTAAGGTATGGAATGAATTGGCAACTGTAGTCAGAATGATCAATACAACTTTCTTTGTGACAGCGAATTGGAATCATTTGTAGGAAACCATGATTTCAGTGGTGCTTTTTGCAGGTCACAGTGCTCTAAAAGGCTTCTTCATGAATATTGAAAATCCTAGGGAGTTAGGGCGGCCAGTCCAGGTGCAGGAGCAGCCCGCCCTGCAGGGGCACGTCACCAACGCTGAGGGCGGAGTCACCCCAGGGGGACAGCGGAAAGTCCAGGCAAGGAGCAGAGGCCCCCAGAGGTGACTGCGCCACTGGCAGCGAGTCCCTGGTGGAAGCCCAGGCCAGGGCTCTGCGTTACCAGGCAGAAGGCGACGTTGGCCCGAGCCCCGCAGCGCCCCGAATTCCGAGGCTTAGGTCACCATCGACCCCGCAGCGCTCGAGGCCGTTCCGTGGAGAGAGGTGGATGGTGAGAGGAGAGGGTTTTGCAGCGGCTCAGAGGTTGCAGCGATGTCGTCCTGGTTTGGAGGCCTAAGCTCCTGCTGGGGCCACTCCTTGGGTCAGGTGGGGGACAGCTTGGCTTCCCTCACCGGCCATATCTCCAGCTTCGCCAGGGACGCGTTTCTGGACGATTTAGAAGAGGCAGAAGCAGGTTTACCTCATTGTGGGAGAAAGGAAATTGAAGCTCCCCAATCTCCATTCACATCAATGTTTGGAAGACTTACAAAGGACTGTACTGATCCGGAAGAAAAGCAGGAAGAAGCATCAGGGCTTCCCATAAAGCTTCCCTCTGCACGTTACCGACATCAACTGCAACAGAGAGGGACAAAAGCCAGCCAACCTAAAGCAAGACAGATGGTGCTGCAGGATCACCTGTGGAGACGGCAGTCACCTGCCCAATCAGTACACTCCGGAGCTGGTGATATACCAATAACCACTGCACCGGCTCCATCCAGCTGTGGAATCAGTCGTCAGTTTTCATCTCTTCCTGATGGAGATATGCACTTTAGTGACATCATTTCATCACAACATGAAATAAAGAGCTTGTCAATTGAATTTTCGAGACTTGAATCTGAAGTCAGCCCCTGGAAGCATATTGGTCAAGCACAAGGAACACTTAATTCTGATCCAAGGGAAATCTGCAAACTCCAAAATACTATTAAGGTACTTGAAGAAAACCAAAGTCAGGACATAAATAATCATCAACATGAAATGCGAGTTTTGCAGAAGGAACATCAAGAGAAACTGGCAGAGGAAAGTTCCCAGCATCGAGAGAAATTATGTGACTATGAAGAACGAATTGAAGAACTTGAAAATCAGTCACAACAAGGTGACTCAGGGGTTACAGCCTGTGAGATGCAAAAAAACTATTCAGGTTCTACAAACTGAAAACGCCGAGTCGATGAAAGAGATAGAAGAACTTGAGGATCAAAATAAAAGACAACAATAAAAAATTATCTTCTGCAGAAAATGACAGAAACGTCTGGAACGGAGAACAAGAGCAGCTCAGTGTGGAAAAGGGACAAATAATTGAGCAGTGTGAGAAGTTGCAACTGGAATGTAGTAAATTGCAGCCTTCTGTGATGGAGCAGAGTGATACTGTGGCCAAAAAGGGAAAAATTCTTCCACTGAGTTCATTGGTGGAAGAAGTGCTCAGGCTGCAATGAGCCCTGTCCGATGCTGAAAAGGAAATAATGAGACTGAATGGTTTAAACTGGGATAACCGTCTGGCTGAAGACAATCTGAAACTGAATCTGCGTGTTCAAGTTTTAGAAAAAGAGAAGTCATTATTGAGTCAAGAGATGGAAGAACTTCAGATATCACTGTCAACATTGAGCTGTGAATATGAAGTAATTAAAAGTACAGCTTCAACAGACGTGAATTTGTGTGTGCAATTCCATAACTTAAAACTTAACTTGGAGTTGAAGGAGCAAGAACTGAATCAAAGTATTAATGAAAAGAAAATGCTGATAGCTGAGTTGGAAGAACTAGACACTCAGAACCAGGAAGTGACAAAGCACATAATTTTGATAAAAGACGAGCTATCCAAACAACGATATGAAGGAGACCTTGTAATCAAGAAATTGAAACAACTCAATCAAGAGAAGGATTTTGAAATCACAAGCCTCAAAAAGAATATTGAGCAAATGGCTGCTGACCAAAAAGAAACTAAGGAACTTTTGGCATCTCAGTTAGAAGAACAGGAGCAATTGATACAACGTATAAGTGAGAAAAAAGTTTTTATTGACAAACTCAAAGAACAAAGTTCAGAATTCCAAAAGGATTTAGATAAGTGTTCTCAGGTCTTAAGAGAAAATGAAACTTTAAGGCAAACTATAGAAGAAAAGGACAGAAGGATTGGATCCATGAAAGAAGAAGGAAATCATCTGCAAGAAGAATTGGAAAGACTTAGGGAACAGCAGCACAGAGCTGTCCTTGTGGCTGAGCCTGAAACCCTCGATAGTATCACAGAACTAGAATCTGAGGTATCTCAACTGAATATCGTCAGTAATCATCTGGAAGAGGAAATTAAACATCATCAGAAGATAATTGAAGATCAGACACAGGGTAAAATGCGCCTACTTCATTCTTTACAGGAGCAGAAGAAGGAAATGAATGAATTGAAATACCAATATGAGCAGATGAATGCTGCGCATACCCAGTTATTTTTAGTAAAAGATGAGGAAATTAAGAATTTGCGGAAAACCATTGGACAAATAAAAGCCCAGTTGCCTGGAGACAGACATGACACTCAAACAGAGAATTCCGATGTTCTTCGAGAACCGAAAGTTAAAGAAAGCCTTACTATAGAAAATGGAGGTGAAAAACACAACCTATTGAAATCTGAAAATGAGACGTCAGTGAAAGGAATCCAAGATGGAGAACTTGAGATTAAACTTCTAAAAGAACAGAATGTATCTTTAACCAAAGGGATTCATCAGCTGTCCACAGATGAAGTTGGTAAACTCACTCAAATTGTCCAGTAGAAGGATGTGGAGACACCAGCTCTTCAGGCTAGACTGTCTCCAGTTTCCCACCCCCAGGATGTCCTTTACCTTCAGCAGCAGCTGCAGACCTTCACCACGGAAAGAGAACAAGTCTTAGCCGCTTTGAACGAGAAGGCGAAGGAAAACAGCCTTTAAAAGCAGAACATCCCAAAATGAAGGATCTAGTTGCTGTGGAAGAAGCAGCCCTCATCCAGCTTCAGGAAGAATATAGAAAATTGTCCACCCGATTTGTAAGCAGTGATCAAGATATGTTCAGAGAAACTCTGCAGAATCTATCTTGTATCATCAGAGAAAACGACATTGAGACAGATGCGCTAAGTCAGAAATGTCACGCTTTACTGGAAATTTTCCAAACGTTCGGCACTGGTAATGAGAGGGGAGGTTTTAGTGTTAATTGTCATCAGTTCGAGGGGCTCCTAGAGGAACGTAATCAATTAAAACAGCAAGTTAAACAAATGGAGGAATGGAAACATCAGAAGGAGCTTCTTCCACTTCAAGCCCAAGTTGTGGGTGATGATGAAAATCATTCTAAGCTAGAAGCAGACCACACCGGCCTCATCCAAAGTGATGAGCTGAGTGACACCAAATTAGGCCAGGATCAGCAGTGCACGAGGCAGCTTTGCAATGCCAAGGCACTTTCTGTAGGAAAACTTGATAGTACTTCACCCCAGCCCTTGTCTGCTTCATCACTTAGCTCCCAGTCAGCAGAGGTCCAAGAGCTGAGACAGTCACTGCAAGAAAAAGATGCTACAATTAAGACTCTTCAAGAAAACAACCACAGGTTGTGTGAGTCCATGGCTGCTTTGTCGGAGATAGAGAGCAAAGGACATGAACAAACGGATTCGGAAATTAAACAGCTAAAGGCAAAGCAAGATGTGTTACTGAATTCACTTAAAGAAAAAGATCTCTTAATCTGAGCCCAAAGGGATCAGTTACTTTCTTCAAATGAAGAGTTCACTAACAAAGTGAATGAAAACCAAGTATGGAGGCAAGCAGCCAAGATCCTCAAGGAGCGAATATTCATTTTAGAAATGGACATTTCTAAACTCAAAGAGGAAAATGAAAACATAATAGAAACATCCAAAGGAAAGGAAATGGAGTGTCAAGCATTACAGGAGACCAACATGAGGTTCTCTGTGATGCTGCAAGAAAAAGACTTGCAGCTGGAGACTATGAAGGAGAAAGCTCTTGCCTTTGAGCAGCTGTTATAAGAAAAAGAAGAGGACAAGTGTGGGGAGTTCAGTCATCTTGTCACTGCTGTTGAATCAATGCAGGAGAAGACCATTATGTTTCAGCAAGAGACAGATCAAGTCATCTTGTGTCTGAAGCAAAAACAGATGGAGAACAGGACCCTCCAGCACGAGGTTCAACACTTGCATGACAAAGAATTACGCTTACACTGGGAGCTAGAGAGACTACGCAGCCATCTTTTGGAATCAGAGGATTCCCACACCCGGGAAATTTTGGCTGTGGAAAAAAGGGAGATTGAACTGAAAAAGAAAGTCACGCTGTTGGAGGAAAAGCTAGTTTCATCTTCGACTACAAGTCATCTAGCCAACGTGCAGATAGAGTCCCTGCAGGAACAGTTGAGGATGGAATCCCAACAGAGGGATGAGAAGGCACTGCAGTTTCCACTCTCCCAGGAAGGAGGAACGCAGTCTGCCCTGTCATTAAGTAACCTGCAGATGGTTGGAGAGCATTTCCAACAAGAAGAAAAAGCTATGTGTCCTGCTGAGTTCAAGAAAGAACAGAAGGCAAAGGCAGAAAAAGTCGAAGGAGAAGCATTATTATTACTACAGGATGAAGCAAATGTTGTGTGGGATTCAGCACCCAGACAGTTAGATCTCAAGGAGGAACAGACTGGAGAACTCACGAAACAAAGTGAGCTCCTGCAAGAAATGCTGGACGGTACACCAAAGAAATTGACGAACAGGACAAGCAGCACAGAAGGAAAAGTGGACAAAGGCCTCCTGAGAAACCTTTCTATCGGTCATTTCCGCACACCCAAAAGTAAGCGTCGTGAAGTGCTACGGTTAATCGGAAGGATCCTGGACATTGAAAAGGGGGAAATGGAGCAGTTGTTGAATGAAGATTACCGGGTGTTACCACGTGGATGCCTGGTTGGCTTGGAGGAGAACCCAAATCTGTCCCCAGCACACCTTTGATACCAAGTCAGCAATCTGTGCGGAAGAGTTCTTTTTCAGAACTTTTTGTTAAGTTTCTGGAAACGGAATCTCATCCAGCTGTTCCACCACCCAAACTTTCTGCTCGTGCCATGGAACTCTAGATTCACCAAGAAGAAGAAAGCAAGGTGCAAAGGTGCCGGGAAGTGGTAAAGAGGCAGCAGAATTCAGAGCCACTTACTCACCTAGCTGGACTGGGACCTAGTGGACCTGGGCATCTTCTCTGGAACCCTTTGCAGATGTCATGCCCACCTTTACACCATTGCCACTGTCCCCAGACCATCCTGCTAGGGTTGTACTAAAGGACCTTTTAAAGCCATAAGTGACTCTCAAGCCAGAGATGATGTAGCACTTTAATGAAGCCATAACTCAGTACTTTTTGAGAGTGACCTTTTGGAAAAAGTGTCATGTATTTGTGGACAAAAAGAGAAAGAAAAAAGCTGATGTATGTAGCTACTAGGTATTTTGTCTTCCCTCTTTCTCTTTCTTTCTTTTTTGTTTTTTTTGCTGTAGTGCTTAAAAAATTTATTTTGTTTTGTTTGATGTAGCACTTTTTGTGTATAAAATTTTGTTTTGATGTTATGACGTAATCCTCAACAATAATCAATTCTAATGTACTTTGTGAGCAACTGTACAGTGCACCAGTAGTGAGCCATTAGCTCCAACCTCTTTTTTTATGATTGTATTTGTTACATTTAATTTTATGAAGATAAAATGGCACATTTAATTAACAGAAAGGAAGAAAAATCCAACTCATGAGAAAAAGATCTATATAGCTCAGAATTCAGAGTCTATAAAAAAAAAACATAACCAAAGTTGTGACTTCTTGAGTTTATAAAAAAAAAAAAAAAAAAAAAAAAAACCTTGTGAAACTACTAAAAGAAAGTGACAGTGGGAAGGCCTGAACATGAAGTTTCGTGGATAAATTCTGAGATTCTTTTAATGCAAATACTATGGCACCCATCCATTTTACTTATTTTCATTTCTCACCTTTCTAGATGTTAATGTCCAGAAAGAAGACCATTTTTATAAGTCAAACCAAACGTATTTTCAATGGAAAAGTTAATTTGCAAGAATGTATCATTAAATATCAGGACTGTTCATCTACGTACTTTTTGGCTCTAAAATAAGGCTTATAAATACATTTTTAAAACCATTTGATCAAAAAATAGCAGGGAGGAGAAATCAGGAGAAATAAAATCATATAATGTTTTAAAAGCTGAAATACTTGGAAAAACATTTTTCATTTTTGTAAATTAAGATAAAAGATAAATCAAAAGTTTTTAGCTGAAGAGAATACAGAGAAGAGAAAAAGCAGATTATATAAGAAACACTTCTCTGACACCTGTAATTTCTAAAACCATTAAGAACATTTTTATTAAAATTAATTTTAATAAAATTTAATAAAAATTAAATAATTCAGTAAAATTGATTTAATTTAAATTTATTTTTAATGAATATTTAATTTGAATTTACTTTATTAACATTATTAATCAATTTAATAAAGTTAATTTATATTAAACCAAGATCTAATTTATATTTAAAATTTATTAAATTTTATTTTAATGAATTTAATACAATTTAATAATATTAGTGTAATTTACATAGAATTTAATATAAATCAAATTATTTCATATTAATGATATAATTTACTAAATAAATTTTAATAAAATAAAATTAATTTTAATAGAAATGTTCTTAATGGTTTTAGAAATTACAGGTGTCAGAGAAGTGTTTCTTATATAATCTACTTTTTTCTCTTCTCTGATTTCATCTAACTTAAGCTAGAAACTTTTGATTTATCTTTGATCTTAATTTACAAAAATAAAAAAGGGAAGACAAGATATCTAGTAGCTCTATATATAAGCTTTTACTTTTCTTTCTTTTAATTTTTTCTCAGTTTCAACTTTTTATTCATTTGATTTTCAAGCTCTTTTAGGATAGGGACATGGGATTTACCTTTCAAGTCTCAAGCAATCGGAAAAGAAAAGAAAGTACTAGTTTTGGCTTTTTATTGTAGTGCCAAAAATGGGACCTGAAACTAACATTAACCATCTTTAGAAGACTTTGTATAAAAAGGCTGAAAATTATTTAACCCAGGACACTTATGGCTTTAAATTTGCCCTGAGAGGTGGACAGTCCCCTACGACTCTGCGAATGTGGTTCTCTGAGACTTCATCCTGCCCATAGGTTGATGTGACCACCACCACCACAGCCGTGAGACACACCTGCAGGCTACACATCGGTGAAATCACTGCCTTGCACCAGCACCAGCTGCTTACAATTGAAGAAGAGTCTTTAATTTTTATAAGTCCATTATAAAAAATCCTAACTTGACGCTTAATTGAATCTGTTTTGAGTAAATTCTAGTAACAGAACTAATCCATGGTAGTGAATAACAATTCACATTTAAAAGTCATCGCTAAAATATATACTATTTTAAAGTTTGTATTCGTGAAACACTGTAAAAAGATGGTCTTTGTAACGACTGAGAACCGGATTCACACAGAGCATTTCCAGAATTATAAACAAATTGGAATTTCCATAATCACATGATGAAACTTAATGTGTATTGGCTAAATAGTCTTTATTCCATCCTTTAGTTCTTATGTGAAACTTTTACCCTATTCATCAAGTTTTAATTATCTTTGTAATAATGTAACTATTTTAACATCCAAAAAGAAAATACTATTGTTTTGAAAACTGAGACAAGCAATAGAATATGATTGGAAATAATTTATATGGCATCTTACTTTGTAAATATAGATTAACAGATTTAAAAATGTTGCTGAAAAATAAAATTTTCCTTGTTCTACAGCTACTTTGTTCTTAATTAATCATTTAACCCAAGCAATTATGGCTTTAAATTACATGACCCAAGAAGCAGTTGAGAATAGGAGATACTCCAGTCTAGTTTTAGACATAGTCCATACTCATGTTCCCAATATATTTAATGATGGCATTTAAAACGGGGATGTGAGTATCTTAAAGTCTCTTTCTCATTTTTGCTATGGTGTCAACTGAAACTTTGTAGCTACCTCTGGAAGATGTGGGAAATGTTCAGTCATTTGATGTATGAGCCCTGCCCTTGGAGTGTCTGGGGCTGGGGCTTCTAGATCCCAGTAAAGTCTTCGAATTCATAAACAGCCTGAAAAAAACTTATTCACATATGCAGAAAATGTATTTAATCAACATCAGTTTGCAGGAACCAGAGCAGAGCAAAAGTGGTTATTGAAGAGTTCGGGCTGAAATACTCAGAACTGGAGAATATTGTGAACTTGTGGTCTATTGCCAAGTTTTCTTATCTGAACTTCCTTTGGATTAAACTTGCCTATTTTAGTCACCAAAGCAAATATTTAAGTTGTCCAACCAATTCCTTTGGAAATGAGATCCTTTGGTCTTAATGACTTTTAAGCACATATCAGAGCTTAGTTCACTAGATTTTTTTGTTACGAAGGCACATTTTGCCTGGTGAAGAGTGCCATTGCTATCAGATGCCCCAGACATGTCTGGGCCTCGGTAGGTATCTCTGAGCACATGTCTGATGAGTGCACACAGTGTGTATGTTGGAATTTGGTCTATGGATGAGGGCACCAACATGGTCAGCTGGTGGACACTTAGTGGGAATATCCCCCCAAACCCATTTGATGTTACTTGGGGACAGGGTAGAAAGGATTATAAAATATGGAATCATTTTGTGGTTGAGGATCACTGTCTTATCTTGGTGACCTGCCCTCATTGAGTTCAGAGATGGGAAGTCTGTGGCCCTATTGTGAGAAGCATTGGTGTGGTGAACCTTGGTTGTTTTGAGCAGTTGAGGTGAGAAAAAGGGAGGTTGAAACTGAAAAAGCTGGAGTAAACACAAGTCGACTTTCAGTTGGGGGTGAGCTTGCAGGACTACCATAACAAATTACCAGGGGTGGGTGGCCTAAACCACAGGATTTATTCTCACAGTCCTGGAGGCTGTGAGCCCACGTCAGGGTGGGCAGGCTGGTTTGTCCTGGGCTTCTCTTCCTGCTTTGTATGTGGCTGCCTTCTGGTGTCTCCATGTAGTCTTTCCTCTTTGCATGTCTGATTCCTAGTCACTGCTTCTTAAAAGAACACCAGTCATTCTGGATTCTGGCTCCCTTCCCTTAATGTTTTAGGAATCCCATTTCTAAATACAGCCACATCCTGAGTTACTAGAAGTTGGGAATCTCAACATGAGTTTTAGAGGACAGGGACATCAAATAGAGAAGGGGAGAGGGCTCAGGGCTACTTTGGAAGAGGCAAAAGCCTCTAGAGAAAGGCTGATCGAAGAACCTGAACCTGAGCACAGTTTCTGCAGGTTTTCCAGCCGGAGAAATGGAAGTCCAGCAGGCACAATAAGTGAGGAAATGGTCAAAGCAGGTTGTCTCTACAACACATAGTTCAGACTCCTCTTTCCGGCCTTTCAAACTCCTGCATATAAAGACGTTTCCCTGCATGTTCTCTCTTTGTTCCTGACAAATTTTCCCAAAATCTAAGCAACATGACCAATACTGTAATATACAATTATCTCTCTCTCTCACACACACACACATATATATGCTATTTATGATTTTTATACATACTAATGTTACTATATACATATATATGACATACTAATATTGCATATTAATTACATATACTATAATTATTGAAACAGAGTATCATGTATGTGCTAACACCAATACCATTTCTGTCTCCTTTTCTTTACCTCCCTCTGATCCTATTGACCTCTTTTCTTCCTCTGGGCACCATTTCCAGTGTGATCAGTGCACTCTCTCTTTCCCATTTCTCTCTTGGTTAGCTATTATAAACAAGCCCAAGAGACAAATCCACAAAGCACAGAGGGAAAGAAATGAGACTTAAAACCTTCTACCCTTCTTCCCCCTATTGTAAGAGGCAGAGCAGATGTCATGTTGCTATTATTGATAAACAACTTTTCAACGACTGTTTGTGAATGTTTGTGCCTGATGGTGACTTGGTTCATCAATCTTCTCTGGGGAGAGTCTGTCTCTGGATATAATCAAACTTATAACGACTGGGATATTCTAGTGGTGCATGCATCAGGTGTGCTAAATTAGAACAGCGAGTCCATGTGATGCTCTGAACTCTCTCCTGCTTAGCCTAGCTCTCTTTGCAATTCATTCACTTTTGCTTGTGGCATTCCATGGGCCTGAAATATGACTGGACTCATTCTTCCCACCGTGCCCCAGTCAATCTGTCCAGTTTCTAAGTATTTTCTCACATTTCTTAAATCACTTCTTCATCTCTGCTATTCTTCAACACTCAAGTTTTTAGTCCAAAAGTTATTTTTCCTTTTTTTCATGTTTTGATTTGAAGTTAGTGATTTTAAAAAGTTAGTTGATAGATGATCATTAGCAAATGGTACCATTCGCAAAGTGATCAATGTGATCAATGCACACTCTTTCCTATTTCTCTCTCGATTAGGAACCCTTCTCCAGCCACATCCTACCTGTCCACAGTTAGACCCTGTCAGAGGATGAATGGATTGAGTCGGTTAAATTCATTTTCCCCATTCATTTTACCTTTAAGCTTTCTTCCACTGTCTCACACATAAGCTTTTGGGGATACCTAATAGCTAAACCATACCAGAAATATTACCCTTTGCTGGTGCCAACGAATTGTTCTGATATTTGAGATCCTTGTCAGATTCTTGGGATTTCTTGTTGTGCTGATGCAGAAAACTTAACTGTAAAACTATAAAAATCTATAGCAGAAATACATCCTTTGGATCAATAATTACTGAAAGTTCTTCACTGGGCAGTCAAAAATTATGCAGTTCCTACTTGCATAGCTTTAGGAAAACATTACAAACAAACTTTAAAATACAAAGTTACAAAATGACTAATACAGATGGCAGTATGCTTTTCTGAGTGAGCATGTGTGAGGGTGGGGGTGTTGCTACAGACTCATCTGTGTTCCTGTGTTCAATGTTTAACTTATGTGTATGCCTTATTATATAGAAGCATCAAAAACAATTCCCCAGGTGAAATCTCTTTCCCCTTATGACAGTTCCAAACAAATCCAGGAAAACCATGGAGTCATACTGCAGTTTGATGATTTTTAAAGAGGATCAAAGAGCATCTTTTTTGTAAAACATTTCTTTCTTATAAAAAAAAAAAAACAACAAAAAAGGCACCCTGACATTGTAGGAGCCCTTTAAGGACCTCCCACATGGCTGCTCTGACTGACAGGTCTGACATCCCTCAATATCACCCCAGCATTCCAGCTAATGACTTAGAAACAGATAGACCCACCGAAGGCCAACCAGTAAGTAGGAACCCATGTGAAGAGTGATCTCATCCTGGAACTCTCAAGGAGACACCATAGACAGGGAGGAGAGAGCAAGAGAGAAAATAATTTATGTTTTTTTTTTTTGTTCTCCTTCTTTCTTCTTTGCCCCTCTGTTTTGATCTTCAGTATTCTATAGCAAACACACACTTTCTGAGAGACCATTAGTGCATGCTCAGTATATGGGTATTTGATTTTATTAAATCACTAAACTTTATCAGAAACCACAGCATTGTAATTTGAATAGGTGTTAACTTGGAATGACATACTATAGGGAACATGGATAGATAATTTAAAAATTGTAGGCAGTCGGTTATGAAAATGTTTTTTGGAGTCAGTGGATGTCAAGACTTTCACATATAAATTTTTAAAAATTTTAACTTTTTTTGTCATAAGAAATTCCTCCTATCTAGTTATGTAGTAAAGGTTTTCTCTTACCATATCATGTAAAATCTTGATCTTTGCTTATTCACATTTATGTAGTAAAAATGTAGAATCTCTTTTTGAATATGGGGTGAGATGGTTTTATTACTTCACTTGGAAAGAATGCTGTGTCATCAGCGTCACTGCTGTAGTGAATTGTTACCCCGAGTTCTACATCAGGAGCAATGTCTTCATGTGTATTTGGTTCTGTTTCTGAGCTCTTCAGGTTGTTCTTTATATTCCCAAGACATACAGCTATTTGAGCTCGATCACTTATTCAGTGGTGTGACCTGCTGAATTAAGATAAGTTTTGGGATTTTCTAGTGGAAAAAATCATGTGTAGATTAAATGAATATTATGGTCACATACTGGATGCTGCTTGTGAAACTGACAGGGGGCTTCAGATGCACCCTTTGAGTGTCCACTAGGACCCTTGCTGATATTAACCCACAGAGACACTGCAAGGCATGTCTGCTCTGGGAAGTCAATTTCTCAGGATGCTGCTGTCTAGTCTGCACTCAATTACAAATCCTCTTGACATCTTTACCAAGCCTGTGTTTAGATTTCCCTACTTGTTCCCTGAACATCTCATACCTACAGCTGTTTGCACATTACATTTTGATTATGCATGTGTATCTCTGGCTTTTAAAATAGAGAATGGTCTTCTTCCTTTTTGAAAGTCCAAATGAATTCACTATGTTCTCACCTGTCACAGTTCACATTTTTAAAGTCGATAGGTCTCATTTAAATGTTGCCATCTGCAAATGGTATAAAATATGTACTTATACCACTGAAAACAAGTACACTCTCATTAAAACAAAATTTCTCTCTAATCTACCTATAAGAGAAAAAAGAAATCCCCCAAATACTATTCATTTGAGATTTCATTAAAAAAAAAAAAAGTTCTTCAGAGAAGCTGGATATGGTGGCACATTGTAGTCCCAGGGACTTGGAGGCCTGAGGTAGGACTGTAAGGTAGAGCACAGCCTGGACTATTTAGGGACTATTAAACTCAAAATTTTGAAAATCCAAAGGGTTGGGGATGTAGCTCAGGGGTAGAGCACTTGCTTATCAGCTTAAGGCTCTGGGGTTTCATTCCCCGGAAAGTGTACGCCTGTGTCTTTGTGTGTGTGTGCTCACACACAATTTTTCAGAGAGATGAGTATGATATTGCTGATCACTTTGCTCATTCAAATTTTACATTTGCACACCTCACACTTCTGTCAAAGTTTGAAAACTAGATATTTTTAAAGATTGTATAATATTTTTATTTCTTGTTCTACAATGGAAAGGGGCTGAGCGGCCCATTTGCTGATTATATTTGCCAGTAGCCAGATAGATGACAAAGCACAGAAAGACCTCAGAAAATAGTAATTTGATCTAGTAATAGTTTGTGGTTATTTTTTGTCTCTCTGCTAAACTTAAATGGTTTTGAAATAATTAGATATCTAGCACTACTTTGGGAATAGTTAATTATTTTCCATGAATGTCAGTTTCCTTTGTTTCTACAATAGTGACTTTTCAGGGTCCCTATGATGATTTATAAAAAATTTGGCAGAATCAGAATGGTCATATAATTGGTGGCCAAAATGAAAGACATTATTAGTGGGGGTGTTATTATAATATTTTCTCATTTTGCTGAAAAATTAGAATTTAAAACATTTTATGTGTTATATTCTTATATAATTCTGCTATTTATTAATGAGAAATGTTTACAAATATTATGTATATTTCAATTTCTTAAATTATTAAACATTAAAAGTTTAGTATTCCTTTAGTTATATGTTCTCTACATTACACATTATTGTTGCAATACTAATCAGGATACTGACTTATTTTCTTACTTTTTTTTTTTTTTTGCTTTTGTTTCTGGTACTAGATATTGAACCCAGGGCTACTTTGTCACCCTTTTTATTTTTTATCCTGAGACAGGATCTTGCTAAGTTGTTTAGGGCCTCACAAGTTGCTGAGGCTGGCCTTGAACTTGCAATCCTCCTGTTTCGGCATGACAAGTTTGGGGGATTAGAGACGTGCTACACTGCACCCACCAGGATATACTGACTTTTCAAGAAGAAGATGATTTTGTTAAATGGCTTGCCTTTTTAATGACTGAAATTGATTGGTTTTTACTAGATTGGAATAGGGTGGGTTGAAAGGGGATGCTTGGAGAAGAAATAAAGTAGTGTTCTGTTGGCCACCTTCGACTCCAGTTCATTGAGTGAATTGAGCAAAATAATAGCCCACAAAACACTATTGGATTAGTTTCTGCAGTATCTTAGCAAGGAATCGTTCTTACACACTATCAAGAAGATAGAGTCATCATTAACCCACACTTGCCTTGAGTGTTTTCAGGTCTTTTGAGCTATACATTTTTATGATAGATTCATTCAGATTATCAAAATCTTAAAGTTTAATAATTTGAAGAAGGACTAGTAGATTTTGTCTGTGCACATGCTTTTTTCTCAGGTAAGTTACAAAAAGATCTACTTAGCACATCAAAAATTCTAGAGATTAATAAAAGGCAAACTGCTCAGTAATCTATCACTTAATAGACACATCACTTAGGGGTCTAGTACTTCATAAAGGAACTATTGCAATCACAAAGACTTTATTTTCTGGCTGGGAATATCAACAAGAATATAATCTCTATAATTTTTAAATAAAATGATAACTAGGTAAGAATGACCCACTTAAAAACCATTTTTGTCCAATCCTCTCTCTTTACAAATGAAAAGATTAAATGTCAAAGAGAATAAAATATTTACTTAAATTTACAATATTTTTAACTTTTTGTTTTGCTATTGAGAATTGAACCCAGGGGTATTCTACCATTGAGTACCCCAAGCCCTTTGCCCTTTTTAAAATTCTGAGACAGAGTCTCATTAAATTGCTGAGGCTGGCCTGAACTTGTGATCCTCCTACCTCAGCTCCCAAACTGCTGGGATTACAGGTGTGTGCCACCACACCTGGCTACAGTGTAATCTGTGGGACCCTTAGATGGAACCTGAACACGAATTTTGCTCTTTTGACACTCTTGACAACTCCTCATCTTTAGATCTTTTTCTTTCACTCCAGTAGATTTCTCCCCTGGTTGGTCTGAACAGAGACTCTCATACAAATTTATTCTTTTCCTCAGAACCAAATTACCATCCTGAAAACTGAATTTTCATACCCCTACCCCACTGCTTAATCTCTAGTGACTCCGACTGCTCACGGAATATGAGTTACGTATTTTATTTTATATATAATGCCCATGAAGTCTGGTTCTAATTCTCTTTCTCTATGGGGTCTTTCTTCTCTCTCTCTCTCTCTCTCTCTCTCTCTCTCTCTCTCTCTCTCTCTATCTATCTATCTATCTCTATCTTTCTCTCTCTCAGAATCTTATGTAATGTGGGCCCTGAAGCTATGGTGTCTCAGTTCTATAACACTAATGAGGTAGCTCAGAGGATTGTAAATGAATGGTATTGAACCATTTGCTTGAAAAATCCTATTTTCTCTGAGTGACAAATTCTAGTGTGAGAAGGAAGGTGGAAGGAACCTTGGAAGGAAGTTTTCTGAGGTACTGAGGTATATGTCCTATAATTTCAGAAGTATCAATTCCTTTTGCAAAAGCTCATGAGGGTGGGATGATAGGATTTCCCACAACCATTAATTAGTTCACTAATGAGTTTTGAAGCAATAATTGCCTAAACCACTTGGTTCAAAGAAGTTACAAGAATATATTGTTTTGTTTAATAACTATACACATAAGAATTCTTATTCCATGTGATTATAATGGAGCTAAAAAACTCCTACTGCCTGGTGTTTATTTGTACTGTACCTCTCTTATGTTTAGATAGGTTTAGGTACTGACCATTGAGTTACAGCGGCATACAACATTCAGCACAGTAACATTCTGTACAAGGTTGTAGCCTAGGAGCAAAGGCTACCCTATGTTATCCCACTTCTATCAGCTAGGTTTGCCCAAGTGTCTGCTGTGTTGCCTGTGCAATGCGTTTCTCAGAATGTGCCTCACTGAATGACTCACGTCTATGTAAATGGAGTCACAAGCTGTGGTCTTATGGGATTGTTATCTTTCATTTAGCACAATATTTTCAAGGTTGATGCATGCCTTAGCTCATATGAGTACTTCATTCCTTTGAATTGACAAATAATATAATAATGTGAAGTGATGCATGTTTTGTTCCTCCGTTCATCATTTGATGGGCATTTGAGTTGTGTGTGACCTTGAGCATCACGAATAATGCCGTGTGTGGACATGCATTTTCACTTCTTGGTACACACCTGGAGGAATTGCTGGTTCACATAGTATCTCCACATTCGACATAAGAAACTGTCAAAAATAACCAAAGTGGTTGCACCCATGAGTTCTTATTTTCCAAGGTTAGTATCAGGCTTTTATGAGTCTTTCTATCATTGGCTGCCCTGTTCTGTTTTGCACTGGTGACCTTATATTTTACTTACAGCTTCCTCTTTCTTGGCTTTGTGATGCTTATTAACATTCTGGACCCTTCCTCCTTTCTCTTTTCTATGACCCTTTCCCCCTCTCTGTATACAATTTTTGTTTTTTCTGCCTCAGCAATTTCATTTATCAGAATACATTCCACTTCTCAGTCTTGTGGAGATTGCTCTTAAATCAGGTTCCACCATGACTGAAAGGTTCTCCTGAGCTGCAGTCCCACAGATCTGATTGTCCTCTTAACTCCTATATGTAACAGTCCAGTTGCAAATGTCTGCTTTTAAAAAGTACATTCACATTTATACACAATGGAGTATTACTCTGCAATAAGAAATGACAAAATCATAGAATTTGGAGGGAAATGGATGGCATTAGAGCAGATTATGCTAAGTGAAGCTAGCCAATCCTTAAAAAACAAATGTCAAATGTCTTCTTTGATATAAGGGGAGTAACCAAGGACAGGGTAGAGACGAAGAGCTGGAGAAGAAGAATAACATTAAACAGGGATGATAGGTGGGAGGGAAAGTGAGAGTTAAGGGAAATTGCATGGAACTGGAAGGTGAGCCTCAGGGTTATACACAATTACATATAAGAGGAAGGAGGAGTAGGAGAAAAATTATATAAGTGGAAGAAACGATTTATAGTAGAGGGGATGGAGAGAGAGTAGGGGAGGGGAGGGGAGGGGAGGGGTGAGGGGACAGTGGAGAATGGGATAGACAGCAGAATACATCAGTTACTAGAAAGGCAATTTGTAAATCAATGGAAATGTAACTGATGTGACACAGCAATCTGTATACGGGGTAAAAATGGGAGTTCATAACCCACTTGAATCAATCTGTGAAATATGGTATAATAAGAACTATGTAATGTTTTGAACAACCAACAATAAAATAATTAAAAAAAATAATTAACAAATAAAAAAAAAAGTACATTCACAAGAGGGCTCACCATCTGCTCTGCAAAGGTGGTCTATTCTCTCTCTCTCTCTCTCTCTCTCTCTCTCTCTCTCTCTCTCTTTCTCTCTCTCTCCCTCTGCTCTCCTCTCAACTCAGATTTGAAATTTCAGTCATGTTTTGATTTTTTCCTCTCCCTTGCTCCTTGTGCCCAGGTTTTTTTTAAATACTGTCTGTTTTATGTGTCTGTTGTTCTCATCCATCTTTCTTTCCTCTGCATTACCTTCCACCAGTCAGGATTACACAATTACTGCTCCTTTTATTTCCATATCTCTTCAGCTGGCCTACATGATCGTCATATTTTCCTTTTCAATCAGGGGTACATTTCGCACCTACACCTTACTTAAGGGTTCTAGCACATTCCTGCCACTCCTCTCTTAACAGTCTCCAGAGGTTTCACCACTTCCTGTAAATAAATGGCAGATTCTGTGGCTGTGCATTCAAGTCTCCAGTGAGGTTTCCTAGTCTTGCCTCCTGCTGGGCTCCTAAGCACATGCAGGAGCCATGGCTGTTCTCTTTGCTTATCAATCAAGCACTTCCTGGCCTTACCACTGAGTCTACAGAAGCCAGTTCCTCAGGGACTTAATAGAATGTGGCCTCCTCCAAAATGATGCCCAAGAATGTATCACTCTTTCAACTCTTACCATGCCATTTTGCATTATGTATAAGAGTCACTCAGTGCCCATCTAATCGACCCTCCTCAGTCCATGGTTTCTGAGGGCAGAAGCCATGGTGCATTTGTCACAATTACAGCAGCTACCATTTACTAAATGTCTGCTTTGATTTAGGCGTGGAGCCAAGTGATTTATATACAAAACCTTCTTTAATTATCAAAACTTCTGGAATAGGCTTTATTTGTAATTCTCATTTTATAGATGAGGCAGTTAATGCTTAGAGAGGATAAGTAACTTTACCAAGGCTAAAGAGCTCCTAAATGACAAAGCGAGGATTTTAGACTAGACCATCTGGCTCTAAACCCGTGCCATTAACTAGGACTATATCACTTTCTCCACAACACCTAACTTAATAAGTGCCAGTTAAATGAATAAAAATGGTTAGTGTGTGCTGCCGAGAGGAAGTGGAAGGCTAAGAGCTATACTTCAGTTCTAAGTGGAGCTCTAACACTTTCTTGGACTGAATTATTTATCATGTCTGAGCTGTTTACTCATTCATAAGGTGGAGGAAAGAGATAATGATCCCTCTCACAAGGATCTTGTGAGGATAAAATGAAACATTGCTCATGACGGCATCTACCAGTAGACTCTTGGTAAATATTAGTTGATAATAATAGAAATAAAATTCCATTTTTACCATTCCTCCTTGCAGATAGCAAGATCAAAGAAGATGCTTACTATTAGTGGTAGCTGTATCATTTTTTCAAAACCCATCCCAGCAGTATGCCAACCATGGTCGTTCATCTAAAATGGAAATACCAAACTATATGATACTTCTTAATAGAGTGTATTTTTTTGCTTCATTCAAATATCAATGTCTTGTATCTGTCTGACATCTATCATCTATCTATGTATTTAATTATAATATCATTGAAATGATCAATAACCCTGTCCCTGGGTTTCTAGGAGAATGTGGGCATCATTTAGTCCTTATCAGGACGTCGACCTTGATGGGACTTCAACTCTATTATTGCTGTATCCATCAAATGACTTCAAACATTCAAGCAAACTATGGTCTTCCTGCTTCTCATTCTGTTTTTCTACATCAGTTCTTCTTTATCTTTCTGACCTTGGTGATTCACCATGGCATTTCAAATATTTGCAAATATTGGTGTCCACAAGAATGTGTCCTGTCTAGTAAGACATTTTATCAAATGAAAATTTTAAGACATTATAGTATGTGGACATTCACACTTTCACTGAACTGTCCTACTCTTTATTGTTATTCTTATTTTCATAAAATAAATGTCATTTGACATTCTATAATATCCTATCACTAATCCTGAATCTTACGTTAACTTCTTATGTACAGTGGATGCTATTCTTAATACCTTTTTCTTAATAAAAACAAAGTTAAAAACTTGTTTAAAGACTTAAGTGAAGACAGACAGCTCTTAAGCAGGGGTTGAAGAGAAGGGAAAAATTGTGACACACGGATACACAAAGTGTTAATTTTCTGTTTGCTCCAGACCATCCAAACATGAATAAGGTATCTTAAGATGCCATAATAAAAGTGAATTTTATCAATATGTTCCCAAATCCATGGTTTGGGAATTGTAGATGGAGAATTTTTAATGCAACTCTCATTCTGTTAACATTCAGGAAAAGAGTTGAACATCTATCTTTATAAATCACTCTGGGGGATTAACATCTTTAGTGCCATCTTGATTTATTTGTTTGGGGTTTTATGTATTCTAATGGGAAGTCCAAAATTCAATCTTCTTGTCCTGGAGGGATCTCATAAATGCAGGGTGCAATTTAGAAAATTGAATAATTTTTTAAAAGCTTTGTGCTCTAAGTGCCTTAGACAAAATCTACAGTAAACATTCCAATTCCCAATTATGGTTATTTCTATACTGGTAGCTAAAGCATGTAAAAATTAGACCTCATTTAATATAAAATGAAGAAGGTCTTTGCCACCACAGAGGTCCCTTTT
Source organism: Spermophilus citellus (assembly GCF_964194105.1). Classification (NCBI taxonomy): domain Eukaryota; kingdom Metazoa; phylum Chordata; class Mammalia; order Rodentia; family Sciuridae; genus Spermophilus; species Spermophilus citellus. The sequence goes on along the minus strand of NC_138196.1, from coordinate 76,221,590 downwards.
CTGTTTTTGTGATTGCCTGTAGGAACATGCTTCACTGACCTGGGAGGAGAACTTTCTGTAAGCACGAGCCATGTGAGTTGCTTGCTAGGCCTTCCTTGTCTTTGTGAGGAACCGGTGGGATGTCCTCTGTGCTGATCATGGGGGGAAGGGGTGACAGGGGTCACTAGTAGTGCTGCAGTTCCAGGGTCTTTTAACTTGTTAACTTCCTGCAGACACCCTCGAAGGAAATGGTCGGCTCCAAGGGCACTCACCAAAATGACATAACCTAGGCAGGGACTCAGGAGAACTCCGTGTCCCATGACTGAATGTCACTGAAGTCAACCGTTGTAAAGTTCCTGTTTCATCCAATGTCTGATCATGCAGAATAATTTCTCTCCATGTCATGGACTGATAAAATTCTGTGAAAGGTTTATGAATGTGGGAACTTCTTCTAAGGTTTGAGATGAAACAAGTTTCGTTTGCATTTATTTTTATTATCCTTTGAAATACCGAAATGAAGACTGATATTGATGTTAGAATGAGAGATGCCATGCATGGGAATAAAATATGGCTTCATAACAATAACTAGGACCAGTCCAGTATTTAGCAGCTGACTCAGCACTTTTATAAGCCCTGCTCAGTTGATTTGCAATCTTGCCAGGAAGTCAACTGAGCAGCCATTACCCATGTCTTTTTATGTTGTAAAAGAAAAAAGCAGAGGTCTGTACACATTCATTTATTGGGATCTGAAAGCAAATTTTCTGATCATAGATCTTTATTTTTTCTGTTTTTTAAATACCCTATTCTGCAGCAGGGAGAGACATAGCTTTCGTGGACAGACATAGCAGGCTGAAGAAGGAGAATTTCTGCCTTCTGATAGGCAGCATCTTTGCCTAGGAGCACAGCTCTAATGGTTTGTCACCTCTAGGGCTACTAGATAGGGCTACAAAGAGGGGGTCCCACCTAAGAAAAGTAAAGAAGCTTCTACAAAATTAATTTCAAGAAAAACTTGAGTTTCACTAAAAATAACTTTAGTTTGTTGTGACTCTATTATAAACATTTGAATTATTTTTTTATTGATTATTTAAAGCATTACATAGCTCATGATATATCATCTTTCATACATTTGACTCAAATTGTGTTTTGAACTCCCATTTTCACCCCAAATACAGATTGCAGAATCACATCTGTTACATATTCACATTTTTACATAATGCCATATTAGTGACTGTTGTATTCTGCTACCTTTCCTATACCCTACTATCCCCCCTCCCCTCCCCTCCCCTTCCATCTTCCCTCTCTACCTCCCCTGCTGTTGTTCAATTCTCTCCCTTTTTTTCCCTCCCCCTTGCCCCTCATAACCTCTTATAATTTTATGTATCATTGAAGGTCTCCTACTATTTCCATGTGCTTTCCCTTCTCTCTCCGTTTCTCTCCCCCCATTTGTCTTTGTTTACTGTAGTCTTTTCCTCATGCTCTTCCTTCCTGTTCTGTTCTTAGTTGTTCTCTTTATATCAAAGCAGACATTTGGCATTTGTTTTTTAGGGCTTGGCTAGCTTCGCTTAGCATAATCTGCTCTAATGCCATCCATTTCCCTGCAAATTCTATGATTTTGTCATTTCTTAGTGCTGCATAATACTCCATTGTGTATAGATGCCACATTTTTTTAATCCATTCATCTATTGAGGGGCATCTAGATTGGTTCCACAGTCTAGCTATTGTGAATTGTGCCGCTATAATCATTGATGCAGCCGTATCCCTATAGAGTGCTTTTTGAATTATTGACTTAATAAATAATTGAATAAAAGCAATGAACATCTTTTGTTTTCTTTTTCTTTCATTTCTTTTTGTTTGGGCAGAGGATTGAATCCAGGGGCTCTTAACTACTGAGCTACATCCCTATCCCTTTTTATTTTTTATTTTGAGACAGGGTCTTCCTAAGTTGCTTAGAGCCTCCCTAAGTTCTGAGGATGGATTTGAACTTGGGATCCTCCTGCCTCAGCCTTCAGAGCTGCTGGGATTATAATTGTGTGCCACTGTGCCCAGGTGGACATGTCTTCTTTAAAGTGCTATGTATGCCTCTGTTAGTATAGAACTTTGCAGGCTGTGTTAATCATAATTTGCCTATGGTAATGGGAATTAAATATATCAGAAATGTTTGTTAGCTATATGTCTAATTTTAGATACTTAAGATGCTGAGATGAATGAAATGGTGATTTCCCCTAAGAGGCTCAATCTTAGAGGAACAGAGATGTGTGATTTATAAGTTATTGTGTGATTTAAGTGTCATGATAAGGCAGCAATAGTTGGAGGAAGGAGATAGTAACAGTATGTTACCTTGTCACCGATGGCTTTCCAAATGAAATAACACCTCATTGGATTTTAAAGAAAAAATATTATATTTGCCAGAAGGCCATGGTCTTCCCAGCCAAGGAATAATGGGACATGGGACATGTTGTTATTCTTCCTAGGGCTTTATACTGTAGCTCTTTTAAACTTTGCATGATGTAGTTGAAAGATGGCCAGGCTAGCCATGGGTACATGTGATTTAATCCAAACTGCTCTTGACTTTAAGTCAACAGAAAAATAATTCCAGTGTCTGGGCCCAAGTATGGACTAGATTAATCTGAAGTTTTCCTCCATATCTAATGCAGTCAACTTTTTTGAATAAACCCTGACATTGAAGAACAGTAGGCTCTAGAGTCAAGCTGAGTTTGTGTGGGAAACCATTTTTGAGCATTTTCTGGCCACTTTAACTTGGGGAGCTTCCTTAATCTATCTGAGCTCTTTACTCATTAATGAAAAGAAGATAATTACTTTGGAGAGTAATCGTGAGGATTATGTAAGATGATGTGTGTAAAGTGAAGCAAGAAAGACCCTGATTATTGTTTATTAGAGCCATGAAACTTTCAGCTGTAATATTTAGGGGAGAACTGGATATACTGGGAGCAGTCAATGAACAATTAAATATGGAATTCTGGAGTGAATTTGTGTTTCATCAGAGAGGTGCTATTCCAAGGCACAGATAGCCTTAGCACACCCATGAGGCTTGTTGGCACCTGTCCCTTGGGCATTCCTGGAAGGTGAGCTCCCTCAACCCACGGAACAGGTAAGGCCAAGGCTGTGGGTTTGATCCCTCCTGGGGAACACGGACTCATGATGTTATAAGTGTGGGGCCATTGGCTCCTGGGGCTGCCGGCTCTCCAGGTGGTGAAGGTAGCTATCAATTCCTAATTCCTCCTTCCTTTAGGTCTTCAGCTGCCCAAGTCAGAGCTTCTAGCCACGCTACCTTTTTTTGTCAGCTTTTTCACAGTTTTGACTAAAAAAACTAGACAGAATGACTTTAGAGGAGGAAAAGTTTATTTGAGGGCCCACAGCTTCAGAGGTCTCAGTCCATTGACAGCTGGCTTTATTCCTCAGGTCTCCAGATAAGAAAAGAACAACATGACGGAAGAATGTGGCGAAGGGAAGCAGATCACGTGATGATGAGGAAGCAGAGAGAGAGAGAGAGAGACTTTACTTGCCAGATGTAAGATATATACCCCAAAGCCACATCCCCAATGCCTCACCTCCTCCAGCCACACCCCAGTTAATCCCACTGGGGGATTAGTTCACTGACTAGTTTAAGGCTTTGGTAACCCAATCATTTTTTCTCTGCACCTTCATTGTTTCATACACAAGCTTTTGGGGGACTTTTTTTTTACTCCCTTTGGGTGCTCCTTTCTTGCTTTTTGATTTTTTAGCACTTACCATTTTCTTTCTATTATAAGGCTTATTGAGCTGTCACTTTTAGTTTTTTCCACCAGAATGCAAGCTCCCTGAACACAAGGAGTTTTATCCATTTACTTACTAATATATCCCATGTTTGATTAGTCACTGACACACCCTAGACATGTTAAATGAGGTAAGTCCCATGAAAATGGATGTGAATCTAAGAGCTGCCTGAACACTCATCCAGGAGCAGATAGGAGGTTATTTTATAACAGAAAACAAAGCTACACCAAAGTAAATAGAAGCCAATCTGCTAGGTGTGAATTTTCTTTTTCAAAGTTGACAAGGTCTATAACATTCAGTCAGACAGCATGTCTTTATAAAGGCATATTTGCAGAGAATATCAGCAAGATGTAAAAGCAAGAGAATCACTGGAGAAAAAAGCAATAGCAAAATTCATGACTCTGAATTTCATTCATTTGCATGAATCTGTGAAAACTGCTAACATTGGGGGAAAAAAAGTAAACAGCCTAAGTAGAATTGAAAAGGTAGAAAATTATTGCACAATGAAGCCTATAATGAGAAAATTTATTGGTGGAAAACTGAGGTTTCCTCGCTCTGTCATAGTGCACTGGACATCATAGAGGTTCCAAACATCTGTGTTTTTAACTGTCTGGATTCATGGGTTTCTGACACTGAGCACCAGGCCACCCTTGGAAGAATGGATTACAGCTCTGTCATTCAATTCCCGAAGGACATTGAGTCTCAGGTTCTTCATTTGTAAAATGGAGAAGTAAAATTTCTATTTTACAAAGATATTATAAGAACAAAATGAGACAAAACATGTGGATTTGCCACTCACATTACTAACACTTATTAAATACTTAAAAATGTGAGTCATATAAAGAAAGGAACATGCATAAAAATGTCAAAAATTTCCTTCACTTAGGAAAAACACATAAAGGCAAACTTTCCTAGGTTCATATTGACTTCAATGATACCACGTACAAAGTGTTCGTTTATTTAACTGATAAAAAGTGGTTTTAAGTAAGAATCCCTTCCTGCATTGGAGCGGGCACTGTGATTCAAATGTGTGCCTCTGTCACTCCTCTTTTGCATTTTCCCTCCCATCAGGCACCTTGGCCCGTCACATTACCCTTCTGAAGATCTATTAAACTGAGTTGGATGTAGCTCTTAAAGATTTTAAGAAAACTGAATGAGTGAATAGAAGAGAAAAGATAATGATTTTCTAATCTCTTGCACACACAATGGAATTTCATACATGCCCAGCCCACACCAGCACACATGAGAGTGGGGGATTCAGTATCAGAGAGATGATGGGTTTTGACTTACCTTCCATGACAAAGAAGAAAATTTAAGTGATCCTGTGCATTGATGGAGTTATAAGCATTTGCTTATAAAAAATGCCCCCATTTTAACTAAACTGATGCAAATTTCACTAAACTGTGTCCATGTATTCATGAGTTTGGATAGCCCACAAGGTTCAAATGGGGCATTTTTAATATTGATCATGCTTATGTTGCTGAAGGAAAACTCTCAGAAGAAACAAACATATAAAACTCATTTGACTTCTATTTTCTATCTGGGAATAACTTTTACATGACTATGTATTATATTTCTCAGAGTCTTTGATTAAATCAGAATTCTAAAATGTAAATCAGAGGTATTAAGAAACACAAGATATTATCTCTAGAAGTGGAAGAGGACCTACGCAGGATAGGTCAAAATCAGTTGTGAAGCCCAGTTTTGGAGAATTGCAGTAGAGTGGCATTAGTCTTAATTCTGGAAGTAAGAGTTGTCTCCTGGCATGTCTGATGGCCTGTGATAACGCAAGAAGAGGCTCAGAGTAAAGTAGAAACATGGTGTAATGTTTAAGAAAATTGTGTTTTAATGAGTTCTAATAAGCTTGGCTGCACATTGTTCATGTCCCCTAATTAAAAATCATTGATTCAGAGTCTTACATTTCAAATGAAATCTGGCCATGAGCCTCTGGTGGATGTCCCCCAATTTCTCACTAAAATACCCATGACGGCAGAAATATGTGAATCTCCAGTAGAATATCAACTCAAAACTGACAGCCTTCTAGAATCTGAATAGAAGAACAGCACATGGACCAACCATAAACTCAATTCTCAAGACCAGATATATTACTGTGTGTTGTATCTGTTTGCAAAAACAATTGTGTGTGTATATGTGTAGGCTGAATCATTTCAGAGAAGTTGCAGACTTTACCACCTAGACATCTGCATGCATATTTTTAAAATAAAAGCATTTTACACATCACCATGATATAACTATCTCCCTTTGAAAATAAAACAAATTACATAATAAATTACATAATATCATTCTATCTCTGTTCCTATTCAAAACTCTCCAGTTGTCCCACAATAACAACTCTATAGTTACATTTTTCAAACCCAGTACAATTAAAATTTAGACATTATAGAAGACTTTCCTGACTCTGTACTTTGCCAGAGTTCCCTCTTTTCTAATTTAATAACATTTACATTGGAAGTTATGAGACCCACTGTCTTGCAGAGTGATCTACATTCTATAAGTCTCTGATAGTTGATTGTTGTTTTTCTTTCTACCGTATTAGTGGGTAATCTGAAATCTAGGGCTACAGGATAGGTTAAAGTTCAGCAATTTTTGCAAGATGTGTCTTGAGTGACAATGGGATTCTGTCCGGATAAACCTCCCAAAAGTTGAAAACATTGCTTAAATTGACAATAAACTTAGGAGGGCTGGTTCCTTTTGACAGATATAAGGGGAAAAATCCTTCTGCTTGTCTTTGCCAGCTTCTGAAGACCACACGGATTCAGTGACATGTGACCCCTTTGTGCATTTTATTTTCTCCTTTCTTTTATCACATCTCCTGCTACTAATTCCAACCCTCCTGCCTCCCTCCTTCAGGCCTTGGGTGCTTGCATGGAGTCCACCTGATGACCAAGGAAATCTCATCTCCCGATCCTTAACTCACACATGGCAGATTTCTTTTTTGCTATGTACAGAAACCCATTTAAAAGTTCTGAGGATTAGGTTGACACCTTTGGGTAGTGGTTGAACAGCCTTCCTCAGGCTCCCTGTTGGTTTTGTGTTTCTGATCTTTGATATTTAGAGAGGATGAGGAGCATTCTTGTCTGGTACTGTGCCCTAAGATGGACTGTCTGGAGTTGCTTTCAGAATCTTGACTCAGATCTTAGATGGAAGGACTGGTAGATATGTATTTATATTATCATGATTTTTTTTTTTTTTTTTTTTTTTTGGAGGGGGACAGCGGAATGAACTCAGGGCACTTGGCCACTGAGCCCTATTTTTTTTTCTTTTGTATTTTATTTAGAGACAGAGTCTCACTGAGTTGCTTAGCACCTTGCCATTGCTGAGGCTGGCTTTGAACTCTTGATCCTCCTGCCTCAGACTCCCAAGCCGCTGGGATTACAGGCATGCACCACTGCGCCTGGCTGTATCACGATTTCTTTGTTACCAACTTTCTGAGAAAAGTGCCAAGGCACCTGATGTGCATGTATGGCGTGGGAAATGCAGTTGGCATCCCACTCTGCTGAATCACTGTGCCATGGGAAGCCAGCTTTCAGGAGGCCTTAGCCAGCTTCCTTTCTTTCCCTGTTGTCAAAAAGCACTGTTCTTGCCCCTTCAGGTGGTGAAGATCATGATGGTGATGGTGATGGTGATGATGGTGAGAATGATGTGACAATGACAACAGTGGCCAACATATATGTATTCACGATGATTAAAAGCTTTATGCAAATCGTCGCTGCTTTCCTTCCCACAAACCTACGAAGTAAATATGGTTATCATCACTATTTGCATGTGAGGAAGTGAAAGGCACAGAAGCCTGGGGTAAGATGGAGAGGAAGAGGTGGAGCTGAGGCCAGGCTTCACTTGCAGTCTGCTAGAGCAAACCTGACCTGAGGGCCTCTGGCACCACTGGTTCCGAATGTTCTGTTTTTTTTTTTTTTTAATTGATTTTAAAAAAATAAATAAATGACAGCAGAATGCATCACAATTCTTATTACGCATATAGAGCACAATTTTTCATATCTCTGTTTGTATATAAAGTATGTTGACACCCAATTCGTGTCTTCATACATGTACTTTGGATAATGATGTCCATCACATTCCACCATCCTGGCTAATCCCCTGCCTCCTCCCTTCCCCTCCCACCCCTCTGCCCTATCTAGAGTTTATCTATTTCTCCCATGCTCCCCCTCCCTACCCCACTATGAGTCATCCTCCTTATATCAGAGAAAACATTTGGCCTTTGTTTTTTGGGGACTGGCTAACTTCACTTAGCATTATCTCCTCCAACACCATCCATTTACCTGCAAATGCCATGATTTTATTCTCTTTTATTGCTGAGTAATATTCCATTGTGTATATATGCCACATTTTTTTTTATCCATTCATCCACTGAAGGGCATCTAGTTTGGCTCCACAGTTGAGTGTTCTGTTTTACATTGAAAGTCTACTTTTGCCCTCACAGATTGGGATTTGTTAGCGGTGTTCTGCTGGTATATCTGTGTTAGTACATTTGAAATTCTATTGCTTTGCTGAGAAGAGCAGCTCTAGTTGGTCCTTGATGTCTCTGCTCAAAATACTCCTGTTTGTACTGTGTTTAGCAAAATGTGACTTCTTGTTTTATGGTATGTGGACAGTCTTATTTTTAGTTTCCAGTGCTGATACATATTTTCTCCCCACATTATTTATTCATCTGGTTACTTGAGTGCCTGAAATGTTCCTGTTCATGATGCCATAATTTTAAGAAGTTCCTTTAATCTTTTTCTTTTCTTTTTTTTTTTTTTAGAAAATAAAACCCTTTTTTGGCTTCTTAGTGAACTCTTAACCATTTCCATCATTTATGGCAAACTCTCAAATCCACAAGGGTTGTTTGTTTAGGATCATCTTGAATCTTGTCTTTTTATGTTATCATTTATATCATTAGCCAGCTGTTGTCAGGTTGATTCCTTTCATCTTTATTTGGATTAGTAGGTTTTTATGGGATTTGACATGTTAGTTATTAAGGGATTTTTAAAAAGATGTGTTTAGAGCAGTTTTGGGTTCCCAGCACAATTCACAGGAAGATACAGAGACATCCCACATCCCCCCCCTTTGCCTCCCCCCACCCTCAGTACCAACATTCCCGCCAGAGTGGCACATTAGTTACACCTGATGGACCTGCACTGATACACTGCCATCACTCAAAGCCCACAGTCCACCTTAAGACTCACTCTTGGTGTTGTATATTTTGTGGATTTGGACAAATGTAAAATGACTTGTATCCACCATTACAGTATCATACAGAACAGTTTCACTGCCGTAAAAATTCTCTGGGCTCCCCCTACTCCTCCATCTCTCCAGGCCCTGGCAGCTCCTGATCTCTGCCTTCATGGACTTGTCTTTTCCAGAATGTCACATACTTGGAAGTAAGAGATTTTTGAATGAATTAGCAAAACACTTTCTCCACTGGGCTGCTAATCGTGATATTTTCAGTGTCCCCTCCTTTTTTTAAGACATCAAGGTAATTTAAATAGGCCAATAGGTTTTCTACCTATCCTTTGGCATTTGAGGAAGATCATTGTGACCTGGGTGCCACTGTAGAAGGTACTTTGGTGACCTTGACTTTAGCCTCAGCTTTGTCTTGATCTAGTTGTATGGTGTGGCTTCCCTTTGGTTTATTCTATACAAGGAGGTTATTGAATCTGATAATCTCTTCCCCCTTTAAAATTGCCTAATTTTTAGTTGCAAGAGAGTAAATATACTTGATTTTGCCTCAAACAAATGGAAATAAATTGAACACAGTGTCTGCTTAGGAAGGAAGAAAGCAAAAGACCACGATGTCAGGACTAATCTTGCTGTTTGAGGAAGTCCTCTGTAGCTCAATGTCCCTGGAATGCCATGGAATTTGGGCATGGGGGGAGCCTCCACTCTGAAAGCTCGTGACCTTTCAAGGATAAGGAAGAAAGAAAGGGGCATGGAGACAAACAATTCATTAGCACTTCTCAAGTTCTTATTAGTACAGGTTTTCATTTTCCCTCAGAGCCCTTAAAATCTTTGTAGCAGAAGATATTTGATTAGTCATAAAAGCATTTCACAACACGCAGAGCTGATATAAGGGGACAGTGAGTCTAGGTGGAATTCAACCTAGGTCGGCAAGCTGAAATTCATCGTCAGCTGTTCTTGAAGCTTAACACATTATAAATTTATGCATTGCATATGGCAAGTGAGGGTGAATTGGAGACTCCAGCAAGCCAGAATTTCTGTACATAAGCATATTTTTCCTTGCAGAAAAGAGAAAAATGTAAGGGAATAGCCTCAAAAAGAGGTTCTCGGTAAGCAAAAAAGCATTTTATACTTATTTAAAAATTAATTGCTGTGATAAAAAGGACATTAAGATGTACAATCTTTTTCCTTCTTTCTCATATTACAGTTTTCTTTGTATTGGATCCATGAAATATTCGGAGGGCCAATCTGGTGACTTGATTAGTCAGATCAAAAGACAGTTTTGCTTGGATATATTCTAATCTCTGCCAAAATCAAAGGGTATAAAGCCTAAATTTGGAAATGATAAAATATTATGTGTTAGTGTAGACAAAGATATATAAGGCAGTAAAAAATTAAAATCTACGGACTGGAAATAATGTGTGGGTCAAGAAAAAGTGATCTGTCATCTGTGCCTGTGTTAATGAAAGTGGGTAGTTGAGAGCTCCCAGGAGCAGCTGATACCTGGGGTCTTGCTGAGCATGCAGCTGCTGCCTCTATGTAGACTGAGCTCCGGAGCAGAGGGAATAAAGGCATACGTACCACGATAATGAGATTATTGGGATAGCTCCCAAATTGAGGCAGCTGAGCCAAATCGATGGATGTATTTTTCTTCACCTTAAAATTGCAGAGACCATTAGAAAGGCCCGTATGCTTCGTGGCTAGACCTCTGCAACACAGAGACTGCCTGTGGAGCTCCTTTGCAAATTAAAAGATGAAGTGCAAGGTAATTACAAAGGAAATTCCACGTCATCAAAATTACAACTTTACTACGATAACCACTCCTATTTCTCATTTGAAAAATTCTCTTATGCATCTTGGGCATGCATACTGTACAGAGCTTTTTGTCTAGTATTCTGGTATAGGACAGGGCATCCCATGGTATGGTGGAAAGTGAAGGAACCCTTAAGTCACAAGGACTGGGAATGGAATCGAAGCCACTCCATGTATCAGCTATGTGGGCTTGGTATACTCATCCACAGAGTAAAACAAATGGGTACCCTTTTCCTTCTGTGACAAACTGAAATTGGAGGAGACAAAAATCTGCAAGTTATTTTAAGGAACTAGTTAATGATATGGGTAAATATTTAGCTACAGTGATATTCCTTGTAGCATTGTGTTTATGATTGAACAGAAGCTAAATTTAACAGTGGAGGATTGCATAAGTAAACTATCATATGTGTAAGCAAAGAGTTATTACAGAACCACTTCCATGAGATATTTAAAAGCATAATATTTCATATAGTGAATCCTGAAAAGTAGGATTCATCTGATACACATGGCTTGTGAGTCCTGACTATAGTGTGCATATGGTTTATATACATACAGCACTCATACGTTATTTACACACATATGTATCATGCATATAAAAGGACATCTATAAATTGTGGACAGCAGTCAATAGTGTAACTATAGAGAGTCTTTCTCCTTGTGGTTTCTCTGCATTAAGTTAACAAAAAATAGCCCATGGTATTTGTTCCATAAAGCTTAAAATTAAATAATATTTCATAAAATATCAAAGCACTCTCTTCAACTGAACAAAGAAAGATTATAGCACATTAATTGGTATTACAAGCTCATATAGAAATTTCAATGTTTTCAGTGAGAAATCCTGAAGCACATATTATGAAGACCAAGATATGGAAGTGGCTGGGAGAGAAGATGGCAGTGAAAACTGGGTCAGATCATGGGGATGCACAAAGTTAAATATCCAAACCATCCACAGACTCTTCAAAAGATGTGTCCAAGCACAGGGAAGGACAGGCGATCTTGTAACATAGTCCACGATGCTGCTTTTGTCCTGAAGCAACATTTCCATCACCTCTGCCTCTTGCATGAAGAAGCAGTAGAGTCCAGGGGCTGAGTACAAGGTCCACCATCAGAGAGGTCTGGTTTAAGTCATTGTTTCACCATATATGGGACATGTGGCTTTGGTAGTTTGTCATCTGTCAAACTTAGTTTCTTCATCTATTAAAGAGGAATAATCACAATTAGAATGATCAGCCAACATTTGCTAAGTGCTTTCTATATCCTAAACTTTGCTTATGACATCCTTCTTGAGATCAAGTGAGACTTGTCTTGTGAAGTGTTTAGCATTGTGACAAAGCACACGATACTCAATAAGCACTAGTTATTGATATGGCTACAGGCATAGAAATAGTAATTATGTATTTATTTAACAATCATTGGTATCTACAACTTATAAAGCTCTATGTTATAAAACAAAGAGGGATAAAAAGATAAATAAGTTTTTTTCTGTGCTCCCAAAGAATCTTCAATTGGGGAAGATTAAGCAGATACAGGAGGAAAAGCTGAGTAAGCTCTGACAATGAACAACCTCATGGTATCAGTTTGAAGTCTGTTTGTTTTGAAATTATATCCCAAGGAGTTGTTAATAGCATCATTTTTACTGGGATCTGGAAACAGATGGCTGCTTAGACCATGAGGGGTCACCTTCCAACTCTAATTGCATAAAGGCAAAAAAAGTAGAAAATATTTGTCTTCTACTTTGACACTTTCATAGAGTTGAAATACCCTATTTGACACAGTAGGACCTGAAATTAAAAAAAAAAAATTGTCCAAAGGCAAATAATAAATTTATTCTGTTGCTTCATTTCTTCCTAGGAGAGGCTATACATTTTTAAAAAACCAGAAAATAAAAAACAAAAACAAGAAAACTACTTTGTTTTTTCTTTCAAAAGAGCAAAACTTTGGTCTATAAGTAAGTGATATTTGCAGTTTAAAAAAAAACCATGTTAACTTGTAGCTGCATTGTTCTCTCACATTCTTCAAAGTATATCTCCTGTAAATTGAGTCTTTCAAGAGTCTTATGATGTTGTGAAAGCATGATTAGCCTCATTTTATTGCTGATGAAAATGAAGCATCTAAAGATCAAATGACTTTCTTCAAGGTCACATAAACAAATACAGTTGGCATAGGATCCAAGCCTCTTGATGCTCAGCTTTAAACTTTTTGATCTCCACCATACCCCAAAATATTTTTTTTAAGAGAGAATAAGAGGGGGGGGGAGAGAGAGAGAGAGAGAGAGAGAGAATTTTTTTTAATATTTATTTTTTAGTTCTTGGCGGACACAACATCTTTGTTGGTATGTGGTGCTGAGGATCGAACCCGGGCCGAACGCATGCCAGGCGAGCACGCTACTGCTTGAGCCACATCCCCAGCCCCACCCAAAAATATTTTAAGACATTTTTTAAAAGATGAATTACATAATTTTAATATTTAAAGATATAGCAGTGAAAGGGGGCCTTCAAATCTTAGGCCGGCTGAGAGGATTTGGAGAAAAGCCGTTGTGGTATTTTGCAGCCTAGAAGGGTGCTCTGCAGATTGTACCTCACACTGACTGGCTCCAGTCTCCCCTGCTGGATCCTCCCTCTCCAGAGCAATGTGCATGGTGGAATCCAAACAGTCTGCTGCCTTGCTGGACCACAGATTCAGAACCAGAAGTTCAAAAGAGCCCTCTTTTCTCTAATGTACTAATGCACTCCCATAGCAAATTGGGTTCCTTGGTATTTATTAAAATAGTCTTTGTTGTTGAATGCTGATGAGTATGGCCTGTGAATAAAGCTCAAGTTGTTTCTCAATGGGAGAGGCACAAAGTACATGCCAAAAGACTTTTGTAGCTAATAACAAATACAGCTGTGGAGCACTTGAGGCCTCCACCTGATTGGAGGCTAGTCTGCTGTTTCTCTGATTTTTCCCACAGAAGGAAGATGTACTATTCAGTTGCAGGATTTAATAGAGCCACGCAAGCAAAAATCAGAATTAAAAAGTTTTCCAGTCTCCAAACTTCAACTGCTTCAGGAAAATTAAATAATTTATTTCAAGGAAGACAAATAAACCTGAGAAATCTCATATAATCTAATGATGATTTTTTTATTATTTAATATAACCAAGCTATTACTTAATGAAACTAGTTTCTCTACAGTTCTGAATAATAGAAGGGAGTCCATATATAAATAATCTTCATTCAAAAATAGTAGGTATTTAATTCAAAACTCTATATGCTTAAGAAACTTTATTCAAGTGTGAAGGATCATAGGGAGGAAAATAAGCACTTGCCATATGCAACAAAAAAGACAACCACCGTTAGCATTTTGGTGTATTGCTGAAGGTTTTTGTTTGTTTCTTTGTTTTTTTTTTTTTTTTTTTTTGCTAGCAAGTCTTTTTATATGTGTATATCTCTCTACATATCATGTACAAATTTGCACTTTCATTAAACCAGAGATTATGTTGTATATACTGGTATATGCACTTGTTTTCTGTTGACATAGAGTTTTTCACATTTTTCTTCTTAAATTTATTGATAATAGCAACCAAGGGAAATAACTAACTTTGAAAGTGTTGGTATAGAAGCTTAACCAGGTCTACCAAAAATTAACAATTGTTTAGAATTCCCCGTTTTCCTCTGCCATATGAATTGTGCATTGCAATCCATAATCAGACCCACATTAGTTTATTTTTATTGCCCCCTAGATGTATTTAAATAAAATTGTCAGTCTATGGAGATGAGCTATCTTTTTTCTTTAATATTTTTTTGTAGTTGAAGATGGACAGCACACCTTAATTTTATGTCTTTATTTTTACATGGTGCTGAGGTTTGAACTCAGTGCCTCATACATGCTAGGCAAGTGCTCTACCACTGAGCTACTGCCTCAACCCATGAGTTGAGCTATCTTTATTGGCTCAGGCACCATTTTACAGTGTCACAGGTTGGAGACAGGCATCCCATTTAGAGAAGCAGAGACCAGCACAGGGAAAGCCACCTTTGCACACGGTTAACTTGTTTTCTAATACACTCACTGTTTGCCTGTGGGGTCTTCCCCTGCATCACCATGATGTGAGTTGCACAATAGCTTCTTTGTGGACAGTTGTTTTTATTCTCCCTCACCCAAAGTTGTTTTATCTATTTATCTATCTATTTATTTTTGTTTAAATTGGGCCATAATAATCAAGAGTAGAGTTTTTGTCACATGGAACCGATAAGTTAGAGTTTTCTCTAACTTGTTGCAAAAACAAATCTTGGAGTCAGGCAAGCCTGAGGGAAATGTTGTCTCTGCATCTTAAAAACCAGGTGCCCTAGGGTAGAGCACTTGCCCAGCATGCACTAGGCCCTGGGCTCAATCCCCAGTTCTTCAAAACAAAAATAACCACAATTAAAATATTGGGTGCTACAATTTCGATATGGCTTGTTCAAAGGTACATGGGCCAGAAGCACACATATGTGCCATGTTTGGTGGTGTGAGTGGTGGACCTTTAAGAGGTGGGGCCTACTGGAAGGTAATTAGGTTGAGGGGGAACTGCCCTGGAAGGGATTAGAGCTAGTGTCATGGAGGAGGTTGGGTCTCCTGAGTTGTTATGAAGCAGTGAGCCGGGCCCTCTCCATGTTCCCTTGCCTGCTGTCTGACCATGTGACCTCTCTTTCTCATACACGATTTTCACCAAGAGCACCTCATCAGAGCAGGCAAATGCTGGTGGCGTCAGGCTCCTAGGCCTCTAGAATTATGAACCAATAAAACTCTTCCTTTATAAAGTACCCAGCCTCAGGTATTTTGTTACAGCCACACAAAATAGACTAAGATACTGGTGACTATATAGTCACCCTCTCTGTGTTTCTTTAAACTGGAAACATCAATATTATGGAATTTATGTGAATATTTAATGAGATATTGTAAGACTTATTATAGGCTAATCAACATACATATTAGCTCATGCACTTAGTTTTTTTGGTGATGAGAATACTTGAAATCTACCCTTAGGCTGTCTGATACGCGCGGCCTGCCCCGAGGCTACAGAAGGCGTGGCGCCGCAGAGAAGGGGTTAACCAGTCAGCAGGAAATTAAGTGGCTGCGACACGGTGGTATCCCACCAGCCAAGCCCAAGCCCGCACTGACCCCCGGGCTGAGTTCGGGATTGCAGTCGGGGAAGGAAGCCGGTAAGGCCCCGCCCCCCACAAGGGACACTCTGCTAAGGCAAACAGCGGCCACCATCTTAGAGAGCTGAAGTATCCACCGCCACTCTCCGACAGATTACAGCAACAAAACAGGTGTGTGTGACCCAGCCCAGCCCCCATACATAGGGGGAGTTCGCATAAAATCTCTCCTAGACTTTCAGGGGGAGGCAGTATCAGAGTGAGCCTGCATAAAGACTAAAGGAGAGCTAGAGGCACCTGACCCCCAACCCCCCCCTCCCATCAGCGGCCAAAACAAAACCTGTCTAGCCAGCGCTGGGGGAGGGGCAAGCAGAAAAAATCAAAACCATAGAGTGCCGGGGATCCCAAAAGCCAACGGTGTGACCCCGGAGATCCAGGCTGTCTGATACGCGTGGCCTGCCCCGAGGCTACAGAAGGCGTGGCGCCGCAGAGAAGGGGTTAACCAGTCAGCAGGGAATTAAGTGGCTGCGACACGGTGGTATCCCACCAGCCAAGCCCAAGCCCGCACTGACCCCCGGGCTGAGTTCGGGATTGCAGTCGGGGAAGGAAGCCGGTAAGGCCCCGCCCCCCACAAGGGACACTCCGCTAAGGCAAACAGTGGCCACCATCTTAGAGAGCTGAAGTATCCACCGCCACTCTCCCACAGATTGCAACAAAACAGGCCCAGAGTACAGTTTGAACTGCCGAGAACCATCACTGAGGGGAAATCTGGTCTAGCAGGAGAACCCAAGCCTAGCAGGAGAGAACAGGAGACTAGAGGCAAGGCTCTCGTGACTGGGCAGCTGTAAACTGCAGGCCCGCTGGCGACAGTTCATCCACTGCCAGCGTAACTGGGCGGTAGGAGAACGCCCTCCCGCTGGCGATGGATCACCTGCCCACGGCCTGAGATACTGGGCGGCGGGAGTCTGCCCGCCTGCCACGACCGGGTGCTAACACCAAACAGAGATAGTCCAGTCACACCCCCCCCATTAGGGCACCCCGGCAAGGAGACTGGGGCACGGCATAGCAGAGTAGTGTCGTCACTGGAGCTCGGACGTCGGAATTCCTTCCCAGCAGAATCCACGTTAGCAGGCATAGTTCAACAACACAAAGGAGAGACATCAGAGTAATACAGAAACAAAACAAATCTATAGAAGAGAGCAGAAACACGACAATCAAAAAGAGCCGGAAAGTAACGTGGACAACATGAGAAAACAAGGGAAAAAAGGATTTCAAACAATGCAAGACAACTCAATTCTACAGGAGGACATAGAAACTTCAGAAACAGGGATATGGAAAGAACTCAAGGGATACCTAACTCGAATGGAAAGGAATATTAGAGAAGACATGAGACAGCAAGTCCAAGAAATAAAAGTATATTTTGAAAATGAATTAAACAAACAAATTCAAATGGCAAAGAACGAGATCTACCAGGAGATAGAGATCTTTAAAAAAAATCAAACAATAATCCTAGAATTGCAGGAAACTATAAACCAAATTAAAAACTCAAATGAGAATATTACAAATAGACTTGATCAAGTAGAAGTCAGAACATCAGATAATGAAGACAAGGTTTATCAACTTGAAAAGAATATAGTCAACACAGAAAAGATGCTTAAATCCCACGAACAATCTATTCAAGAGTTATGGGATGTCATAAAAAAACCAAATCTGAGAGTCATAGGGATAGAAGAAGGCACAGAGTTTCAAACCAAAGGAATGGACAGCATATTAAATGAAATAATTCTAGAAAACTTCCCAGAGATGAAAGATGGAATGGATTGCCAAATCCTGGAAGCCTACAGGACCCCAAACATTCAAAACCGTAATAGACCAACTCCAAGACATATAATTATGAAGATAGCCAACATACAGAACAAGGAGAGAATATTAAAAGCTACGAGAGAAAAGAGGCAGATTACTTTCAGGGGTAAACCAATTAGGTTAACGACCGATTTCTCATCACAAACTTTGAAAGCGAGAAGATCCTGGAATAATGTATTTCAAACGCTGAAAAATAATGGATTCCAACCAAGAATACTATATCCAGCAAAATTGAGCTTCAAATTTGACAATGAAATTAAAATCTTTCATGATAAACAAAAGCTAAAAGAATTTGCAGCAAGAAAACCAGCTCTGCAAAGCATTTTGAACAAAACACTACAAGAAGAGGATTTGATAAATAGTGCCCAAAACTAACAGCAGGAGGTATCTCAGTAAAGGGGGAGGAAAACAACCAAAAAGCAAAACTAGCCAAACTAAAATAAATAAATAAAGAAGCATGACTGGAAATACAAATCATATCTCAATTGTAACCTTAAATGTTAATGGCCTAAATTCACCAATCAAGAGACATAGGCTAGTAACCTGGATCAAAAAAACAAATCCAACAATATGCTGCCTTCAGGAGACTCATATGATAGGAAAAGACATACACAGGCTGAAGGTAAAAGGTTGGGAAAAATCATACCACTCATATGGCCCTCGGAAGCAAGCAGGAGTGGCCATACTCATATCGAATAAAATCAACTTCAAACCTAAGTTAATCAAGAAGGATAAAGAAGGTCACTATATACTGTTAAAAGGAACCATCCACCAACAAGACATAACAATCATCAATTTGTATGCACCAAACAATGGAGCTGCAACGTTCATAAAACAAATTCTCCTCAAGTTCAAGAGTCAAATAGACCACAACACAATAATTATGGGTGACTTCAACACACCGCTCTCGCCATTAGACAGATCCTCTAGACAAAAGCTGAATAAAGAAACTATAGAACTCAACAGCACAATCAATAACCTAGACTTAACCGACATATATAGAATATATCAACCATCATCAAGTGGATACACGTTCTTCTCAGCAGCACATGGATCCTACTCAAAGATAGACCATATATTATGCCATAAGGCAACTCTTAGTAATTATAAGGGCGTGGAGATAATACCATGCACCATATCTGACCATAATGGAATGAAATTGGAAATCAATGATAAAAGAAGGAAGGAAAAATCCTACATCACATGGAAAATGAACAATATGTTATTGAATGATCAATGGGTTGTAGAAGACATAAAGGAGGAGATGAAAAAATTCTTAGAGACAAATGACAACACAGACACAACATACCAGAATCTATGGGACACAATGAAAGCAGTTTTAAGAGGGAAATTCATTTCTTGGAGTTCTTACCTCAAAAAAAGAAAAAACCAACAAATAAATGAACTCACACAACACCTCAAAAACCTAGAAAAGGAAGAGCAAAACAACAGCAAATGTAGTAGAAGACAAGAAATAATTAAAATTAGAGCAGAAATCAACGAAATTGAAACAAAAGAAACCATTGAAAAGATAGATAAAACTAAAAGTTGGTTCTTTGAAAAAATAAATAAGATAGACAAGCCCTTAGCCATGCTAACGAAAAGAAGAAGAGAGAGAACTCAAATTACTAACATACGGGATGAAAAAGGCAATATCACAACAGACACTACAGAAATACAGAAGATAATTAGAAAGTATTTTGAAACCCTATATTCCAATAAAATAGAAGATAATGAAGATATCGATAAATTTCTTAAGGCATATGATTTGCCCAGATTGAGACAGGAAGACACACACAATTTAAACAGACCAATAACAAAAGAAGAAATAGAAGAAGCCATCAAAAGACTACCAACTAAGAAAAGCCCTGGACCAGATGGCTATACAGCGGAGTTCTACAAAACCTTCAAAGAAGAATTAATACCAATACTTTTCAAGCTATTTCAAGAAATAGAAAAAGAAGGAGCTCTTCCAAATTCATTCTATGAGGCCAACATCACTTTGATCCCAAAACCAGACAAAGATACTTCAAAGAAAGAAAACCACAGACCAATATCTCTAATGAACTTGGATGCAAAAATTCTCAATAAAATTCTGGCGAATCGAATACAAAAACATATCAGAAAACTTGTGCACCATGATCAAGTAGGATTCATTCCTGGGATGCAAGGATGGTTCAATATACGGAAATCAATAAATGCTATTCACCACATCAATAGACTTAAAGACAAGAACCACATGATCATCTCGATGGATGCAGAAAAAGCATTTGACAAAGTACAGCATCCCTTTATGTTCAAAACACTAGAAAAACTAGGGATAACAGGAACTTACCTCAACATTGTAAAAGCTATATATGCTAAACCTCAGGCTAGCATCATCCTAAACGGAGAAAAACTGAAGGCATTTCCTCTAAAATCTGGAACAAGACAAGGATGCCCTCTATCACCACTTCTATTCAATTTAGTTCTCGAAGTACTAGCCAGAGCAATTAGACAGACAAAAGAAATTAAAGGCATAAAAATAGGAAAAGAAGAAATTAAACTATCGCTATTTGGGGATGACATGATAATATACTTAACAGACCCAAAAGAGTCTACAAAGAAGCTGCTAGAGTTAATAAATGAATTCAGCAAAGTGGCAGGGTATAAAATCAACACGCATAAATCAAAGGCATTCCTGTATATCAGCAACAAAACCTCTGAAATGGAAATAAGGAAAACCACTCCATTCACAATATCCTCAAAGAAAATAAGATACTTGGGAATCAACCTAACAAAAGAGGTGAAAGATTTATACAATGAAAACTACAGAACCATAAAGAGAGAGATAGAAGAAGATCTCAGAAGATGGAAAAATGTACCCTGTTCATGGATAGGCAGAACTAACATCGTCAAAATGGCGATATTACCCAAACTTCTCTACAGGTTTAATGCGATGCCAATCAAAATCCCAATGGCATTTCTTGTAGAAATAGACAAAGCAATCATGAAATTCATATGGAAAAACAAAAGACCCAGAATAGCAAAAGCAATTCTAAGCAGGAAGTGTGAATCTGGAGGCATAGCGATACCAGAGGTCAAACTGTACTACAAAGCAATAGTAACAAAAACAGCATGGTACTGGTACCAAAACAGGTGGGTAGACCAATGGTACAGAATAGAAGACACAGAGACTAATCCACAAAGTTACAACTATCTTATATTTGATAAAGGGGCTAAAAGCATGCAATGGAGGAAGGATAGCATTTTCAACAAATGGTGCTGGGAAAATTGGAAATCCATATGCAACAAAATGAAATTGAATCCCTTTCTCTCGCCATACACAAAAATTAACTCAAAATGGATCAGGGAGCTAGGTATCAAATCAGAGACACTGCATCTGATAGAAGAAAAAGTTGGCTACGATCTACAAATTGTGGGGCCAGGCTCCAAATTCCTTAATAGGACACCCATAGCCCAAGAGTTAACAACAAGAATAAACAAATGGGACTTACTTAAACTAAAAAGTTTTTTCTCAGCAAGAGAAACAATAAAAGAGGTAAATAGAGAGCCTACATCCTGGGAACAAATCTTTACCCCCCACACCTCCGATAGAGCCCTAATATCCAGAATGTACAAAGAACTCAAAAAATTAAACAATAAGATAACAAATAACCCAATTAACAAATGGGCCAAGGACCTCAACAGACACTTCTCAGAGGAGGACATACAATCAATCAACAAGTACATGAAAAAATGCTCACCATCTCTAGCAATCAGAGAAATGCAAATCAAAACCACCCTAAGATACCATCTCACTCCAGTAAGATTGGCAGCCATTATGAAGTCAAACAACAACAAGTGTTGGCGGGGATGTGGGGAAAAGGGTACACTTGTACACTGCTGGTGGGACTGCAAAATGGTGAGGCCAATTTGGAAAGCAGTATGGAGATTCCTGGGAAAGCTGGGAATGGAACCACCATTTGACCCAGCTATCGCACTTCTCGGACTATTCCCTGAGGACCTTAAAAGAGCGCACTATAGGGATACGGCTGCATCAATGATTATAGCGGCACAATTCACAATAGCTAGACTGTGGAACTAACCTAGATGCCCTTCAATTGATGAATGGATAAAAAAAATGTGGCATCTATACACAATGGAGTATTATGCAGCACTAAGAAATGACAAAATCATAGAATTTGCAGGGAAATGGATGGCATTAGAGCAGATTATGCTAAGCGAAGCTAGCCAAGCCCTAAAAAACAAATGCCAAATGTCTGCTTTGATATAATGAGAGCAACTATGAACAGAGCAGGGAGGAAGAGCATGAGGAAAGACTACAGTAAACAAAGACGAATGGGGGGAGAGAAACGGAGAGAGAAGGGAAAGCATATGGAAATGGTAGGAGACCTTCAAGGATACATAAAATTATAAGAGGTTATGAGGGGCAAGGGGGAGGGAAAAAAAAAGGGAGAGAATTGAACAACAGCAGGGGAGGTAGAGAGGGAAGATGGAAGGGGAGGGGAGGGGAGGGGGGATAGTAGGGGATAGGAAAGGTAGCAGAATACAACAGTCACTAATATGGCATTATGTAAAAATGTGAATATGTAACAGATGTGATTCTGCAATCTGTATTTGGGGTGAAAATGGGAGTTCAAAGCACAATTTGAGTCTAATGTATGAAAGATGATATATCATGAACTATGTAATGCGATAAATAATCAATAAAAAAAATTTAAAAAAAAATATATTGAAAATAGAAAAAAAAAAGAAATCTACCCTTTTCAAATATACAAAACAGTGATATTAATTTATGTTGATGACTCTTATATTTATTCCTCCTAACTGAAATTTTGTATCCTTTGATCAACATTTCCCCAATATACCCTCCAAACATATATCTTATTCTACTTCTGTAAGTGTGACTTTATTTAGATTCTGCAATAGGTGGGATCCTGTGGTTTTCATCTTCCTCTTCCCAGCTTATTTCACTTAGCATAGTGTCATCCAGGTTTGCATCGGTCCTCCCGGCAAGCACATATGTGCCCTAGAGACGGTGGCCATGCTAACACTGAGGTGTTTTGCACATCCAGTGGGTGACCTGGAGCCAGTTCACATTTATCTAAAAGTCAGACCATCCAATTTTCAGGAGTTTTACAAGTTGTTAAGTGCAGCTCTCATTAAATATTAATTTATGTAACCATAAATAAAATTATATTAAAAATCGAATTTTCAAAACACATTATTATTATTGGTAATTATCATTGGTAATTTTTTTAGTGCACTGTCCTATTTCCTGTGCACTTGAAGTCACTAGGATTCAGACACCTATGTGAAATCTTGCCTGCAAGATTCAAATACTACATGATGGCTTGCCCACTCTGCTCTCAGTGACATCGTGAGGACACCTTAAAAACGGCATCACCACGAGGCTGGGTGGGAACACTCACACCAGAAGAATCCCCAGCCCTTGGCATTTATCTATTTGTTGACTGACTACACTTGAGAAATGTTGGACAAAATGTTAAGAAGGCAGAGGATGTTAAACTTACTGTCCACAGCCATCACATTTCGCTTTTCTCTTTATTAATATAAAGAAAACCAGGGACATATATTTAAGTCACGATTTCTCCTGTTCGTTGCAAACGTGGATTGATATGGGTATGAAAATGGTTCAAGGAAAAGCAGGGAGAGTCTTCTGGATCATCAGTGGCATTCTGGCTATAATAAAGAATATTACGTATTTTATTATTATTTGAAAAATGATGCTACTCACCTTTATGACAGTCAAAATGTATTTAAAATTGTTATTTGCACATATCCAGCCATATTTTTTTCCCACAATAGTTGCTAAATATTTACCAACACAGCACCGTTTGGGTTAGAAACTCAGCAAACACAGGTTATATGAGAGAATGTAATTTTGACTCTCTCTAAGAACATCCCGCTGATAAGAATGGCAAGAGACTCGAGGTATGGCAAGTGGAGTGAGGTGATGGTACTGTCTCATGAACTTGTACTGGGTGCCCTGTATTTGGAGACAATGGAAGACAGAGCGCAGGGGCCCTCTTACATTTTTGTATATATCTTTATTTTATGTTGAGGTACTTGTTTTTACTCTGTCCTGAGGAGGGTTCCCTCTCAATATGAGTTACTCTGTCTTGTTGACTCATAGTTAGATTTCATCTTGACTCTGATTTTGGATGTATCTTCATCTTGGTTTTAGGTTGTGTTCATATTTATCATTTTTTTTCTTACTAGCAAACTTGAATTTTTTTTGTCATTCTCCTTTGTATGTGAGAAGAAATATAAGATCTTTAAAACCTCAAAAACCTAGTTGCAAATATGACAACCTAGTAAGTCTGTTACCACTCTTCTGGCACCCAGCAAAAAGCAGGACACAGTAGAGAATTAGATGAAAATTTTAAAATTATTCATATGGCCCCTTCATGACTTGCTGTGTTTGTTCAGTCACTTCTAATTTTTGGAGCTTCAGTTTCTTTCTTTTCATAAGGACTCTCTTACTGGGTTCTTCAGAAATACTTGTGTAAAAGGAAAATGAGTTGTGTTTGACTTTCATTCACCCCCAGGTACTTCCTGTGTGGCCTGTGAGCAGCAGCAGTGGGCTCAGTGTCCCCCAAGGTCAAGTTCTCCCTGAAATTTGCTAATCTCATACCAAAGGAGGATGCATGCTGTCTACACAGTGGATTAAAAAAAACCCACTTTGGTCATCTTCTAGCTTCTTTATACTGGATTTCTTTATGCAACCTCAAGGGCAACTTTTTATTCTCTTAAGGGGAGGGAAAAAAATGAAGTGAATCCATCCTGTTTTCATATTCCTCCATGTTACCTTTAAATATATGCTGTTCATTAATTTCTGGAATTTGGATACAGAATTAGAGAGAAAGAGAAAAGTATTTGTTGTGTACTTGCCTTAATGCCAGGCATTTTATCTAGATAGTTTTAATTAGTGGTAACACTAGACCTGAACACACATAACTATTGCGCCTTTTCATAAAGGCATAAAGGAGGAAATTGAAAACTAGAAAGATTTCAACTGGTTTGGAGATAGCAGCAGAAGCTGAATTTGAATACAGCTCTCTGAACTTAAAGACTGTTCTTTTTGCTACAATGGAGCTGGTTTGTTGTTGGTCTTAAACATTTCAAAAAAGTAGCTGCAGTTATGGCAATCTCATCAGTTTTACTGCTGTATTGGCTTCCAGCAAGCAGAAGGACACAGCAGAAAATGGCCAGTAGAAAAAAAATCAAAATATAGGTTTAAATTATCCACATGGCTGCCTAAAGTCTTGCTATGGTGGTTAAGTCATTTCTAATTTGGGGAGCTTTGGATCTTTTCTTTTCAAAACAGTTTCTTTCTTTTTAGAATTAGGCAGAAGAACTGGAAGACCCATTAATTTTCATTATGGTGCCATTTTTGTTTTCTCTATTTCTCATCTTCCTCTTATAGAAGCACTAAATGTATTTCCTTCATACAGAAAACGTTTTAAAATTGTAAGTAGACATCCCAAATCTCAGAATAATGCAGACATTGAAAAATGTTGGCTGCCCTTTTGAGATAAAGGCCCGCATTTTGCTCCAAATGATGTTAGAACAGCGTTTTATCATTTGTGTCTTGCTGTGATTGATATCCCCCCGGCTGTTATCATGGGCACCTGGTATTCTCCCTTGACTGAAAGATCTTATGAGTGTCTAATTCAAAACATTCAGAGAGGAAGGAGTTGTGTTTTTCACTAGGGATGGTCAGAAGGTCACTGCGGGGATGGGCTGCATCTTCTGATAATTATTACCATGGTTACCAGAGCTTCCCAAGATCCCTTTAATGGAGAGCCAAGGGCCTCCTGCTGTGGAGCAGCTGGGATGCTCTGACAAGGGCTTGACCTGAGCCCACAGTGACCAGCCAGTCTAATAAGGGATCCCTTACAAGGCTGCAGAGTCAAACGCCTACTCCTAGAATTCTGCAAGGATCAATTCATCAAAGGAAGCAAGACACATTGCCCAGAGTGAGATCATCAACCAGAGAGTCTGCTGTAGTTCACTGACACTAAAAGCAATAAAAAAAAATGCTCTGTAAATTATATTTATCTGTCTTAGAAATTACATTTGGTTCTAACCACCAAATCATGAATTTTCATCATGCTCAGTGTGTTAATCCCCTCTAGAATATTGCTGAAAGAATGCCCAGTCAAAAATTTCAGAGTCGGGGCTGGGGATGTGGCTGAAGCAGTAGCGCGCTCGCAGACTTTTACTTCTGTACTTGGCTCTGTGTGGTCTGCTTTAATGTATTGTCTTATTTTGTCTTTAAGACAATTTCACTTGCTGTTATTTTCCAGATTAAGAAACGGAGGCCAAGGGTTTAAGTGATATATCCAAATTCACATATGTCAGGGATAGGGAGACCAACCTTTCAACCTGGGTCTGTATGACTCTACAATTCGAGCTTCTGGGCACCTGAGGAGGCCCCCTTTTGCTCTGTGCCAACCAATGATCAAATCCCATGAGCTCTTCCTCCAGGGTGCTTCTCATTCGTTCACCTTTGCCATTTATCATGGAGACCCTTATAACACAGACCTTCATCCATGTCCTGGGTTCCTGTGAGTCTCCTGCAGGTTGAAGTGCCCACGGGTTACCTGCCATTAGAGGGATCTTTACAAAACCATGAAATAGGAATCTGGTCATGTTCCTCCTTTGCTTCAACTTCTTCAATCCAAGTCAACCGCATACCTCATAAAATAACACCATCCAAACCCTTCAGCCTCACAACAGTATTCTTTACAATCTAACTACAGCTTTTCTTTTTTTACCTTGAATCAACATTTCCTGCCACTTTTTATAAGAGCATTAAAACCGTCTCCCACTCTGAGCACACTTTCACCATCTTCTTGCCCCTTCCTGAGCAAAGCATGTATGTCTACTCTTAAGGTATTTTGGAGTTCATGCTTAAGGAATTATGAAATAGCAAATAACGCTGGAATGCTGTAGCTTCTTGGAGAAAAGCAAAAAGGAGATATTTTATAGTGTAATATAGGGGGAAAAGCATGAAGGAGTTTATTTCTTTATTGTTGTTCTTAATTTCTCACTTGCTTAAAATTAAAAGGAAGTACTTGAGTTCTGCTTAATTTCTGCCAAAGGCCAAGACATGCTGTAAAGCCCACCCGTTGCAGTGCCAGAGATCAGAGGCTGTCTGCACATTAGTAGGCAGCTGAGGCAAGCACTTTTGCAGAGCACATATTGGAAAGTTGAGCAGTGTGAATCTTCCTAAATTCAGCAATAGCAGCACTGAGCATTGCACAACCAATGTGGGTGTGTATGGGACATGGTTGCCATGTGTATGCACTTTGGTTTATACCTTACTTAGTCTCTGCAAGTAATGTTACAGTGTGGGCCTCGTAATTGTCATGTGATTCTTTTCATTTTATTTATTTAAAATTAAAACACGCCATTGGTCTTCCAGCATTATTAAGGAAATGTAACAACACAGTGCTAAGTGAAACCACCTACGATTCTGGGCACTGAAGTTGACAGGCCAAGAAGTAGAAGCCTTTTCTAACTCCATTATGTGTTTTTATTTTATTTTATTTAGTTTTAACAGAATGTGTACCAGCTTACTGGGGCTTCCAACATAAAATACCACAAACCAAGTGGCTTTAAGGGCTGGAAATTATTACCTCAAAATTATTCTCTTAAATATTCTCACAGTTTTGGAGGCTGGAGTCTGAGATCAAGGAGTCATCAGGGTCCACTTTTTGGGAGGGTTGGGGAGGGAAACTCTTCAGGACTGTCTCCTTGGCTTGAAGATGTGCCTCTTCTCCCTGCCTGTCCCCACATTGTCACCCCTCCGTGCATGTTTGTCTCTGTCCAAATTTCTCATTTTCCTAAGGACACCCGCCATATTGGTTCAGGGCCCACACTAATGACCGTATTTTAACTTCATTGCTTCTGTAAACTCCGTCTCCTAATGAGCTCACATTCCGAGGGACAGGTTGAAAGGACGCCAACATATTTTTTTTTCATTAGCATAGGGACAATTCAATCCATAAAAGAATGAAATTTGGATTAAAAGACTAAAAAGCATCTTCCAACTCTAATTACATTCTTATCCTCCCATTAGTTCAACCTGAAGTGATTTCCTTCTCATTCCTGTGTACCAAATTGATACTGATTCTATAACATTCAAATTAAATGCCTTCTTTATGAGATGCCTCCTCTTGGCTCCCAGTGCAGAGCTACTTGGTCCTTCCGAGCTCCTGTAAGACTCTTGTTGTTTAAACAACTACCATGACCCTAGCACCTCACTTTCTGCTGCTGCTGCTCATCTAGGCTGCCAGCCCTTCCAGAGCAGGGACAATACCCTGAGCACAGAGCTGGGAACACAGCAAAAGTGCTACAAATGTTGGGAATGAGTGAGCACTCACGTGGGGGGTCACCATGCCCTGATCAGTCCAATCCATCTGGAGAATCCTTTTGTTCCTCTCTGCGCAAAAAAAATTTTCCCCCTGTGTATCCATTTTTCTCAATAATTCCTACTTATATCTGATCATAAGAATCAACTGAGACATTTGTTTTAAAGGTATGTTTTCCTATATTCTTCCCCTGGAGGTTCTGAGACAATAGGTCTAGGTGAGTCCAAGGATATGTTTTCAAACTTCACCTTTGTTTTAGAGCTAATTCAATTGCCTAGGATCACATAGAGAAAGTCTAATAATTTTCTATATGAAACCCTCTCTACACCTCCCATGGCAGAAGCAAGAATCCTCCCAGAGGCCACCACTTGTCCTCCATGCTTCTTCCAGCATATGTCCAGACCCCCATATACTCCCATATTACAGTGGACTGATGGACGGGTAGTTCTCCTTACTCCAGCCCACCATCAGGTACCTAACAGCTCTGTGGATGCCCCATCCCACACACTGGCCACTAATTTGCATGACGTCTCAATTCTAGTAACTTCACCTTTACTTTTCTCCACCTACCCATGTGCATAGCTATGGGTCAACTGCAATTTTTTCACTTCTGATATTTTAAACATTGCATTCTATGGGGGATGACAATCTCTGATTTCATTACCAGTCTTCTTATTGCTACATTATAACTTTTTCTCCTAATACCCCCAGTACCTGATCTATATACTTATTTTTCCTATCTCTCCTGGGTCCTCTGGGCTCCTGTCTTTCATTTCTCCCTACCTGCCTCCTTCTTTCTTTTCCTCCCTCTTTCCTTCTCTCCCTCCTTCCCATGTTTCCTTCCTTCATTCCTCTGTCCTCACCCTAGTTATATATGGCATTACCTCAACCCTGAATCAACCCAAAACTCTGCCGTCTTCAGCTTCCTAGGTTGCCACATGCTACAAGGAGTGACAAAGCAAAAACAGGTGGAGATTGATTCATCTAGACACTCAAACCTCTTCCTTGAGTTGGAAATTTAATGTCATGCCAATTACCCCATATTTTCCAGAAATACTCACTTTATCCCTTCAATGGCAATCATTTCAAACTTTACCACTTTACCACTTTATAAAAAATATGTGTGTGTGTGTGTGTGTGTGTGTGTGTGTGTGTGTGTGAGAGTGGAGGAGGTAGAAATAAGTACATAGAGCTTAGCCTGAAATTTCCATCTATTTATTTTCAATGCTTCTCTGGTATCTTACTATTGAAATTACAATGGCATCATTGAATAAGCAGGGAAGGAAATCCTTTGTCTGATCCCTAGAAGCATTGGTCAGGTTGGCATTTTACTTTCCCCTTAAATTCCTTTCTCTTAAATATTTACTGAAGTGTGGGCTTAGGGATTTTTGTTGGAAGGTTTTAAATTATAGATTATTTATTTGCTAGGTACAAGATCATTTAGACAGTCCACATATTCCTGTTTCAATTTGGTAAGTTATATATTTACAGGAGTTTTTCTCTCTCACCAAAATTTCAAAATTATTGTCTTAAATTTTTATAAATTACTTCCTTTAACTTTTTTTTTGGACCAATTTGTAGCAATGGCCCCCTTTAACCTGATGTGGACAACTTTGTCTCCTTTCCCTTCCTGATCATCTTGGCTAGAGATCCATCAATTGTGTTTAGATTTCTCAATGAACTACCCTGTAGCTTGTTGATTTCCATGTAAACTTACAGTATAATACCCCTCATGAAAATAATTCTTTCTTTAGTAATATACAAAAAAGATTAATTCATCCTTAAAATTTATCAATGTACTTCAACAAGTTAAATAGAAAGCAAACAGAAATATCATAGGTGCATCTCAGTAGCTAAAGAAAAATCTAATGGTTCAATTTAAATCATTGATACATTAAAACCAAAATATACATCCTTAAACTAATTTATAAAACAATAGCAACCAACCAAAGCCCTATAAAATAGGGTAATTGAAGTGAGTGATTGAAAGATTCCCCCTGGGCTGGGATGGAGTTCAGACGTCCAGTTCTACTTTCATTCAACATTGTATAGCAGTCTTGCTCATTGTTACACAGCAAGGGAAAGAAGCAAAAATTAAGTCTTGAACAGAATGATATAAACTTCTACTTACAGATGATGTTAGTATGTAGAAAAAACACACTGATAAGACAGAATTCACAAGTAAATTCATCAAAGTCACTACATCTGAATCCATGTAAAATGTTTTAAAATGTTTACATGTAAATAATAAAAAAAATTACATTTTAGTGACAAAATGTATAGTGATTTCAAAAGTACCAAATATTCATAAGTACATCTAATGAAACCAGTTGAAGATATCTTCACTGGAGATTTTAAAATATTTAAATGAAATGATGGATTATAACCATTTTCATAGACTAGAATGCCTTAAAGATATCCAGTCCCCCAACCTGATCTATAAAATAGATGGAATTCTAATTAAAATCTCGGTGGTGAAATTGACAGCCTAGTTATAAAATTTGTATGAATATTCAATGGGTATGGACAGCCACAGCAATTTTGAAAAATCACACCCTGGGTAAAATTCCATTATCAGATTGAAGATTGACGATGAGTAAATTCAGTCCGATGGTGTGAGACTGGCACAAATACAGATAACAGTCCAGTGGGACAGATCAGAGGCTGGGAACACACATGGATGTGCAGTTGCTTTAATAAGGGATCACCCGCAGCCATTCACCATCTTGTTCTGTTTCCACAAGGCACAAAAAGCTTTATCAAGTAAAATTTACATGTAATTTGCAGGTCAAAAGGTTCATGTTTATTTCTAAGAATTTTATGTTTCTCAAATTATGCGTTTCTAACCATAAAACAGGGCTGTTGAGTATAAAAAAATTGGAATTTCTTTAAAATATATTTGTAATTTTATTCTTGACTTATTTTTACACTAGTCAACTTCTCTACAGTTAATAATAAAAGTTGGTGACAAGCTAGCCTAACTTTGCCTCATGCATTATAAATGCTTTAGATAGTATCTAAAGATGTGCTAATATACTTTAACTGGATGGGTAATTAAGTAAATTCCAGATATTCATTACACTGCTGATGATTTTTCTCCACTAATGACTTCTGCAGAAGAATATAATCTTTGGGATCACATTCGGCAAATATGAGCAATTGTTATGTTAATACTTGCTAAATGAAGCTAGGTCTGGACCTAATAAAAGATCCTACTGTTTATATTAACTTTTTATTCACTACTCTTGCCATTCTCACATGCTTTAAAAAACCAAACAAACAAACACACAAAAAAACCTCGGAAATTACTGATATTAGTGGTGAGTAAATTCATTCTACTATTTGTTCTCCAAAAGTAAGAAAGGCACAAATTAAATGAATGTTAAGAATTCTATTGTTTATTTGTGGTAGCTCTGCCTGCTGAAAGAAAAAAAAAAGAGGCCCTCTGTTTTCTTAAATATTTAATTCATCAGAAAGGGTGATTTGGTTTTGGGTGTCCTGTCATGATCGAGGGAAGAAGATAACATATTTATTTTGCTAAGTATATCAGGTAAAAAGTTTAGAACGTCCCTATGCAAGGTAAACCCTCCTTCCAGCTGGTGCTGGATGTAGGAACTGCACCACAGGGTGGACCTGTGAACTGCCCTTGACCACACCTGGCTTTCTTTTGAGATCCAGAAATTCAGTTTCTACTATAGCAGGATTCTGTAGTGGTCCTCCCCACTGTGAGTCAAATATGAGAATCAATATTTCTAAGCTGCAAGTAGGTGATTGCTGAATTTATTGAACTTAAATGTTGCAGTTCTTGTTATGGAAGCATCTTTTTGCCAGATCAGAGCTTCTTTTCGTATGTTTTTTTTTTTTAATGTAGAAAGACGATTCTACTAACATGTTCACTAGAGAAATTCTGAAATTTTTGATTCTGATATAAACAGATAACCTCTTAGAGCAAATTCTACACTTGGTAGAAATAGGAATTCTTTTACTTTTTCTGGGGTGGTTCCTAGGCATGCAGAGATTCTTTTTGCTTTTTACTCCAGTTTATTCCTCCCTCTCTTCCTCCACCCCCCTGTTGGCCATTTGATGGCTGGGATGAAGAGACACCATTCTGGGTCTTTTTACTTGCTGAGCCCACTGTGATTTACCACATTTTCTTTTCTTTCTTTCTTTCTCTTTTGTTTCAGGGAGTGGGAACCAGGGATTGAACTCAGGGGCACTCAACCACTGAGCCACATCCTCATCCCTATTTTGTATTTTATTCAGAGACAAGGTTTCACTGAGTTGCTTAGTGCTTTGCTTTCGCTGAGGCTGGCTTTTAACTTGGGATCTTCCTGCCTCAGCCTCCCCAGCCTGCCACTGAGATTAAAGGCATGCTCCATCAAGCCCAGCACACATTTGATTTTCAAACACCAGGTCTCTCTTCTGAGCTATTTCTTTCAGGAACATTCTTCAAGATTTGATCCCAGGGCCAGCCCTATACATAGGCACAGAAGATAAGAGTTTATACTACAAGTCTTAAAAGGCTCACTTCCTACTTAATGAAATTTATTATTAATGGTGACAATATAAAGAAGAAGAGGTAACACTTCTGCTATGAAGTAGAGTATGGAGTAGATTTGTAGTATGACCAGCAAATCTTCTTCCCAGTAACTTTTTGATTTGTTAAAACCAGATCTCCTTCACACTGCTGTGGGTTGAGTCATACAATCCCCTAAGTCATATGTTCAAATCCTAACACCAGGACATCAGAAGGTGTCCTCAATTGCTGGCACGGACTCCCCCCGGCCCCCAGGGCTTGGATCCAGCCCTGGTTTCTTGTTGTGCACGTCAAAGAGGCCAGCTCATAAGGCCTTGAGGCAGCTCACCAGGCCTTGAAGGACTTGTGGTGTCTGTTTTCGTGTTATTTCAGCCTGTAATGGTCATGTGGGGACGCCCTGACCTGCTTGGGTCTGATAAGGTTCCTGGTTGAGGGCTCATTATGAGTCGACATGAACCACCTGTTTTTCCTTCCCCTTTGCTCCCGCCTACTAGTGACTTTCCCGGCCTTGGGCAAGAATAATATAAGTATGTGCTGAGCGAATAAAGATTTGATTTTTTCCCCCTGGATGAAGGACCTCGGACTCCTGTGTCTTTTTTAATCCCGACGTCTCCCGCCGGACTCGGTCCATTTCGCCGAACGCGCGCGGCACTCAATAGAAATTGGGTCATTATTATTTCTTAAGGTGAGGTCATATTGGAGTAGACTGGGCTCCAACCTAATACCACCGATGTCCTTATAGAAGGGAGAGGTAGGACCCAGGAGTGCGTGCAGAGGGACTCCGTGAGAACATGGAGAGGACGTCCACAAGGCAAGGACAGAGGTCTGAACTAATCCCCTCTCATAGCCCTGCCAGCACTTGATCTCTTGACTTCCAGCCTCCAGAACCGCGAGAAAGCACATTTTTGCTATTTGAGTCACTTTGCCACACTTTGCTTTGGGTATTCTAGAAAAGTTATACAGAGCTCTTGAACACAGAAGGACTCTGAGGACTTACATCTGTCCTGAAGTTTTATGTAATACTCCTGAAATTCTTTATTTTTCTATTTTTCCCTTGTTCTTTTTAGATATACTTTACAGAAGAATTATTTTGACATATCATACATGCATGGAGTATAACTTCCTCTTCTTGTGATTGTACATGATGTGGAGTTAGACCCTGTGGTGCAGATCATGTCTTCATATTGAACATAGGAGAGTGATGTCCGATCCATTCTACCATCTTTCCTATTCCCACCCTCCCCAAAACTCTTCAGTACTTGAAAATTCATATCTCATCATCTAAACTATACATCCTGTTGTACCTAGTTGAAAGTGGCCTAAAATTCTTTTGTAGTAACATGGAGTCATTTATTTCAAGGGGGGCTTTTAGACTCCAGAGTTGGGGTAAAGAGTTTGTGATCTGCCCCAAAATACAGGGCTTAAACAGAAGAAAAAGAGTTTTAAAGATGAGGCCCTGGCCTTTGAATGCCCCTGCTAATAAGGGAATTCACAGTGGTATTCCCCCAATCGCTCTTTCTGAATCAAATTAGTGTTACAGGAGTCCTCCTTGAGGTTTCTATTTTAATTTCCACTCTGCCCACATGCATAGAAAATTTGCTGAATTCTATTGGGGTTAGACCATTTTTTTTTTTAAAAAAGCAAAGTAGGTGGAATAAATTGTCTTCTAAAAGAAGTACTGTCAAGGTTCATAAATGTGAAGGCTGGGTTAATAACTGAGAGAACTTCATTTGCTTCAAAGTGTGGACACTGAGCACATGAGTGAGCATGCTTC
This sequence comes from Spermophilus citellus, assembly GCF_964194105.1. NCBI lineage: Eukaryota > Metazoa > Chordata > Mammalia > Rodentia > Sciuridae > Spermophilus > Spermophilus citellus. Next base: position 76,187,133 of record NC_138196.1, on the reverse strand, counting down.
CTGTCTCTTCAGAGAGATCTGTACACTTATTGACTGCAGGATTACCTTCTTTTTGAAAATTATTTTGATCATCTTTTCATTTTTAGAATCTGCTGAGCTATTGAAGTCATTTCTGAACTTTAAATAAATCTGTAGCTACAAATGACAAAATATTTTCTAGTGGAGGTATTTTTATAGCAAGACATTAAAGCTGTCCTAAAGATCATTCTCTTGGGGCCAGGGGTGTGGCTCAGTGGTAGAGCACTTGCCTAGCATGTGTGAAGCACTGGGTTTGATTCTTCACACCACATAAAAGTAAGCAAATAAGGGTCTGTGGCTCAGTGGTAGAGCTCTTGCCTAGCATGTGTGAGGCACTGAATTTAATCCTCAGCACCACATAAAAATAAACAAATAAAATAAAGGCATTCTGTCCATCTACAACTACAAAAAAATAATTTTTTTAAAAAGATCATTCTCTTTACACACTATTTGCTACCTAACATATGCAAAAATAATAGCATTTTTCATTAACAAAAGACGGTTTCAAAGGATACATGTGATATGTTTCTATGTATGTAACACTGTGAGATAACATGATGATAAAGTTGAACTATATGGGCATGGTGGCACATGTCTATAATCTCAGCTACTTGAGAGACTGAGGCAGGAGGCTGTTAATTTTCAGGACAGGCTGAGCAATTTATTGGGTTAAGGATGGAGCTCAGTGGTAGAATGCTTGCCTAGCTTTCTTGAACTAGGGTTTAAACCTCAGTATGCCAAAATAAATAAATAAATGAAGCTGGAGAACAGAACAGTAGTTGCCAGGGTTAGGGATGGGGTAGGAGAGAGGGAACACAGGGAAGGTCTTCCATGATGACACAGTTGAGTATCTTGATTTGGGTGCTGGTTAGGATGATACACTTGTAGAAATACCACAAAGACACAGCATTCATGAACATGGGTTCATGAACGGCGAAATCCACTGATGATCTGAGTAAGCCCACGAGCTCTGGAAATTGCACCAACATCAACATGCCGATTTTGACATGCCGTGGTATGTGAGAGGATAACTTTGGCTGAGGGTTGAGTGCCTGGAAATTCTTGTGTATTTTGCAGCCTCCTATGACTCTCTATAAATATAAAAAGTTAAAAACATTGAAATGATTCAGAGGAAAAAACACAACAAGAGTCCACTCAGAACTCATAATTAACAGATGAATTAAATGGAGGAGTCCATTTAAAGAAGGGTCTGGTTCCTTTTGTTCCTTTATGTTCCTCTCTGCTGCCTTCCAACAGAACTGCTGCCATTTCTAACTTGTGCATGAGTGAGCATAAACAGCCAAATTCCTGTAGCTGGATCAAGAGATGATTTGGAACGAAACTAAGGGTAAGTGAACTTTTACAAGCCAGAGCCCTTCCGTTCAGTTTCAACAACCCATGAGGACCCTGAGAGGGGACTGTTCTTGTGCACTTCTGTGGTACCTGCGACCATGGGAAGTAGGAATCACTCCAGGATTTTAAATGGACAGGATTCTCTACAGGGAATTGGGTACCTATAAGATCATGGAAAGGACTGAATAAGCAGAAATAAGGGGTTTTAACGGAACGTTTGGATGCAAATATTAGGAAAATATCGATGCTTTGCTGTTCTGCGGTTTGTGGTGCCAGTAGAAAGTGTCCAGCAGTAGAACATGGTGACCAGTTGGTCCAAGCATGGGTGTCTAGGAGACTCTGCCTCCCATGTCACTGACGCAGGGTCGTGGTCTCACTTCCTCAAGTCCATTTCACTGTCGGAACTCAGATCTTAAGCTCTGACAGCGTCTGGGAGTTGTTTTAGACGTTCAGCCCCTGGGATACAGTCCCGCACACAGAATCAGAGGGGATCGGCTGTCAAGTCCAATCAACCATAGCTTTGCCCTGCATAACTTCCCTTCAGAAGCACAGTCCACCTGATTCTCAGTCGCTGCACAAACAAGTGCCTGTTGTATGCATCACCCTTCACTCCCCTGGCCCCTGTTGCTCAGACCTCACTCTATTTGTTCTCTTTCCTGACACCAAGGCCTCCCCCTTTTCTCCAGCCTGTTCCACTGAGCTCAACTTCAAAGCCCTGTCCCCTCCTCCTAATGGACCCTCCCTGCCTCCGAGCTGGTGTCCTCTCTCCTGTCACTGGCTGCTCGAGGGCTCTTCAGTGCTGAAAACTGCTACAGACACCAAGCTCCGCTCTCCCCTCTCTGCCCTGTGATTATTCGGCTGCACGAACACTTTAATTATCACGGGCTCTTCCTTCAGTCCAGATTGGCCGCTCTTCACAGGTTCCCAGCCCTGATGATCCCCTTGACTTGGACTACAACTGAGTCAAATCTAAATTTTAAATTGGAGCATTCAGCTTAAATACTTAGTGAATGGGTACTAACCATTTCTTCTGTGATGCTTACAGCTCTGGTTCGGGGACCCTCCATTCTCTTCCTATCAGTGCCTTCCTGTCTTTTATCTCACTTCAGTCAACTTTGCACTCAGAGCTTCTCACTTAAAATACCAACTGATTTTTCTCATTCTTCTTCTCCTCTATGCATTTAATAAAGTGCAAACCAAGAATTACTCTGTGGGTCCACATGTGGGGATTGTTCAACTCTGAACCACGCGAATTGATACTTTCAGGAAATTGTGGTCGGTGACTTCAGCAGTTGCCTGGGCGTGCCCACTCTGCCTTTAATTCCCTTCTTCTCAGAAGTTATTTCAAGCAATCTTTTTTTTTTTTATTGGTTGTTCAAAACATTACAAAGCTCATGACATATCATCTTCCATACATTTGATTCAAGTGGGTTATGAACTCCCATTTTTAATAATCCTCCCAAAGTCTCTCTCTAGTTCTTAGATGCCACCTTGTTTCATTTTGAAAATAAAATATTCAAGTCATTGATGGGAATGTTCTTGACCTCCCTGTGCCCATCTCTACAACCCACCACCTTGTTCCCTCAGGGTTGCCCGTGCCTGAGGCTCCACGATCCTTCCTGCAGCCTAATCAGGGATCTCAGTTCCATCTCTGCTTTCTGCCTGTGTGTTTCCAGCACCTGCTTTGATTCTGGATCCTCTGTCTGTTCAAGCTTGTCCTTTCTGTAAAGAAAAAAAACAAAGGGAATTAAGCAAATCTTCCCTAATTCCATTTTAAACATTGTCTTCTTATTTCCTTCTACAGCCAACCATCTTTTTAAAACTGTGCTTGGTATTTCAACTTGAGCTAAGTAAATACCTCTCTTGGGAAATGTGCTTCTCTGAGATTTGCTAGCACGGAGTGATTTGGGTTTGTTAATGTCTGCATTTCCAGCAGTTTGCTCACTTGTTTAGAAACTTCAGTGATAATTCTTGTCAGACAGACAACAGAGCTCACAGTGGCTTTGACCACTTGGACCCTCCTTGAGAAGAGGACAGGCCCCCACATGACAGGACCTGATGCCATGTTGCCCTGGGTCCACCATCCTTCCCCCAAATACAGATCATCACAGGGAGGAGCCAAACCTAGGATGAACACCAGTCCTCTTTACAAAATATTTTTTCTCACAATATTTTATTATACTTCAAAAAGCTTCAGCTGTAACATGTTACTGATAACAGTGTTTGCTGTTAAGAAAATTAAGTTTTTAAAATAAGGGATAGAAAATTGGTATCTAAGTAAGCAAAGAATATGATTCAAATAGAATGTGTTCAATTACAAAGGTGACTTTTTCCTAGAATTTATGGAGTTGCACGTTCATAAAAGGCCATGGTAATGACAATGAAGCAAAGAGGCTAGTTAGTGTTCTGTGTGTGTGTGTGTGTGTGTGTGTGTGCGTGTGTGTGTGTGTGATCTGTTTGTTATGCCCACTCTGTCAGATTCTCAGTCAGTAATTTTGTAATAACTAGAAAACTGGTTCTCAAAAAAGAAGAATGAAAAAAGAAAACAGAAAAAAAAATAAAGACGATAATAGGTAACTTTACCTGAGTAAATGGAAGCAGGTCTGTTATCCAAAAAGATGCTCTCAATCAGTTAGTTTTATTAGAAATGCTTCTGTGGGGTTTCTCTAACATTACATGGCTTAGTCTTTCCTGGGATGTGGAATCACCTGTGCATTTTTAGCTCTGCACAGGGGTTCTTCCTGCTGGGTTATGCCCAAATTCATTATACACCATTCTGTTCTTTCCCTATTGCTGCATTGGGCATGTCGGGAACTACTGCTGCTTGAAATTATTTGGGAAACATGTTTTCTCCTAGCAGCTATGCTTCATCTTGTTAATTATTGCAGCATAGGACCATCCCCGGTCATCTTTTAATCTGCAAGCTCTAGCACCGATCACAGAGCTAGCAGAACCACAAATTCATTGGATGCAACTGGATTTCTGAATGTCTAATTCCCACTCCTTTGGGGGTCATCGCGCCGTATGGTTATCAGCTGTTTTTGCACCACATACTTCAATCTAACTGCTATTACCCAGAAATGATTTGTGGGGAACATACTCTTTTAAAATTTTAAATTGATTAAAGCATTCCTTGAAATGTCTTGAATAGAATGACCAGTGTGTCCTGATTTGTCTGGGAGGATCCCTATTTTAACACTATAAATCTTACATCCCAGCAACCCACCCAGTCCTGGGAAAATCAGCAGACTATTCACCCTAACCTTGGAACTCTGTTATGGTTCAAGGATGTGGTATCCCCCAAAAGTTCATGGATGAGATAATGCCAGAAAGTTCAGAGGTGAAACGATCCACTTGAATGTATTAGCTGGGTGGTAACTGTAGGCTGGTGGGTGTGGCTGGAGGCAGTATTCACTGTGGGTGTTCTTTTGGGGTCTATATTTGTTGCTGGAGGAGCTCTCTCTCTTCCTGACTGTCATGAATTGAGAAGCTTTATTTTAATATACCCTTCTGCCATGATGTTCTGCCTCACCTGGAGCCCAGGGCTGTGGAGTTGGTAAATCATGGACTAAACCTCTGAAACTATGAGTCAAAATAAACTTTTCCTCCTCTGCATTGTTCTAGTTGGGTCTTTTGGTCTCAGCAATGCAAAACTGACTAAAACAAATACCCAATATTTTTAAAAGGAGGTGGAGATCAATCTGTTTTTCATATTTACTTCACATACACCTGACACTAATAACTTGATTGTGTTATCCACTATAGTGACTACTGTCATTTATCTTATAAACCCATTCAGTGAAATCTGATAAAGTTTGACATATTCCTAAAAACTGGCTCCCTATTGATGGTGCTTTGGTTTCCTCCTCAAGTGTGATTGAAGGGACTTTTGTGTAAGTGTCATTGAAGTGGTGAAACACAGCTTGCTTTTGGGAGTCAGAAAGATACACGGCATGACCACAGTGATGCAGCTACCTTGCATCTGGCTCCACATCCCTGCTAATCTTTATCTTATTCTAAGTGGAGTCATGTTCATGTCGGTGTCTTTGCACTGAGTAAAATGCCTACAAATACATCATTTCTTGTACATTTACTTAAAAGATGGCTTCACACCTAAAACTTGGCACCTACCCAACTCCTATTAATCCACATACAATGGCACTAGTTTTTGCAACAAAGACCTTTACTGTAAAGTTAATAGGCCAGGAAACAAGCGGCTGGAAAACAAAGCTCAAAGCAATAGATATGCAGTGGAGGGATTTATAGGTAGGAAGAGGGAGAAGCTGCTTGTTGATTGGGTGTCGAGGAGGGGACCTTAGGGGGTTCCTCTGAGCAGGTGCAGATGTCATCATGCCTCTTCACAGGCTGCACATGTCTTTTGGGGGGGAGTTATCGTGTTCTGTGCATGTTGAGCTTGTGACATCAAAAGCTCTTTGAGTGAACAAACTGGCTTCTTTTGTGCATGTCCATTCTTGAAAAGCTGGTTTCAATCTGTGCTTGGGTGTATTCTGGAGGCATTTTCTCAAACACATCTTAAGTGTTGTTTGTTTGTTTGTTTGTTTGTTTATTGAAGGGATGCATCTGGTTGTGGTTAGGCCATTATGGATTTCAGGATAGTACACAGGATAATGTATCTCAAAGTATCATGCTCGGGGCCTGGGGATGTGGCTCAAGCGGTAGCGCGCTCGCCTGGCATGCGTGCGGCCCGGGTTCGATCCTCAGCACCACATACAAACAAAGATGTTGTGTCTGCCGAAAACTAAAAAATAAATATTAAAATTTAAAAAAAAGTATCATGCTCAGATCACCTGCCACCAGGTGTGTTCCTCTTGTTTGTGCAGGTACATGCATTTAACAAAACTCCAGGTGACTCCAACACCAGCGTTGTTCATAAACCACCGCACGGGGGGTGCAAAGGTATTTGTACAGAAAAGACTCAGTTCTGAAACCAAGCTTCCTAATGTACTAGAATTGAGGTTTTGAGAAAATTGCCTATGTTCTCTGAATTTTAATTTACTCTTTTGCAAAGTGGAAAAATATAGTAGCTATGCTAAAGTTGATGGAAGCCAGTGGAACCCCAAATGTTTCATAAACTGAAAAATTCAAGAACAGTTGTTAGCTACCCCCTTTTCATGATCCTTCTCTTCAAATTCCTTAAAGTGGTGAAGCAAATGATCCCACAGTATTTGCATACTGGTCATTTAACTGCCTTCTTAAGGTTACATGGCTTTTAAACTAAAACTAATCCATTTACTCAAATAAATTTCATGGGCATCTCATCTGATTGGATTACTAACTTGGGTTAAATTGGTCGAACTGTTTGTGTGTAGAATTACAGGCAGCTTTGATGAAAAAGCATTGTTGTGTAAAAACAAATTGCTTAATAAACTGAAACATGAGACTTCTCCAGTTCTGTGATGCTAATTAAGACCTCGCACTAAGCAGTTGGACAGGTTCTTTCAGGTCCATTGTTATCCTCCTCTGCTCTAACAGAGGCTTATAGCCAGTTGGAGCCAGTGCTTGTAATTGGTTCTGAATCAATGTCCTATTTGCTGTTTTATTGTATTTTTAATAAATAACATTTGTTCCTAAGGCCTTGAGAGAACTAGTAGCATTAGTAGCAATGGTGAGAACTTTCACTTTGAGAAATTTTCCTTAATTAACCCAAATTTTCTGATAATTCCCTTATCGCTTCTTCAGTTCGAGAGTGTTTAGTCATTTTCTTTGCATGAGTTTGATGGTAAACTTCATGTTCTTTTCCAAGTGTTACTTTTTCTCTCTTTCATTACTATAAATGGTTGGTGATATATGGTTTGAATTACATTAGGAAATACTTACTGAATACACAGTAGATGCAAGCCAATGTTGAGTTGGAAACAACTGATTCCTTCATTGTCACCTAGGAGCTTACAATCTACTTGAAGAGATAAAATACCTACCTTAATCAATATGTAGCAAAGCAGTATCAATGTGGTGAATCCCAGAACTCAGGAAATCATGTTGGTCCCGAGTCGATCATCAAGTTACCTTGTGACACCAATGGAATCTTTTGATCAGTCTTCACTTGTGCAAACAAGCAGATGTGGAAGACGGTTGCACTAGAGAATCTGGTATATAAAGGTAGAGTTCTGAGGATAGGGAGATCATTGTGCACTGGTTATTTTAAGAAGACTACAATATATATATTTTTTAATTTGGATCTTGAAGTAGAAGGAAGGAAAAAAAGGGGGAGAAACTGACGTCTACTAAGGTCCGTATTATCTGGCATCTTTGCATACTTGATCCCATTTAATACTTCCGATAATTCTCTGAGTTTGATATTACACTGAACATATAAGTATATGATTTTTAAGACTGCTAAGAGTCAAAATGGGCAGCTATGTTTGGTCTCATCAAATGTTATTAGCCTTATTAAATAGATAAATTTAGTCTCAGAAGAAATCAACAGTTGCTCAGGGGCAGACAGTTATGTTTGACTCCAAAGTTGTTACCATATCACTTCTATTCATTTCCCTGTGTAGCCAATCAGCTAGATACTGTTAACATCCTGAACCCACCAACTTCTCTCCATCTCCACTGTCACCTTAGTCCAAAACACAGGAACTTCCCCAACACTGTGATGGCTCTCCTGCTTCTATCTTGTTTCTTGGGAATCCATTCTCCGCAGTCTCCAGAGTGAGTCCTTAAAAACTTGAAGCAGAGGCAGATCATGCCATTTCTGTTTAAAAAGCACAAATGGACAAAATTTGAAAACACAGCGAATACCTCTATACCTCTGATGGATTCCAGCCACACTTTGAAACAAATTCAATTATTTTTACAAAGGCTCCTGCCTACAATTTAAGTAATATGTGGGATATAGGAGGTGTTCAGAGATTATTTGTTGAATGAATGAAACTGCTCAAGAAAATTTGAGAAATAAAGTAGGAGGGATAAGGTGGGAATCAACCGTAGTGGTTTTTCAGCAGAAAGCATTTGAACTTTATTCTCTTTGTCACTGGGACCCTATCATGTGTCTACAACTAAGGAGGTATAGAAAAAAAGGAGTTATAGAAGAATTAATTTAGGGGCAGAGCATAAATGGGAGAGATAAGGGTGAGAAGGTGCAAGACATTCAATAGAAAAGTTCTCTCAGTAAACTCCCCAGCTGGAGAGTAGTGCAAGCAGAAAGGGAGTCTTCTGATGAAGGACAAAGAGAAATAGATTTGAATTTCTAGGCAACTGATCAAAGAGAAGGTCAGAGGACACTGTATGCAGGACAATGACTGCGATTTTTTTTTTTTTTTTTTTACTCTGAGCAACCAGATAATGCTTACATTAGCAATAAGTCAAGGCAGGAAAGAAAAGCCTTTTTTTTCCTTTCTCTAAAAACGTAAAATAAAAATAAATTAGTTTTAGATACTTTGAGTGTGCGGCAAAATAATAAAAATGGAAAAAAAATACATTGGAGATCTGGGGCCAAGCCTTCAATCTCTTAAGAAAGTCTTGGGTACACCCATCCTCCTCTCCCTCCACACTGCTGGTACCCTAGTTAACAGCTGTGTGTTTCTTAAACACCTTGTGTCCTCTCTTTGTGACCCCGAGCCCTGTATTCTCATCTTCCAAAGCATCATTTCCAAATTCCACAGCATGTCATACAGGGTACTCCCGTGTCTGTCCCTAGCTTAATTCTCTAGCCTTCTCTGTCTTTCACTGCTCAGTGCCCATGTCCCCAGGCCCTAGAAGGTATCAACAATAGGTCTGCCCCTGCCTCACCCTTCATTCTTGACTCTTTAAGGAGCAGAGGACAGTATCATTCCCCAAGAAGCAAAATAGCCCATGACCACTATTTCTGTATGAAATCATGCATCCATCTTCAACTAAATATATACTATTTATATATACATGTGTGTGTGTGTGTGTGTGTGTGTGTGTGTGTGTGTGTGTGTATAATCCAACAGGAACTCACAGAAAGACACAAATCCAAAGATCAAGAGGTATCATGAAAGTTAGAATATTTCATAACACAAATGCTGTGTTCCATCACATAATAAGTTCTCTCCAGAAAGTGTAGTGAGTGGTAATCTAAATTATGGCCTGTCTGACTCTTGTGGCTGTGTTTGTGTGGGGAGCTGCCTGTGGGAAGGTGCTGCTTAAGATGCCCCAGTTGCTATGGTAATGCTGGCCAGGGAGCTACATGCAAAGGCATGTGGCTCTATCAGTCAAGGCCTTGAGTTTAGCACCTTCTCCCAGGGATAGAGAATTCTGGGCATAACAAAAGGACCCTAATTTCTTGCCAGTCCTGTGTCCTTCATATTGTTTGCTTTGCTGAACCTTTCTCAAAAATAACCTTTTGATGAAACCTGTATAATAAACTTGCTGAGCTAGCTCTAGAGTCAGTCAAGCTTCACCAGGGCTTGGCTACCCACCTGCACCCAGCTTTTTCTCCCTATTTGTGTCTGTTTGTCTTTTCTTTATCTCCCATCACCCCTGTATCCAGTACCCCTTAATTAATGGCCACAACTTAGAGATGAGAGGGCTGTGGCAAGAAAGCATACAATGTCAGAACTCTTCTTGTCCGCAGTTTAGGGTAGATGTGAGACTGGGAAAGACTTGAGATTCCCTGAAGCAGTGACTTTTATGATATTTTTAAAACCTGGATTTGGAATAAATAAGTTTATAGAATGACCCAATAGTTTCATATACCCAGAAATGTCATCTATGTTATACACACATCTATCTGTGCATGCAGTAATGCATGTTGTGTATGCATACATGCTACATATGAAAATAGTTTCACAGAATGATGCTTCTTACTGTGGATTATGTGCTTTCTTTTTCTACTTATTTCTACTTATATTCTCCTCTTTATTATTCTCTTCTATTTAAAACATTCCTATTGATCCCCAGAACTCAGAATGGGTTGAGCCCCACAGAGTTCACTCCATTGCCTAAAGATGGGTTCACCAACATATGACATGGTTATTTGCCCTCTTTGGACAGTGAGACCTGTGAAATCATGGTTGGCTTTATTTTCAGTATCAACTTTATAAACATATTTCCATTTAGAGTGTGAAATGAAGAGTCAATACAGAGAAATTAACTTGCCAATTTTAGATGACTTGTATCTTAATCACATGGTGGAACAATGTTTTATTTATAAACTACCATAGAGCTTTGGCACTGCAGATGTTTAGCTTGCTTTTTAAAAACACGGCAGGGCAGAGCACTTAACCTACAGGCTTCCATTACCCTTGTTCTTGTCTCTGCTTTAGAAGATGGCTTATTCTCCCATCAGTGAATAAAAGCAGTAGGGAACTTAGAGTTTATTTCATTCAATCTATCATTTTAGATGTGGGAACACAGGCATTAAAGATGAAGCCATTTTTCTCAAAATAGAGATTGTTGGCATCAGGGACAGGTCTGGAATCCAGGTCTCCTTGTACTCGGTACTTTGTGTTTCCACTGTGTGAAATCTCTTCTCCTGGGTTCCTTAATCTGGTGCGGGAAGAGAGAGAACAATAGAAACCAGTTCCCTTCCAGTCTATCATGCATCTTAGCCTAAGGAACCCAATGTACCAAATGACTGGCAGGTTTTATTGAAAATATTCATTATTTTTATGAGTAAAGAAAACTGAAATAGGTGGACAGGTGAACACTCATATCTTAAGTCTCTAGTGAAGATTTAATGTTCCCTTAACTTCTGTGATTAACTTCTGTGTTAGGGCTACCTCACTTTAAGGTTGAGATTGCTGACTTCTCTCACTAGATTTTCACAACTCAAAGCCCACATGTTGGCACAGAAAAAGAGCTAGGACAGTAAAGGTGGGTCTTGGAATTCAGAAAGCATTTGTTAAACATTGTTGACTCACGTTCCCACCTTTTATTCTCATTTGGGGGAAAAGGTATCCTGGTCCTCCTCACTCCACCCCCACACAGCCGAACAAGAAATTTGGGTGAAGCATGACTGGGATCTCTTTCTCCAGGCCCAGCATGGTGACACTCCTGGTGCCACCAAAACATGATTTTAAAAATCTGAGTAGATGGCACCGGCAGAAGGACACAATTCTCTGTCATCAACTTCCCCAGGAGACAAGGCTCATTCTTATGGTGGGGATTTCCAGGTTCCCACTGACCACTGGAGAAAAGGAATGGGGGTGGGGCAAGGGGCAGCCGCAAGGGAGAGATCCCTGTGCCTTCAGGAACCCTGAGTCCAGGTCTGTGCTACACCTCCTCAAGGGTAACAGAGGCATCCTGTGGCTGTCAGAACTCAGCAAGAAGTCCCCGCTCTTCAGAGGAAATGACAAGGGTGAAGGGAAAGAAAATTGGTGACCATTAGGTCGTTACTTAGGGAAACAAAAAGTTTTCCAACCCGTCTCCAGGAAAAGCATAGGATGGGGAGACTGAAAAGATAAAGAGGTAGACAAACAGAGAGGGCGGGCGGGCAGCTGGTGAGCACAGTCCTCGTGACTTTTAATTATATACTGTTTCCTACACACTCAGCCTAGGGTGGCTTATGTGCACCCCACCCGCGGTCATCTGTTAAAAGTCCTAACTCCTCAGTACTTCAGAATGTGGCTGCATTTGAAGATAAGATCTTCAAAGAGGTACTCAGTTAAAATGAGGTCATTGGTATTGGTCTGGTTCAGTATGCCTGGTGTCCTTAGGAAGACATGTGAGAACGCAGAGGGAAGACCTCGTAAAGGCATAGGGACTATCACTGTCCACAAGCTAAGGAGGGAGGTCTGAGAACAAACCAGCCCTGCCGGCACTTCAATATTGGATTTCCAAAACTCTGGGGACATACATTTCTATTGTTGAAACCTACAGTCTGTGGTCTTTTATTATGGCAGCCTGAGAGAACTAATATGCATGGACTGATCTGAAATAGGAGATGATTATAGTCTGAAACCAATATGGGTATGCATAATATTAATTATCAATATATCTCTCAAAATATTAACATATACCTCAAAATATTATATATCTCAAAATATTTATTATTAATATATTCAAATATACATATTTGAAATATTACAGACATTTCAGCTGGGTAAGTTAGGTCTCTCTACCACACCCTCACTACCATGTTATATGGAAAGTAAACCTCAGACCTAATTCTCCTTTGATTCAAGGACTCATTTGAAATTAGTACAAAATATTCCTGCGACCTGTTCCGTAACCTCTCTGTCTTTGTAGATTCATCGCTCTTGTGTATGCATGGTTCACCCAGGATGACGGCATTCCAGGAGATAGGGTTCTGTTGGCTTACAGTCCACATCAGAAGGCAGAGTTCTTTGAGCACAGAATATTTCTAAATCAAACTCCATTTCAAGAAAGAATAGTGAAAATCTCTCACAATTTTTTTACTTTTTCTGTTAAGGCCAGGGTGAATTTCTTCAATTTTTAAGCAAAATATTTCCGTATCTTCAACACTACTAATCTCTCCAATGGCCATATATTTTTAAAAAATCAAAGAAATGATTTTCTTATAGATCCATATCTAATATAATTTACCTGTGAACATTATTGGGTTTGCATGAAAAAATTCTGAGTTGGTAAGGTGGGAGTTCTTATTCCAAGATAGACATAAAATGGATGTAAATCATGGATGTATTACAACAGGGATTTTAGAACTGAGAAAGTAAAAGGCAGTGTAAAATGATAGTGACTTCCCTGTTCCTCTCACCGTCACTTATGTATGTACCACAACATGCTCATTTTTCAATGTAATTTTATAGGCCATCAATACCAAAGGCATTATATCAAACCTAAATGTATTTTTTTATCTGATAGAGGTAATGCCAAATATAAAATTGCTAATGTAAAATGTGTAAATCATCACTTTTGGCTTCTTACCATTTTTCCCTTTAACATATTTTTAGATGAAAGCTTGAAAAATAAATCCATTTTGACTTGGAATCGGACTCTTCTTTCAATCTTACCACTAGTTGTAACAATTTCTTACCGCCCTATGAATAGGACAGTGGCAAACATTATGTGGATTTTCTAAGACTTTTTTTTAAAAAAGAGAGAGAGAGAGAGAGAGAGAGAGAGAGAGAGAGAGAGAGAGAGAAGAGAGAAGAGAGAGAGAGAATTTTTTAATATTTATTTTTCAGTTTTCAGTGGACACAACATCTTTATTTTATTTGTATGTGGTGCTGAGGATGGAACCCAGCGCCCCGCGCATGCCAGACGAGCGCATTACTGCTTGAGCCACATCCCCAGCCCCATTTTTAAGACTTCTTTATTTCTTAACATTAAATTTGTGAAACTGTATCTGTGGCACATGGTGAAGCTACCATCAAACAGATGAATAATGCAGGCGATTTCTGCAGTGGCACTTTTGCAGGGTCCAACATGGCAGGCAACAGTGATGCCAACCCCACTGTGCTCTCGTGCCTTTCTTCAACACAGGAGCATCCTGTAATAGAAATGCTTCCTGGATTGTGTGATCACAGATAGAGATATTTGATCATAATTGTAACAGAAGGCAATCTTCTCTACTCAGATCATTCTGTGTCTCTGTCTTCCTACCCGCCAGCGTAGGTGACAACATCTTGATTTACTTCAGCATTATATTTGGAGACAGGAGTTTTGTTAGATTTGACTTTTTTGTAAATTTCCCAGCCCAAGGTATTTTGTTACAACAGAAAACCCTTAGGATAAGGATGAACCCTTCAGTACAAATCATAGTTATTTTAAGTGCCTTTCCTGATCATTCCAACGTTGGCGTCATAAAGGAGTCTGGTTCTGATGACTGTTTTTTCTCTTTGGTGTTTTTTCTTGCCCTTCGGTGCTCCTTGTCATTTTTAGTTGTGATGGGGACAGACAGATGGGAGTACTGAGAACACAGGATTAAGGGAATAATTCTATAAATTGGGCCCACCGTGCTGACCCCTAAATGCTTTCTCTTCCAAGAAGCAATCTATCAGCAGCCCTGACAAGCTGAAGTGGACAGGATATGTCACATTCCTCAGCAAACTACCTGTTACTTGCAGGAGAAATGCAGGCCCCAAATAATGTCAAGAGGAGGAACCTACGTTACCCTGAAGGAGAAGATTTTCATTACTCTTTTCACAGATCAGATCCTGAAACTCTGGGAGATAAGGATAATTCCTCTTAACCATAAAATCTGTAAAAAAAAAAAAATAATAATGGTTATGAATCCAGTTAGAAAGGGTGAGCATGGGCCAAAATGACTTGGAGTTGTCATGGCAGTGGGGATTTGAAAGTCTGATATCATCTTGCTGTCAGTCAAATGTCTAGAGGTGAACCTGGGCAGGACTCTCTGGAATCTTCTCTGGGATCCCCAATAAAACTGGAGTGCAGGAGAGGCATGCTGGCCCTCTCCTTTCTGAGAAGATCCACTCTCCCTTGAGAGTATCCCCTTTCCCTTTTCCTATCACTTCGATAAACTCATGCCTCTTATTCTGAGTGACATGTCTGAAATATTTCTGAGTTGATCACAATAATTGGTGTTTGATGGGGTAGGGGTCTTCAACTGCCTCAGTTTCCTGGAAGCCCCAGCTTGTAACAGCTGGATGTCAGATTTGTTGTCTTGGGTGAAAAGGGCTGAGGTATGGACCTTTAAGATTTACGTTATGTTAATCCAACTAGAAATTTGGTTGTTTAATACTTGCTATTATTCTAGGTGCCAAAGGCTTCAAAGGTCTCTGGCGACCTTATTTTTTTCTTCACTATTAACTGTGGGATCCCATTTTCTCAGTCTCTGGGTCTAGCATCTCTTTCTGCTGGAATTCTGTTGGTTAAACAGGAAAGCACTGGTTAGGAGGAACGTTCCATGATATGATTGAATCTCAGTCGTCTAGTAGACGTGTGCCCACGTCTGTGACATTCACGAGTCTTTTTCCAGTTGTATGACATTTTGCCCCTGCAAAACTTTCTTTCCTGGCCACAGAGTTCCCAATACATTTCCCTGAAATCCTGACTCCTTTCAAATGTTTTTCCTCCTTGAGGTGAGACCGAAAATAATGGTGAGAAATTTCCTTCTCCCAGCAGGAATTTGGTTTCAGAATTGAGTTTAAGGTTTCTGCTTTGGAGGGTAGGCATTTTTATGGATAATATTCTAGGGATATTGATGCCTATCTTACTCTGATGGAGTCAAAGAGAAGATCTTTCTTGGATTCTCACTGTGAAAGCCTGATGTGGTTTCAGATGGAAAAGCCCGGGAAAATGTGGGACCCTGCCCCCTAATCCTGCAGCTCCACGGGTTTCTCTCTCTCATGTGAGTCCACATTTAACTTTCAGCAATTCATCAAAATTATGAGTTTTCCTACCAATTCATGGCTCCAGGTGTTTCTGTCTCTCGATGGACGTCTTTGTCTTTCCAGGTTTGAGGTTGGTGTTTAGACCTGTATCTTGAATTCTTTGATGTGCCCAAGAAAAGCCATTGCTTTTTTAGATTATCTCAGTTTTTCTCATGGTAGGGTTGGGAATGGAAACTCTAGGCTCTTTGTGCATGAGAGCTAGAACAAGAAGTTCCTGGACTTGGGGATCTAATAAATCACAAGAAGTGGGGTAGAAGTTTGAGGTCAGTCATAATGAAGACCTTCATAATGTCATAATAAATGACACTGTCTAAACTGAGATGTGGATTTGTGCTAGAGGAGGTGCAGTAGGACATCGCGATTCTCTAGCCATGTCTACCACATACTTAGGAATGCCTTCAAATGAAAGAAAGTTTCTCAGCAAATATGTTTTGCATAAAGACAAATATTAATCATTGCAGGAAATTGCAGAGGGAAGTCTATCTTGGTCTGTCAGTCTCTTAGCTTAAGTCTTTTCTATTTTCTGCGTGAAGACTACAATGATATGGTTGTAAGAGAGTCATGGAGGATGGGGTTAAAATGCTTTTTCATAGTACTCAGCACACAGAACAGCTCTGCTTTGAGTCATTCTTACAATTGAAAAGAACTTTAGGCTCAGCTACAATAGGGCTTTGAAAACAGATGGGATAATTTAGGTATAATGCAAGGGTAAAAAAACAACCATGCCACTGGAGACTAGGAAGAGAATGATGTAATGTTGCCTCTGGGTCAGTAACAACTTCTGAGTCTGGGTGCATGGCGGGCTATGCTGATGTCTTTGTTCCCAGGTTATGTTGCATAAAGGAGACCTTGACTTTGCATTAAAGAGATTGGATTTTGGTTCTGCTACTTATTAGCTG
The DNA here is from genome assembly GCF_964194105.1 of Spermophilus citellus. Lineage (NCBI taxonomy): Eukaryota > Metazoa > Chordata > Mammalia > Rodentia > Sciuridae > Spermophilus > Spermophilus citellus. The sequence continues at coordinate 76,170,593 of NC_138196.1, read as the reverse complement.
AGCCATTTGGAAAATTTCTTTGTAAGCCATTTTCTAAATTACCTCCCTGGCCCATATTTCCCTCTTTAAAATGAGGATGATATCTATCCCAAGAGTTTTGAAGATCAGAGTAGGTAACAATACAAAGATTTAGAAAACACTGAGGATGTGAGAGTAATTTTATTATGTTAAAGTGGTTTGAATATTATTTTCATGTTAATGACTCTGGATAATAAGGAGTACCTCTCTATTCCCAAGAGGTTGACAGAACAAATTTTGAATTTTTTTGAATGATGTGAAAACAAGTCTTAAATTTCTGTGTGGGAAATGAAGAAATGATGGAAACCAAAGAGGTCTCTATCTCTGACCAAGACTAGGGATGGGAGAGACAAGGAGCCCTTGAGTGGTCACAGCCCAGCGGTGGGCTCAGCTCATAGGGGCTCTGGAATTCTGCTCTGAAATACAGAGCCCCCCAATGTCATGGGCTGGGGCTTTCTTTGAAACCATCACTAATAGTATCTTGGGGTTAAAAACAAAAAAACAAGCTAGGTGCAGTGGTGTGAGCCTATAATCCTAGTGGCTCCGAAGGCTGAGGCAGGAGGATCGTGATTTCAAAAGCCAGCCTCAGCAAACACAAGGCACTAAGCAACTCAGTGAGACCCTGTCTCTAAATAAAATACAAAATAGGGCTGGGGATGTGGCTCAGTGGCTGAGTGCCCTGAGTTTGATCCCTAGTACCAAAACAGACAAACTAGATTTCTCATTAGAGGACCAGAGTGGAAGATCTAAGAAAAGTCTATGAATCCAATCAAATAGAACCTCAATTCTAATTTTGGGAGAACTTGGTCCTTCAGTTTTAGGGTCACAGACAAGATGGACAGGGACACATCCAAGATAGCATGGAGGAGAGAAGAGAGTTGGGTTTCCAGCTTTTGTTCTAAGCATGTATGACTTAGGGCAAGTTGTTCAGCCCTCAAGAAACCAAGTCAGCCTCTTGCTCTGCATCTGAACACTTCTTACTGCACACTCAGGCTAACAGAACAAACACTTTTTACCTAAGGTAAACCAAAACTAAAGGAATTATCCCATCTGATTCTGGTATTCAATAAAAGCTTGGATATTTCCCAGAATGTTGGACTCTAATAAAACCAATTTTATTCTTGATTTTTGCTATGCTGATATTTAAAGAGAGGTCATGATCTTTAGGACAATATTTTTTTTTTTTTTACTATTAGCATGTTAATGTAAACTTCGTTCCCCTGATATTTTCCATTATAACATGTCTTTCAAGATCACCCTTTTAAGTAAACCTCTAGCTTCTGTTGAAATTATACAAGGCCAGGGATAAATAATTTATAAAAATTTAAGGCTTAATTTCTTTCTTTCTCTTTCTTTCTTTCTTTCTTTCTTTCTTTCTTTCTTTCTTTCTTTCTTTCTCTTTCTTTCTTTCTTTCTTTCTTTCTTTCTTTCTTTCTTTCTTTCTTTCTTTCTTTCTTTCTTTCTTTCTTTCTTTCTTTCTTTCGATTTAAAATGGACAATGTGGCTATTCAGTGGGTTTCAGCAAACACCCAGTGATAGAGAAGTCATCCATTGCTTTTCAGCTGATTCCAATTCCATGACTTTTCTGGTTAAGACATTGTGTTAGTCAGCTTTTCTTTGCTGTTAAGAAAAATACCTGGCAAGAATGACTTAGAGGAAGAAAAGCTTATTTGGGGCTCCAAGTTTCAGAGTTTCAGTTCATTATTACTCAACTCCCTTGCTCTAGGCCTGATGTGAGGCAGAACATGCTTCTGTTTTTTCTGATCCCAGAATTCTAACCAAGTTATCCTTTTTTCCTCTTCCTAAATTAAGTTAAATTTTTAGATTTTTTGGTGACTAAAATATAAAGCAAATTCTTTTATCTTCAGTAGTAATATATATATTTTATATAATATATTATAAATAATATATTATATAAAATATATATTATAAATATATATTGTTATATTTTATATATATATATATATATATATATATATATATATACACACACACATACACTTCAGTCCAATATAACCATATTACAAAAGCATCCCAAATTTTTGGATTAATATTCCATTGCACTAATGTTCCTAATTGTAACTTTGGCATTGCTAGGAGAGACAGAGCAACCTGACCTAAGTAATTCGGCTTAGTACCTTCATGCCCAAATTTCTTGAAGTCTAAAAACAGATTAATAGGATTTCCTGCAGTTTGGGATACAGTAACCTCATGAAAAGGATTTGAAGGAAATCAAAATTGTTTCAGGAACCATTGTTAGACACTAAAGAAAATGGCAGCAACACTTAAGATTTACATAATACCAAGCTTTGGGGATTCAGGAAGCCCTTTAGAAAAGACATTTTTAAGTTAGTTCTCTTGCTGAATGCTGCTGTCCTCTGCCATACCTTTCCACCATGATGTTCTGCCTCATCTTGGGCTTAAGCTATGGACTTGGCCATCCATGGACTGAGACCTCCATGTTGTTCTTGTCAGGTCTTTTGGTCACAGCAACACGAAGCTGACTAAAGCAGTTGGGTAATGTGGGATGAGAAAAGGAAAGAGAGTGGAAATCCACCGGTGCTAAAGATCTTCTGTATACTCAGTGAACAATGTATGGGATGCAGGGATAGAAAAGTCAAGCTTTCTTTGTTATGAACAGAATTCCAAGTCTTCAGACTATGCTTATTGCAAATAAAATCTGTGTATCACTCAGAGTCACAAAGAGACTGCATAGGGACTTTCCAAGGGATTTTGGGACCTGGGAAGTCTCTTGGTCTTTGTGGTACCTTATTTTCACCGTCCTATTGACTCTATCTCATGTCTGCAGACAAGCCTCCAATCTCACTGTCATCTGCATATTTGTTGGGTGAGTGTGACAGTTTCCCAATCATCCTGTTTTTATTCCAATCCATTATTAACACAGCATCCAGAGTCTTTTTATAAGATCATAAATCAAATATGCCATTTCTCTTTGAAAAAATTTTGGTTTAGAAATTTGATGACCTTCAAACTCCAGATGCTCTGCATGAATTTTTTTTTTTTCCTGTTGGATGTTTTGAGGATTTTCTTCCTGTACCATATCGTAACTCCATCTATTTAAGTCTGGAAACCCATTTGCTCAACTCTGGGAATTTTTCTGTATTATTGCTTTTCGGGTGTCTTTCTCTTTTCTTTGTTCTTAAATTCCTCTTAATTGAACCCTGAGGTTTTTTTTTATATTTTTAATTCCAATTTCCATTCTACCATATTCTCGCTACAATGATTGAAATGATTTACTAGAAAGCTATTTCCCAAACTAGCCTATGAGGATAGTGGTTTTAATAAGCTTCACATCAGGGACTATTCTAACATACTTACCCTTCCAACTAAATGATAAGTTACAATGTTTTAATTTTTTTCCTCCAGTTCTTCTTTCAGTAGTTTTATATGACTTACCTTGAACTGATGGAATTGTTAACAGATTAACTTAAAAATCACCCAGATATATGTTCAAATCATTTTTTTTCCCTCTTGCAAGCAGTGAAATAAATTGGGTCGTTAGAAGTGAGGGTAAAGTGCAATGTAATATAAATTTAGAAAGTAGGTCAGGTCCTACTTCTGTGTCAGGGACAAAAATATGCATCTAAGATTCTAAAAGGGAATATTTGGTAACTAACACAAAGGGAGAGCTCCCTGAAATCAAAGTCATTTGTCATTTGGTCCTGGATTCAGGAACTCTAATCAGCAGCATAAACTCCCGGGAAGGCAACACCTGCCTGTTCACTGTAGCACTTGCAAGGTATAATGAGATTTTTTTGGAGTGTAGTCAGTAAAATAAAAAATAATAATAAAATAAAAAGAGGAGAGAGATAGCTAGCAGTCAGAGAGCATGAGTAATGGGAATATCACTGCCTTAAAAACCAGGTTTAATTATGGCTCAGTGCTGGTGACTAAGGGCAAGGCAGACCCAGACCCAGTGTCTGCTTGTGACCCAGAATCTGTCAAAAAAAAGTGATAATACAATGAAAGGAGATAAGATATACAACTTACCTTTGGGAAGCATACATTTTATAAACATTTGTCAGTTAGGATTGATGAATCATTCCAATTCAACATAGTACCTGTGATACAGAAATGGCAATTGCATTGTTTTATTTTTTTTTATACTAGAAAACTGTTGCCAAATGAATGAAAAATCTGCAGAACAAAAGCTTATAAATGTTCTTCCATTTAACATAACAATTTAGGTGAGAATCTGTGACGACCACCTGGAGAGAAATTGATGTCTTCAAAGGTTACAGTGACTTTTTCAAGAATAGCTGGTAAAATATACAGTGAGTTTAAAAATTGGAGCAATTGCACATTATTCTTTGTGTTCTCACTTGTCGGTGATGATATAAAGAAAAAAGAAATCACACCAAAGCAGAAATAAGTAGAATGAAAGTTCTAAAGAACATTTCTTAAAATAACTAAGAAATAATAGAAACATTGTTAGTTAGTGGAAAATAGTATTGAAAAGACTTTGAAGTTTTATTTAATGAACAAATGACCCACTTGGCTGGTCTCATTAAGATGCTGTGGGGCAGCTGACAGGTGGATTGACTCTGCAGACCCTGGGGAACCCTTCTAGCTCTAGGAATCTTTAATAGAATATAGGTTAATGATTGCTTTCTGAATGATTCCCCAAATAGATTATATTTAGAATATTCAAACGTTTGTGATATACACCTCTGCGTCTTTCCCCTTACTGCTACCTCTCTTACCCCTTACTGCTTCTGTTCCTCCTCTATTCTACACACAATCTTTGTAACCTATAAAACTCAGCACAAGTGTTATTCTTTAGATAAGTGTTTACTGACTCATCTTTTTTGTTGTTTAAAAGTGAATGCTTTATGTTCACTTATCATCACTCACATGGCATGTTACTATTACATTTTGGAAATTGGAAGTTATTGTCTGACTGTTCATGGACTCCACAGATATAATAGCAGGACTTTAAATGGTTATGTTTTTCAAGTTCTTAGCACATATCTAGTATATTAGTTATCCAATCTAAATCACTGAAGTCAATGAAAATGCACAGAATTTATAATTGGAAGACCTGAGGTTGAGTCCCACTCAGTCTAGTATCATTTCTTCCAGCTGTCATCCTTTGGGAAAATCAATTAACCTCTCAGATTATTATTATTATTTTCAAATTATATTCAGGTTAAATTAAATTCAGATTATTATTTTCAAATGGGAATAATAATAGCAACTTTGTTATGAAATTGATGAGATGCAAATGGGAGGTCATGTAAAACCACTTTGTGAGTGTAAACTGCTACACTATTGCCGTGTTGTTCTATAGAGGTAAAGAGGCATCAAATTACTTAAGTCATGATATCATGCTATTGTTCTCAAAAGCCTGTGTGTATTTAAAGTCAAATCCCTCTGCCAACACCTCTCTAAGACTCAAATTACATTATGAAACAGAAAACCATCAACATTTTTTAATGGATTACACTGGAGAAGAAGGGAATAGGGAATGTTTGGACACAAGCCTGGGGCAGGAGCAGGGCTAACCTATATAGACTGATACTGAAGAGGCAGTAGGGGACAGAGAAGTCAGGACAGTTGATTTTACCAACCCTTTGATGCACAGTTAGAAAACACATCCACAAAATTTAAGAGTTAAAAAAAAACCTCCTATGTAGAAGTCATAAATAGAGATACCCCATTGAACAAGTACCAACATTTATAGAAAAATGAGTTTTAATGGTCTCTTTTACCTTTGGTTCTATATTAAAAGCACCCCAAACTTTTTGTAAATGATACAATAAATTGTGGTGTATGAATCTTCCTTTCCTTTGAAATAAAATTACTTTTCCCATCTTTATCTTTGTGAAGAGATGCCCTAAATAAATCCACTGGATTTGAAGAAGTAAAAAAAAAATGAAGAATGACATTTATTTTACAAGGATTTTCAACTTTGGAATAAGATGAAGAATTTCACAACAGATCAATGCTCCCATTGAGACCTACTAGAGAAGTCACACAAAATACAATTTTTATAGATTTAATAGTGTCAGAGAACCACAGAAATATGAGGAACACAGGGAAAAATCCTAGGGAGAGGAACAGGAACACCTAGCAGATGAAGTCAGGATCTTTTGCTTTCTCCATGGATATCATCTGATTCTGGGCACAGACCAGGAACGAATCTGGGCTCAGAGTCTGTGAACTGCTTCTGGGTGCCAAACAAGCAACAGTGATCTCAGGAGTCATGACGGGTTTGAGTGACAGATTTTGAGATGTAAAGACCTTGAACAGATAGCTAGTTTCCCTTTTAATATATCTGCAGAGCTGCAAATCTGCATAGGACAGGAGGCTAAAGAATAAGCCCAAATCTCAGAAAAGCTGAGTGGAATTTTCCATGCTCTCCTCTTATCCAGGAAAATGAATGCTTACTACTTACACCTAAAAACAAGAGATGAGAACTGAAAACAAGTCAGCTGAAGAGAAGAGATGAGATGGAGCAAAGAGATACATAGTTCCAACTTTTTCCCCTAGAGATATCTGTGGATCTGGGTAGAGCTCCAGGCCAAGAATCCAGTGACCTGGTAAGAGGACCACCAAGGTAGGCAAAGAAATCAGCAGAGTATTTGGCACGTGCTGGGAGCCAGCGTGATACAACTGGAAAGTGGAGGGCCTTTCCCCACAGCTGGTCTCCTCCTGAAAGCCACTGTCAACATTCATTGTGGTATGAGACGGGAGGTTAAAGAGCCAAGCTGAAAACCTCTGAAAATCAGAGCAGAAGTTCCAGTAGTTTCTGATTGTGGAAGAGGCAATGAATCATAAGGATCTCAACTTAATGCCCTGAAGGGACATCCCCTAGGAACAGGCACAGAGAAGAAGTTGACAGTCTTAACAAAACAGCAGCACCAGGCTGGCCCAGAGCAGTCTGACCAGATTAAAGTGGTAGCCCTGCTGCTACCCTTATCTTACCACAAGTGATGTTATACCACAAATGAAGGGTTTCTCCCTGCTTAAGATAACATCACTTGATGTCTCCACAATTTTTTAACTCATCATAGGACAATCAATAAAAAGTTGCTATGCATGTGAACAGAGAGAATTATTGGCGCAAGCCTAAAGCCACAAAAGAGGCCCTAGAAACAAAGAAAACAGTAATCCAAATTATCAGAGTTAGAAGACAAGGTATTCAAAGTAACTAGGATTAAAATGTCCAACAAAGCTGGGAACAGTGGTATGTGCCTGTAATCTCAGTGGCTCAGGAGGCTGAGGCAGGAGGATTGCAAGTTCAAAGTCAGCTTCAGCAATGGCAAGGTTCTAAGAAACTCAGTGAGACCCTGTCTTTAATAAAATACAAGAAAGGGCTGGGGATGGGACTCAGTGGTCAAGTGGCCCTGAGTTCAATCCACAGTACCAATAAATAAATAAATAAATATATAAATATTATATATATATATATATATGTATATATATATATATATATATAAAATATTTATTTATATTCAACAAAATGAGAAAAAAAGAAGAAAAATAGAAACATGCAGAATTTCAACATGAAGTGAATATGCATGTAGAAAATCAAATAGATATTTTTTTTAACTGAAAAAGTAAAATCTCTGAATGAAGACCTCAATACCAAATAAAATAAACCAGAAGACAGAATAAGGAGTAGGAAAAACAGTAAACAGAAATATCCAAAATGAGCACACAGAAAGAAGAATGAGTTAAATAAAATAGGCAAGAGACATATGACTCATGTTCCTGGCTACTGGTATTTGAGATGGAAAATAGACATATTTTAAAGGAAAAGATACCTGAATTGTTTCTAAAACTAGTGTGAGAAAGACATCAGCTCACGGCTTCTGACAGCTCAGAGAAAGTCATATTGATAAATGTAAATTAAGTGCTACTTGGTGGGTACATCGTAGTTAAATTAATGAAAATCAAAGGGAAAGGGAAAATCCTGAGTCATCAGAGGAAATAACGGATCCATTGACTTTTCTACAGAACCAAGGGAAGTCAGAAGTACAAGGACAACCTTTGAAACATAAACAAACACCTGCCAACAGAGACTTTTATACCCAGAAAATATGTCCTTCAAAGATGAGAATAAAAATTAAGACATATTTAAAATAAAACTCAGTAAATTTATCACCAGCAGGTCTGTATCTAAAGAACAATGCAGGGAAATGTTTAAAAGAATCAGTGAATCAAATGAAAATATGGAAATAAGAGAAAGACTGAAGAGCATCAAAAAGGAGGATTTATGTAGATAACTATGAAGAAATATTGACTACAGACTGGAAATGTTTTCTGGATTTAAATCAACCTGTAGAATTAAAATGTGTCACACACACAAAAAACCATGAATACCACAGGGGTAAATAGGGTCAAAATGTTGTAAGTTTGAGCATTACTGGGAAGTAGAGAAGGGGTTATTTATGCTGTATTAAACTAAATAGAAAATGAAATGCCTGCTGTCCTGTTATGTAGTAACACAAGAGTCATAATAGTGAATAACTAAGCTAACAGAGGGAAAATGGAATAAAATAATGTTTCAATAATGTAACATATAGTAATGAGAAAAGGGGAAAATAAAACATGTAAATCAAATAGGAAGCAAGTTAAAATGTTATATATGAGCATAGATCTATAAGAAATTAAATATTAATGGAATAAATATGTATATTTAAACATATTAAATATAAAGGCAATAAATGGATCAAAATAAACAAGTGTTTGACATGCAAACAGTAAAAGAAAGGTGTAGTAGCTTTGTAAATATCAAACAAAATAGCCCATAAGGTAAGAAACTGCTAGGAATGAAGAGGTCCATTTCAAAGTGATAAAGGGCTGCATCTGTCAAAACTATATTAACATTTTAAATGTTTGTCCTCAATAATGGATCTTCATGATCTGTAAAGCAAAATAATAATGATAACAACAACATAATTTAAAGAAGAAATAGGCAAATCCAAAGTGATAGACAGAAGCTGTTAAAAACTTCATATCGAACAGACAAAACTCAGTAAAGATACAAAAGATCTGAGCAGCACCAGGAATAAACTTGTAGTGGTTGACCTATAGAGAATGCTCCACCCAATTACAATAGGATCCACATGGTTTTCAAGTACACATAAAGCATTTACTAAAAATCACCATATGCCAGACCATAAAGAAAGCTTTATCAAATCTCAAAGAATTAACATCATTTCAGAGTATGATGTCTGATCTCAGGAAAATAATATTTTAAAAATCTTCAACTTTTTGGATATTGAACAATAAGTAGTTTGTGGGTCAAAGAAGAAACGAGTATTGAAATTAAAGCATATTCTCAATTCAATTCTAGGGAAGATACAATATTAAAAAAAGAAGAATTTATGAAATTTAATTGCAGTTCTGGGGCAAATTTTTAATTTTCAACTTTCAAAAGTTGACCCTTAAAAAATTTAATAGCATTGATAAATAACTAGAAAGGATGAAGCCTGGAAGAAAGGAAGGGAAAGGAAACACGAATTACCAATAAAAAGAATGAGAATTACCTCATATCCTATAAACTTTGAAGTGATAAAAGGATATTAGGAAGAAATTTTGCCAAAAAAATTATTTGGATGAAATAGATGAAGTCCTTCAGAGAACAACTTATGTAAACTGAAAGCCTCAGGAAATTTTCTATAGCCTGATATTTGGTAAATAAATTGAACTCATTGCTAAATATATTCCACCTACACAAAACAATAACAAAGGCACACTCATATAGCATTACCAGTAAATTCTTCCAAAATAAAAAAAATGATTCCAATACTTAAAAATTCACTCAAGTTATTGAAATAAAGGCAGCCATAGACTACTTTGTGATATCCTTGATCCCCAAATTTAGTAAGAACATTATAATCCAGTATATCTTACAAATACAGAGGCAAAAATTCTAACAAAATTTTAGCAGAGCGAATTTAGCAAAATGTAGAAAAAAGAGACTACGTCTTGTGTAAACTAGTCTTATTCTAGGAATGTAAGAGTCAGCTAACATTTGAAACTCAACTGATGTCATTCTCCATATTAGCAGGAAATTGTTAGTGGGAATGGGGAATCACATCGCCTTTTTCTTAGTTTCAAGAAAATTTGAGAAATTTTAATACTATTCACGGGAAAACAAACAAAAAGAAAAGCAAAACATAAGAAAAACATCCTTCCACAAATTAGAAATAGAAAAAGCCTTTCCTTACTCTGGTTAATATGAATGAATTCTTCATTTCAGGAAAGAAAAGAAGCCAAACAAAGAATTTCTTTGGTATAGTTCCAATTATATAAAATTTAAAACCAAGGAAAAGGAATCTATGCTGTTAGAAGTCAGAATGTCTTAGACTGGGTGGCTTCACCAACAGACATTCATTTCTCACAGTGCCACAGGCTGAGAAGTCCAAGGTCAGGGTAACAGCAAGGTGTGTTCATTTCTAGTCCTCTTCTCCCCACTTGTAGGTGGCTACCATTTTTCTCTGTCTTCATGAACGCTTGGTGCATTTTTAGAGAGAGAGCAGGTACTTTTGTGTCTCATCTTAGAAGGGTACTATTTATATCATGAGGGCCCCACCCTAACCCAGGTTCTCTCCCAACCGCCTCACATCCAAAGACCATCACATTGGGGGTGATAGCATCAACACACCAACTGGGAGGTAGGACAAAATTATTCAGTTCATACCATCATTGTTCAGGAGAAAATAGTTCTTGGAAGGCGTCAAAAGTGAGTTGGCCAAGTTGGCTTTCTTGATCTGGTCACTGGTACCGTGGACACACACATCATGTAAAGGCACATTGAGTTGTACACTTTAAGATCTGTGCACATTTTGGTGTATGTTCAAAAAAATCAAATTGCTCAAAACATTCTACATGATACTCTTCTAATATCTAACTTCATGCCTTCTTGTTTCTTTTTTTTTAGTTGTCTTGTTTCTTTTTATACTTAAGAAATATACCTAAACAATTATCTATATCAACTTCGATCAGTTTTCCTACCTTAAAATCAGCTTATATGCCATATCTCAAAAAGCTCTCAAGCTTTCCAAATGTGTAGTTTTATTTTGAATATGATTTATGAGAAAACTCAACACGAATGATGAATCTGTTTATAGGTTACAATTTTCAAAAATAGGATTTAGAAGGAACTGAACATCCACTTGACCTTTGTGAAACACATCAAATTACTTTATTTTATGACCTGAAACCCCATAATGCTTTTGTGTGTGTGTGTGTGTGTGTGTGTGTGTGTGTGTGTGTGTAAATATCCTGAAGCCAGGCAAGCTGTGTTCTCATAGTCACAGTTCTCTGGTCCCATTTACCATGGAAAACTGTAAATAGCTACTGTGTTTGCTTTCCTTTAAAAAAATGAAAACCATAACTGTAATAATCCTTGGCCAGATTTTATGGACATAAAATGATAATATCAGAGAGAAATTGAAGGTAACTGTTCCTGGGACTGCTAAGTTGATGATTTTTGTTGTTGTTGTTTGTTTGTTCTAACTGAAGTCCTCATAGATCAGTTTGCAACCTCTTGTTTGTTTTTCTCAAAGAGGCATGAGCCATTTCGGTATCTTCTCTGGAAGCTCTGACTAGAAGTTTGGACTGTAGAAATACATCTGTCCTATTTTGTAGAGCTGGCTCAAGCAGTGTTGGGGTGACACTTGTTCATGCTATCTCATTTTCCAACTGTGTTGATAAGCTTTGTAACAAAGGCTGCTAAATAAATCTCCCTGTTTGGAATTAAAACATAATGCATGAAGGGAGGCAATTTCTTCTTTCTTAATGACCATGGCCCATGAATTTAAAATAACCCAGTCTATTAATCACTAATTAGATTTTCCAGATTGCCAAGTAAATATTTATAGATTATAAATCCTGCATAATTATGCAGATTCCTATCATCCTTTGAGGAATATAAAATAATGAATTGTCTTTAATATCTGCTTTTGTTCCTTGCTTTAACTCTTGAACTGCCTAGGATGGGCCACTAGAGTTTCCTTCTCTCCCCCAAGTGGATTCCCCTCTCAGCAGAGAAACAACTTCTCTCTAACCCCAGATGTCACTTAAAGCTCTCTAAATGGTGCTACTTTGCTTGCCTTCCCTCATGTCTCCCTCTCTCCTCTCCTATCTCCATCTCCAGGCCTGTCTTTATGTAGAACTGATCGTGCATCTCCTCACTGCTTTCGGAGGGAACCTGGAAGTCTGAGTGGTTAACTTATAGCCGTGATTCACTGGCCTTTACCCAGTTCCCGATGTGAATGACCTTGACCCGTCCACTCTGTGAACCTCAGGCCCCTCCATGGCAAACCTGGGATGAGGAAGTTCCTACCTAGCAGGGCCAGCCATCATAAAGTTTAAATAAGGTAAAGCATATGACAGGCTTAGCTTAGTCCCCAGCATGGGGGAGTGTGGGAGGGATGGGGCTCTATTAGTGTTGATGCTCTGATCTCTGACACCTTCCTGCTCACAGTCTCCTTCTGGTCTTGCTCCACCACATCCACTTCCCCAGGGCCTATTTACCTGGCTTTGAACTTGACTGGGAGATGATTTACAAAGACTGACTCCACTGTCTGTCTTTCCTTTCATTCTGTGATGGCTTGGATGTAAGGTGGCCCGCAAATCTCCTGCATCCATGGAGAAATATTCAGAGGTGAAATGATTAGATTGTCAGGCCGTCACCTCATCAGTCCACCTGGTTTGAATGGACGAATTGGGCAGGTGGGGCGTGGCTGGAGGCGGTGGGTCACTGGGGGTGTGCTTTGGAAGGGTGCATCTTCCCTGTGACCCCTTTCCTCCTCTCTCCACTTCCTGGCAGCCTCCTGCACCAATCCATTCTGCCATGATGTTCTGCCTCATCTTGGGGCCATGGCATTGGCCCACCATGGGCTAAACCTTTGAAATCATGGGCCAAAATAAAACTTTTCTTCCTCTAAATCGCTCTTCATGGATATTTCGATCACAGTGACAAAAGAGCTGATACCCTTATCTTTCTCTGCATTGATTCAAACTTGCCAGCACACTCTTCAGCGAGAATGAGTTCACGCCTTTGCAGATGGGAGACAGAATCTTACTTCAAATGTCCCTGGATTTCTTAAGTGGAATGCTCGCTTTAATAGCATTCTTTAAAACAAAAAAATATTTAAAAAGCTTATTGTGTATCTTTTTCGGCTTGAAGTCTCTATGTTTTGTGTACTTTCTTACACAAAATGTCCCACTAATTGTTATTTTCCCCACAGCTTGGCAGAGGCCTGCTCCCCTGTGGCTGCCCTGGGGAGCAGAGGTGGACAAGCACACCCTGAGAGGGTGGGGCCATCTCCTGTCTGGACACTAATAGATGGAAAGCACTGTCACCAGTCTTCAATTCAATAGACAGGATGGCTGGGCGGTGTGCCTCAGTATTGTAGTGGAGGGGCTCTTTCCCCTTGGTTTTTGCAGGAAAATTGTTAAATGGCCTCAGCAGGGGTTAAGAGACATCTAAACTTGTCCCTGAGTCACCCAACAGTGACAAGAACAAACACCTTCACTGTGGCCCAGAGCGCCTGGCATTTTAAGTCATTGCTGCAAAGGAAGGCAAGTTTAATTACTGCAGAGGAAATAAATCAGGAGGATTTCATTGGAAATGCAGGCCTTGCAGACAGCCTGTTCTGCAGGAGTCTCAGCCACACGCCCAAAAGGGCAAGTCACTTAGCTCCTGAAGGAAGACACTGCACAGTCTGAGGGGTACCACAGCTTCAAGACAGAGGCTCTGAAATAGTGCACTGCCTGCATCCAGCTGCCATGCTGACCCTCCTCACTTCTACCCACTGTCTAGTTTCCTGCTACTGGGATTCATAATTCTCACTGTCTCTTTGTTCCTGAAACCTATACATACCCGAGGATTGACGGTGGGGTCTACTTGCCATGTCATTCCCCAACCCACAGATACCCATCTCTGGACTCCTCTGGGCAGGATTAATTTCCTCTGCCTAAGCTGCTTGGTTAGATCTGTTTCCTTCCTAAATCATGAACTCTGGCACACACTTATTTTCATGGTTATGAATCTATACTTAGCCATATCTTAAAATGCGTTAGATCCTTGTATTCTCATGCTTAGCCTAATAGAAGCACGTGGAGCATAATCCTGCATGACTGACATTAACATTAACAAAAGTTACTCATATTTTGGGGAGTATCAATTGCCAGGATGATTCTAACCACCTTCTTGTAAATTTCCCATTTAATCCTCCCAATATCCAAATAATCCAAATATTTTCATCCTTGGAACGCTAAAAAGGAGTAAGTAATGCTCAGGACATAAGTGGAGAAGGATGTGTCACAAACCTGTAAGCAGCAGAGGTGCTGCTTACAAGTGATTTCAGGACCCTACGGCCTAACCACTGCACGCACTGTCTAGCTAGTGCTGAATTGTGGCATTTATTTGTTATAAAACAATATGATTATAAATAGCACAATCATAAAAAATGTTATTATTCTTTATAGCAGTAATATCACCCCTGGCAGTATATCCTATGAGAATAATTCAACCAAAGAAAGAAAGCCACAATACAAGGACATAATAATGAATTATCAATGTGCATATTCAAAAGGAAGAATGAGGAAAGGCTTGTGGGATAAGACTTCATATCTCTGTATGCTAATATTGTTCACAGTTACTTTTAAAATTTTTCTATATTTGTTTTAAAATATTGCTTTAATATATTTGAAGTATTTTATAAGACGAGGCTAGTTTTATTAATCATGGAGGAACTTTCCTTTCCTAGATGAGCTAAATAACTCCATCATTAATTCTGTGATAGCTTCCTTGGAATTTTACCCATAAAACAATGTAATCGGGGTAATAATGATCACCCATATTTGTTTAACTAATATTACATACTGCTTTTAGCTATTTACATACATTAAAACAACATTCATACAACCTACTATGACATCCACATTACAGGAGACATAGCTAGGGCTCACTTACGTTAATTCATTTGCACATGTATTTCGGAGATAAGAGGCAGTAGGTGCAAAATCCAAATATCTGCACTCTTACTTCCAGCCCCGAACTCCACTCTGGGTCCCCTGGTTTTTCATAGCTGGACGAGTTCTGTCTCCTGGGTATAAGAATTCTGGCATCCAGCTCCCCCTATGACCACACAGTATTAGACATGAGATCCAGTGTCCAAGCTATTGCTCTGCCTGTATCCCAGACTTCATTGGTAGCCTTTTCAGAGCTTAAGTACCAGTTACTCTCTCAGCATTAACCAAGCATCTATTGAAGATTTTCCACATTCTCTGTAATTTCCAGGGGTCCCAAGGCCACCTTCAGGTTTGATGATTTGCTAGAAAAATTCATGGAACTCAGTAAAGCCATCATGTGCACAATTCAGGTTTATTATTAATGTTACAGATGAATATATGCAAAGGAAAGATGTGCACAGGCTGTGTCTAAAAGAAACCAGCCCTGAGCATCCAACCGTGCTCTCCCAATGGGTTAGGTAGACGGCACCAGTTCTCTAGTGGTGATGCCATGTCTGAAGTATTGCCACCAGGGAAGCTCACCTGTGCCTTGGAGTCCAGGGTTTTTATTGGAGCTCAGTCTCTTAGGCATGGAGGGCCTCCATGACCAACCTTAACCATTCAGTCTCTAGCTGCCTCCCCCTGCCCCAGGGACAACTGATACAACATGGCTTAGGGACCCACATGAACGGAAACAGGTGCTCCTCATGGGTCACACTGCTAGTCCATTGTGTGGTTGGCATCCAGGCTCCAGGTATACAAGGAACCCTCATCAAGAAGTTTTAAGGGCTTAGAGGTCATCTCTCAGGAGCTGGTCAAGGCCAGTCTTTCCTCTCTACATTCGGGGTTTACATGCCCAAGCCCACACTGAGTTAACTCCCCACTGCCCAGCAACAGAACTGACTCTGTTCCAACCAGTAGAAAGCTTTTAGTCCAGCCTCTTCCAGATGTATTTGACAAAAGTCCATTTTGGTATATGGATGCATAAAGCTCTGACCATTGTTTCGCATTCCATCGAAGTCACCTTGTTGAGGTGAAACATTTTATTTCCTGCCACTTTAAACTGACACATAAAATATTGTTTGCTTTTGGCTTATCACCAATGACACAAAAATAAATTTTTTATAGCATTTCGAGGTGAGTAAAATCATCTGCCACTGTATTGAAGGGTCTTTAGCTCTTGCCTTTCTTGTCCCATGTCTGTACCTTGCTCTGTTTGTTTTTTTCCATTAGTGTCAGAGTTCAGTGACATTTCTCACTGCTCCCAATAAGTCTTCTAGATTTAACTCCCTTTCTGCATTTTAAAGCACATTTTTATTTTTTATTGATACACAGTAAAATTGCGCACATTCCTGGGGTGCAGCGTGGCATTTCAAGAGAGGTACGGGGTGTGCAATGATCAGAGCAGGTAATAGACATATCTACCACCACAGATGGGCACCATTTCTTGTTTCCCTCCCCACTTTCTAATCTTAGTGATGCAGGAGCTCTACAATGAAGGTCGCCTGAGTGGAACCTCAGCAGAGAATACATGGATTCTAAGAAGGAAGCTAAGGTTCCAGGCTTGTTCTCACTGATATGTTCCAAGGCCTTTTTCCCCTCCGACAGGTTTTTGGCTGCATTCCAGAGAGCTGTAGACAGATGCTTTTAAATAATCTGAGTCATTGGGGAAGACACAGCTATCTGTCTTACCTACGGTTTCCTCATCTGTGAAAGATGTATAAGTGCATTGTAAAATTAATTTTATAAAATACTGTGATGGAAGACATCTCTAATACAAGTATATTTGGGTGGCTTTCCCAAATAGGCAAGGATTGATTAACCAATGATTGATATTTGGGTGAATGGCTAGAAATTCAGACAACAGAAAATTAGTTCCTCCATTCTCAACTTGTACAACACAAATCCAACACATACTCTCCTAAAGGGAGACGAGATAGAGAATTGCCCAGCGTAATGATGGAGAGAATGTTTTAGACCATGAATGATTTAAAAAATACTGAAGCAAAGTATACACATCAAGTAGAAAGAATTCTAGAACAAAAGTTTTAAATAGTAAGAGAAGATCATTTATAAATTAATCTCAAGTCTCCTCAAAATGAAGTATTGGTTTTTGAAAAGACTCACAATTGGAGGAAACTTTTGTGATCTCTTTTAAAAAGAGAGGGGAAAAAAACACACAATAAACTTCTGAATAAATTAAATCAAATGAATTTTTAATAAATAATATTTATGCATAACTTTCTACCAATAAATGTTATTTAATTTGAAATCTTGACAGAAGATACATATGCAATTTAATGATTTCTTTTGTTTAAAAATAGAAGATATGATTTGACCATAGATATGAAGAAATGTGACTCTTTTTTTTTGTCAAAAAAGAGAAAAATACTGCTGTCCCAACTTCTAATTTCATCTCCATTTTTATTTTGAACATCCAAAAAGATTTGATATCTATAACAAATAAATTAAGTTATGTTAAAAGAAAAAAAGATGAAAAGCTTCCTAATTCATTCAGTGAAAAATTTATCTACTCCTAAAATCTATGCCTGATGATGATAGAAACACAGAGTGAGAAAGAGAGAGAGACTATTATTTAAGGATACATAAACTAAATACTATAAAAACTGATTTGGGCCCTTAAAAAGCTGTTTCAGCACTGAGGAAAAAAAGGGAAGAAAATGCATAATCATAAAAACTTGACTTTTCTAATAATCAAATATTGCAGATTAACTTTTTTTGTAATCATGATTATAATATTATCAGGTTTATTAATTGTGTTGAATATGATGAGAAATAATGAATATAAATTTGTGAGCAGAAATTCCTCAATTTTTTTCAAGTCAAGGTGAAATTTTATTCAAGGACATTTGCTCAATTTAAATCATGCTTATGGCATAATCCTTGCAGTTTGATCAAATAAAATGAATGCAAACTAGTCCAAGTAAGAAAAAGTTTGTTCATTATTTGTATGTCCATGTTATCAATTTCATTTAAGAAATGTTTGCATTTATTTAGAAAAATGAAAAGAAACCTTCATAAAACTGTTCATAGGTTTTGAGAGTCAAACCAGTCTGAGCCACTTACTTTATAGAATAGATAATAGAAGAAATATCAGCTTTCTAAGAATGTCATGTATGTGAAATGAAATAAACAGTAAGATTTGTAATGTACTGGCACAGCAGTAATTTAAACCAGTTTTACAAATTGGGAAGGTATCGTGTGTGGAATAGTTCTTCCTTTGAAAAAGTCAGTAATGGCTAAAAGTAAACACAAGGGCTTTTTGCTAAGTTTCATTTTAATCTTTCCCTTTTCCCAAATAAACTGGTATTTTAAAAATCAGGTATTTAAATATATGTTGAAGGTTGCATCAATCATGTTTGGAGAGGTGCAGAGTGCTGAGGTCAACTTTGGAAATGATAGGGGAGGTCTATTAGGGGAAACGCAAGAAGAGACTTCTATGGCCCAAACCTCAAGGTTCTGCTCCCCTGAAATCACCTATCAGAGAACCTCAAAGGCTAGAAATCCCAGCCAACAGACTCCCCGGCCAGGAAGAAGAACCCAGTATGAAGCTTAGGAACAGGCCACAGCAGCCGCGGCTAACCCCTCATTTCTGTCCTCCCTATTACTCTGGCTATTTTTATTACCTTCTCTTAGCTATTTATACATTATATTTTATGACTTTATTTAGTTTATTCTGCTAGCTAAGATTTGTGTTTTAAATCTAAGATTTTCTTTAATCTTTGTTTCCACTTTTCATTATCTGATTTTTATCACATCTTGGTTTCTTCAGTGCCTATTTTATACCACTTTATCTTACCATCTTATGTTATGCTATTTTGGTTATTTTCATCATCTACTTTAAAGATTTAATTCTTATTTTTTTAAATTTTGCCCAATTTTACAAATGGTTTGCAGAAATGCTGACTAAAAGGAATCATCTTGGGGATCAGTCTAGTACCCAAGAAAAGGGAGTTGGAAGATTTTTTTTCTTCTAAAGGGTTATGCAACATCTCTTCTAGATCACTACAACGGATTCCCAAATTCCTTTTCTAGATAAATTATTTGTTTGTGAAATCATTCTGAAAGAGTCTGACCACTATCAAATCCCTTTATGCTCAGGATCCCAATATGCCTATTAGAATAACCAAATCCAGAACACTGACATCACCAAACGTTGGTGATGATGTGGAGCCACAGGAACACTCATTCACTGCACTTCCACTCCAGATGAGCCCGTGGACTTTGAAAGTATGAAGTCTTCCTCATGCACCCACAATTTATAAGGCATGGTGGGGAAGAGTGAAGATATTTACTTTTGTGGCTTCTTGATCTAGAATTCTGCTTTCACACATTGTATCTCTCTGGTGTTCCAACCCAAACTTGAAATATGTCTTCTTTAATTTCTCCCTAACCGATCTCCATTTCTCTCTCTTACCTGCTCACCTCTGCTTCTTGTTTGTTGGCTTTAGTCCCTTTTCTGGAAGTTGTCCTTCTCTTCTGGTGGGAGACATGGCTGCTAGTCACCCCAGCCTGGCACCATGCCCATGAACACTTTAATTTGCCAAGTTTTTGAAGGCATTTTTGACTAGTATTAATAAACAGATTTATTTATAAGAAATCCTCAGAGATGCCCCACAAAGAGTTATGTAAAATAGTATTTATTATATTCTTATGTATGATAGCAAAAACTAGAAATCACTGAGTATAAAATAATTAAACATTTAAATATGTGTTAGTATATCCATACTGTGGAATTTTGAGATCCTTCATAAATTTAAAAAAATTATCTTGATGTAACTTGAGAAGAAAGAGATAAAACAATATGTAGTTAATCTACTAATGTCTTTAAATATGTAAAATATTATGTATATGTGTATGTGCATACAAATAGATGGCAGATAGATGTACACACAGATAAATTTGTATAAAGCAATTTATCTATGTGATAGTAATTATCTCATTTTACAGTGTTTATAATTTTTGGATTGGGAAGTTAAATGTATTTTGACTTTATGCAATTTTATATTTTTCCCTATTTGGGCAAAGATCAGCTCATGAATAGGAAAAACATTACACCAATTAAATGCACAATTTTGTTAAAATAAAAACTATGTAAGGAAAGTTTGAGGTTATCTGAGTTTTAGAGTATTTTTTCTGACATCCAGAAATATCCAATTATAAGGCATTGTCTTAAGAAAATGTGATTCTATTGTTTGCAGCTGTGAATTGTGCTTCTTGTTTCTTACTAATTCATTTCAAGTAATGTGCTCCTTATCTCAGAGGAGACTGATTCAGAGGTGACTCCCTTAGGCATGAAGGCTTCGAGAGAAGAGAGCTGTTTACATTCATTTTCAGGGTTCAGCATCTTGTCTGAACTACTTATATCTGGTTAGCTCAAAATTTACTGTTGCTATTTTAACTGTTCCCAGAAAACCATTAGAGGGCTTTATCTAGCGTGTGTCTATGAATATTCATAGACAGTTGCTTCTGTATTAGAAACCACACCCACATCTCTGCAGTCTCTGCGGCATGAATAAAGGTGTCCTCTGGGATTCACAGGGCAACATGAAAATTTGACACCAGCTGCCTGCAGAATGCACATAAGATCTGCTTTCCTGTGTTGCTTTTTATAGGAAATCCTTTCTGATTTGCTTTTTTGTATCATGGAAATATTTTAAAGCTTCCATTAACTGTTTTACATGACTGGGTTATCTCAAAATATTTATAAAATTAAAATTGACATTTTCTAAAATCAGAGAGAGATAGAAAGCTTTAAAAACTACATATATACTGCTCCTGTATTATTTGGGGGCATACAGTAAAGCAACATTTTGCATATTCACATGGCAATGAATGTAAAAAGACAATTAAATATATAGCCAGACATGATGGTTCATGCTAAGCATCTCAATGAGGCAATCATTTTGAATTTGAATTTGATATACGGATACAGAGGCATATGTGAATCAATATATGGGTAAATGCTGGCAACTTGCCTAGGATCACACAGCTAGATAGCTAAGCTCATTATACGAATATGTTTTGTTCATATGCATCATTTATGAATGTCTACACCAAGTAACACACCAGTCAGTGGGAACTCTCCTGTCCCTGGGGGTCATAGGAAGCCCCCCACTAATTTTTGTGTCAGTTCTTGAGGCCTCTTCTCTCATAGCCTTCTCTGTCTTATAAGTTGTCTTCTACCTGCACTAAATAGCCAAAAATGGAAACCACTGCTCTTTGATAACTGACCACTCCTGCCCCCGCCCCCCCCCCCAAACCAATGAACCCACAGACAAAACATGGATGAATTGAAGACTTCTGAAAGTTTTCATTTGGGGAGAAGAATTTAAATCGCAACATTGAACTTACTCCAAATCTCTCTTTGGCCTGTGCTTTTTCTAAAAAGTTCCCACCAAGGTTTCTTTGAACAGTAGGCTAAAAAGCATCTGACCTTCCCTTTTGACTCTCTTCCCCCTATTTTTTAATCTAAAAACATTTCAAGTCTCCAATTTGCAAAATAATTCAATAGATTTGCACATATTAAATTTGCTCATCTAAACTTATTGGTATATTTTCTGAACAAGGCTTTTCTCATTAACTTGATATACCTTCCTTAGAAACAGTTGGAGCTGCTTAGCATAAATCATGAGGGTTTTTGTTTTTGTTTTTGTTTTATTGGACACATAATGCTTCCTCTTACGTGTGAGTACCCTGGGTACCATCCTTCATTGTCTTCTCACATGATCTTCTTGCTGTATACCCTTTTCTTCTCTAGGGCTTCCAGCTCCTGTTCCTTGTATAGTGACTCTAAATTCCTTCTCAGTTTCTACCTCTCTATATGCCGCAACCACATGTGCAGATCAGCTTTATGGGTATATAGACTTGGAAGCCTCTCAAGTACCTTGAGCTCAACATGTTCAAAGCAAATCACTATATATCCCAAAGGAACCTACTTTACTTTGTTTTGTCTATACTCTACAGACTTTCTAATACCACCACTATCTTCACAAATACTCAGTTATCTGGGAGCCATTATGAAATCCCACTGTTTCCTTATAGGAACGTGTGATTGCTAATGGACATCTGAATTCTCTCAGTCTTTCCTTTCCAACTGCATTAGCCCTCCTTGAAACCCTATTTTGTTCTCCCTAGACTTTAGAAACTGCCCTTTTGCCTTTGATCTATTAAACTTCTAGTACATTGTTATTCCACTTGTGCCAGAAAAATCTTTCTGTACCATAAATCTGACATTCCCTTTTCTGCTCCTTCTGTAAGGTCAAGCCCAAGGACAAGGGCCTGGAGTAAAGTCCTTCACAGTCTGGCTTCAGGTGGCCACCAGCCTTACCCATTTCCAAGTCCCTCCAGGAACCCAATGTGGGGTCCGGTTCCTTCCCACCTTTTTCAGTGAGCTTTATTACATTTTTTGTTTTTATATTTCTGTACCTGTCTAAATGTTATTACTTTTGCCTTGAAAGACGCTGTCCAATCTTTCATTCCAATGTTTCATTCTAACCAGAAAACCTGTCACCTTCCATCAAAATCTAAACCAGAAGAATTTTCCCTGTGCAGCCTTCCTTGGCCTGTGTCCCTTTCTGCTTAGCCTCAATGCCCTCTCCGTCCTGTTGTCTAGCTGCTCTTCAGCCCTCTGTTAGAGCCTAGCTGTATCACATCACAATTAGCAATTTAAACCTTAGTCTCCCCATTGAGAGTGCAAGTTCCCAAGTCAGGATTGAATCGCGTTGGAATTTCTACCCTTCATCTGCAGTGCGGTGTCTAGAGCAGGATTCTAACTAAATGCCTGCCATTGAATTAAATGATGGCTGACACATATTTATTGATGTTTGGAGACAAACGGGCTTCAGACAAGCTCTTGACCTCTTTTATGTCACAAAGTTTCTCACCTTTGCCAAGCTTTAGTCAGGCTCCCCTGAGTCCTCTTTCAGGCAAGACCTGGTCCTTGGGCCTTGTCCTAGGCTTATCCAGTCGAGTAGCGGCAAGAATCCTGCTACGTCAGTTTAGCAAGAATCACCCTCCCCTGGATACCTCCTCTTAGTGATTTTCTATCCTCCAATTCCCTCACTCTGCTTCTTAGCTATCAATCCTCAAATGTCTTTTTTGTTTTATATTTGTAGGTTATCTCTCTCCCTGATGTCAATAGTCTTGACACTTATTGCAATAGTCCTGAAAAAATCTTCCTTATGATTATAACAAATATCAGAATAATTTTTTTCATTAACACTGACTGCCACATTGTTCTTTTATGTCCCTTTTGCACATAAATGAAAACTTTGAGAGGAAGCTGATTCTTCCAGATCTTTTTTTTAAACTTCTACATATCTGAAGCTAATGAACATATTTCATTATTATTGCAACCTATGAAACTGTTTTTTTTTTTAATTTGTTCTCAGAGAATGACGTATTCATGTGTTAGCATTTGAGTGTCTATAGCCAGGATAATAGACAACACTTTTAGTGTCTCATTAGTACTTTTGTGCTCATACATATATATGTGAGGCTTTGGTTTATAATGAATGTAAGGATATAAGGATATGTATATCTAAATTATTAGTCAAGTTTCCTCAGAGAAACAGAATCAAAATAGCATAGATAGAGATCCAGATAAGAGATTTACTATGGGATTTGGCTCAAATTATGGGAGTGATTATGGAAGCTTTGAAGTCCCAAGATGGAGAATCAGGAAAACTGATGGTATAATTCTATCTGAGAACCAGAACGACCAATAGTGCAATGGTCAATCCAAGGCCAACGACCTGAGAACTGGAGCTAGGGGGTTCTGGTCAGGGGAAAGTGTACTTGATGTTTTTGAGCTTGAAGTATTTGAAATGGGCAATAGTATGTGAGCAAGAGATGGGTGTTGGGCTGGATCACTGTCAGCCTCTGGCTTTTACTTTGAGTAAGACTGGGCCACCTGAGAGTCTGCAGCAGATGAGTGGCAGAGCTCATTACTTTCTTGGAGAATCACTCAGGTTGCTGTGTGAAGCACAGGCCATTAGGGCTAGGGACATAAGCAAGGAGAGTAATTAGGAGGTTATTGTAATGCCCCAGCGGGAAAATGATAGCAGTTTTGGCCAAAGTGGTGAGAGAAGAAATGATGAGCAGTGGAATGGACTGTGGAAGCATTTTGAAGGCAGGTCTGCAGGATTTGAGGGCAGAGAAAGAGGAGTCAAGAATGACCCCAAGGTGTTTTGTCTGAGCTACGTGACAAATGAAATTGCCATGTCCTAGGCTGGGAGGGATAGTGATTTGGGAAGTGGAAGTTGGGTAGTAAGAATATCAAAAGCTTTGCCTTTAAATATGTTACAATCTATAACTAGCACAGTCTCCTAGAAAAGGAATAAGCTGCATCTCTCTTCTTGCCAAGAGAGCAGCCGACTCAGAGCTGCAGCTGTGCCCATGCGGTGGCTTGTGGGCTGAGATGACTGGACATTGGAAAGCGATGTGCGCAGCTCGTTTCAAAGCCTAGTGGGCTGGAAGATGGTTGTTCAAGTCTTCAATGTTAAGGACAGCCTTATTATGTTCCACCAAGATAAGAGCACTATTCTAATTAGATAATTAAGCCTCATGGCATTTTGGCTTAGATAGAACTCTACCTACAGAGAGCCTGGATTTTTCTCCTGAGCTCTGAAGCACAGACTGCCTTCTCAGCTCCTGGGATTTTTAACATATGGAGGTATCACTTCTAGCTAAGAGGCTTGCAAAGGGTGCTAACATTGCCTCAAAAATAAGACATTATTAATGTCATCTTTCCTTAAAATTATAGGCAACCCTGGAAGTTGAGGTAGACATTTATATCTTTCAGAACTCTTGTGCACTTCATATTTAAGTATTTAAGCCCTTGCATGCAGAGACTCTATGAGGTGGGTGGGACTGACAATTATTATCATTGTCAGCTAAGAAATTTAAAGTTTTAGGGAAAGAGAGAAAAAAACTAAATTGGAAGTACTGAGTAGCAGCACAGGGTCGCAGAGGTGATTGTATCCAAGTCTGGATGAGGAACAAGGTGTGTTAACTCTGAGTTCAGTATTCTTCCCAGCAAAGCACACAAACATAATTAGAGAAAATTTATCTGTGCATTCCTTAATCTCTTCTGTAGGTTTTCTTTTGGAACAAACAGAAACCCCTGCAGTCTAGTTTATGTTAAAGGGTTGTTGGGAAATAATTCAAGAAGGCTATTGGCAAATGAAGGATGGATTTGCTTTTATTGAGTGGTCATAAAATATCTTACATAAGCAATTGGAGAATATCCAGTTCTTTCTGGTTGCAGAGAAACTTGTCCCCCAACTCCTGGAAACAGGAATTTTAGACACAACCAATGAAGTTCAAGCAAACAACATTACCTCATCAAAAGAGGTTTTCATTGGCTGTTCACTTTCCAAGTAGCTTTAATATAAGTTTCTAATACTTTAACCCTGTGTGTATAAATCTATATAGTACAGCATTGTAGCTAACTCTTGATAATAAAGCTGTTTAGATTAAATAAGCAAATGCCACTTATTTTCATTCAAAATGTACAAGCAATACTAGTGGTCAATTTGACATTAAAAAAATCAATTTTCTTTTTTTTGCTGACTCATAATGACTCAATTTTCATGCTAGAATGCTATAAAAATATTAGTCCAAACAAGAAAAAAGAGCAAAGACAATCCTAGTGATGCCTTGCTGTGTGTACCAAACCTTCTGTCTTCTGAAATAGCCCCTTTCTCCATGGTATCTATCTCCTTACCCATCTGTGTTCAGCAAGCTGGGGCTTAGTGTTGAGTTTAGGTGTTGGAAAGTTAAATAGAAATCTACACATGTGGAAAAATGATGAAGACAGATAAAGGATTAGACCAGCACTAGAGGGATCCAGGGATTAGAAGACTCCTGTAGTTAATCATGTCCTTCTACAGTATAGGAACACCTTCTCCAATACCCTTCTTCCCAGTCCCACTAATCCTCTAGGCAGAAGTAAAATCCTTTCTCTTCTATTTATAGCAGTTCCCATTATTCTGGTGCCACCTGCCGACTCTCCCCCCACCCCCGGCCCATTTGTTCTTTTCTACTGTTACATGACAATTCTGTGCTGAAGTTGTGACCTGATTATATTGTTAGGTAATATTTTTTATTCCGTTTTACCAATTAGCTTGTAAATCCTGTAAGGACAAAAATTAAGTGTCACTTTTTTTTAACAGCACTCAGAAACTAAATAATAAACACCCAGAAATTGGCTGATATTAAGATGATTTGAGTCAGACTCCAGAATAAAGGCCAGAAGATGACCATACTTCCTAAGAGGACAAGCACCATCCATTCCAGAAGAGAAGAGCTGGGTCTTTTTTCTCCTTCATAATTCACAGACTTAGTTTCTTGAGTCGTTATGCAGTGAGCTTGGAAAAGAGCTAGACTTGATGCCTATCTCTGTCTCTATCTGTGTGGAAAGTTTTAATACATTATTGGATTTCCAGAGGCTTCACTTTCCTTGTCTGTAAAATGGGGGGAAACGGAGCCTACTTCCAAAAATGATCCTAGGGATTTTAGACAGATGTGCAGACCCACCTTTCTTTCTGTCCTCTTTACTGTCTCTCCTTCACGCTGGGCAGGACTCATTCATCTTGGATATTGAGCAAGAAAATGTTGCATTAGGAGGAAATTTCTAGCATCACCCCCTACTTGACTCATTCCTGCCATGAGATTCTGAAAAGCTTTATTTCTGTCTTGACTTCCCTCATCGCCTGTAGTCAGTCCCCAGCAGTAAGTGTATTGAGAGCATCCAACTTGTGAATTAAGGGGTCTTGAATTACATTTGCTGTCATCCATCTGCTGCAGTCTAATGAATCGTGAGCCTCTGAATTCCAAGTCTGCATCCTTCACCTTTTCCCCTAAGTGCAGGCTCCAGGTTCTCTCTGACTTTTTTTTTCTACTCAACTTTTTGATTCCATGATGTTAAGAGAGTGTCAAACTCAACTGTAGTTCACATTACTAGGATCTAGACATTGTTCTTTGCCACCTTCCTATCTTTAAGACAGAGCTGGGCCATCTTTGTCTAGCAGGGAATCTCCTGTCATGAGCCACAGACTGGCCTGGGTCTATGTTATCCCTACCAATAATGAGCCGTAAGCTTTGACCTTTTTGGATATTACTTTTCATTACTGCAGTTAATATACACACCCTTCTTGGCTGGTTAATTCATTCACTCTTCCACGTTTTCATCTGTCTGAGCTCACATCCTACTTTGTACCCTGGCCTAAGCCCTAGGATACAGAGTGAAATAACTGGAGTGAGTTCCATTGGTTTTGATCTGGCCATATCTCAACTTCACCTCACACTGCACTTATCCCAGTATGACTCATAGCTGAGCCTGAATCATCCTTAAAATCTAACTTAAACTGTTTAGAGAAAATGAGAAAATGAAGAAAATCTTAACAGATCCTAATGCATGTTGAATAATTTAGATATTTCCAGAAGTCTTTCATTGGTCACCAAACAAACAAGCAAGTTACCTTTTCTAAGTGAAATCATTTACAATAAAAGTAAAGAGATTAACAAAAGGATAGATTGGAAAGGAAAACATACTGGGAAGTTTAGTTAAGTCACATACTGTTCTTTCTTAGAGAAGGGCAGAGAATGCAGCAAAATAAATTTAATGCAGGACTCGGTCTCCTCTGCAAAAAAGCTTTAGTCTTAATAGATGGCTGATTTGTTATTAGTTCTAATAAAGTTAATGGAAATGAGCAAAACCTTTCCAAGTATTTCTTGCTTTTACTTTAAAAAAATCAATATGTGCTGTCCACTGAATGACAATTAAATATGAAACCAATATGTAGACTTTGCAGAATCTTCCAGAACTGTTTGCTTTAAGTGAAAAACTGCAAGGACTCCAATGCTTTAATGACCACTCACTGCTTACCCCACTGGTGGTCCGACTTGGGTCCTCTGAGCTAATTTGAGCAAGCACAGGGAATATTAGTGGTAGTGGCTCCTCTCTGGGTAGAATTGTGGTTAAGCCATATACTCCAGCCTGAGTTTCAAGGGTCCTATGGAGTCTCTTTCTCTGCCAGGTTGACTTGGGTTTTATATATGGAAGTGAGTCCACATTACAGCCAGAGTTCAGCCTTGTTTGTAGGATCTCACCTTGATGTCCACCTTAGAGCTTTCTCTGCCCCATTCATTACCTCCCTTATGAATATTTTTATTATTATCCCATCTAGACTCATGAATAAGGTCCTATTCTATGCAGTTTGTCAATTATTCTATTAGTGACAACAAGTATTCATTGAACAATAACAGTGTGCTTGTTCAGGTTAGGTTAGAGGAGGAGCAAGGTTGAGATCCTCCTACCTCCACATAGATTTCAGTCTAGTGAGGTGACTAATGTTTAATAAGGAATTACTATAAAATGTGATGGGTGTTAATCAGGACAGTACACATCATATGTCCTGGAGAGGCCAAACCCTGAGTTCTGATCAATTAGGACATTTCATAAAATCATGGCAACAGTTTATCTGATGGCCAAGAATCCTTCCCCTTCTCCCTGCATTTCCCTACACCATTCTTTCCCCACCGGATTCTATTCCTCAACACTGACCACTTCAAAATTCTTAATTGACACCTGTTTCACTCTGCTATGGCTGCCTGGTCAATTCTACAACTACCCTTTTTTGCAAGGCCAGTCTCTTCCAGCAGGACTCTGGTGTATGCCTCAGATTAACTTCTGTGTCTTACTGTCTGGCCTCCCTGTGTGTGATGACAGGCCTGAGATCCTATGCAGATCAGTCTACAAGCTGCAGAGACCCCTCCCCATATCTCAGTTCCTCATCTGCAAGCATATCTGCAAACCTGAACTTGAACTGACTTTCTGTATAGCTAAACTGAGTCAATGCCTTCTTAATACTCAATGCAGTGTTTGCATACAGAGCTCATACCCTCTTATAGAACACGTGGTCCACTTCAAGGCCACTGCAGTACTATTCACACTTTGATGAAGGAATTATTATTTTTTATGTAAAAATTAATATATATAAGAATCAAAAAGAGATAACACATGCAAAAACTTCTTCCTGTAATGCACAGTATGCATATAAACTATTAGAGTTGCTTGCTAAGGAGCATGAAAGAAGCATTTTAACTGCCAAGAGGGACTTGCTTATACCCAGGAGAGTAAGATCTATTCTTCTTTGAGCGTCAGTTTTCTCTCCTATTAAATGACTGGGTTGAGCTGGGTGGCTTTCTAGCATTAACATTGATTCCATGAGATGATTGTATCATTTAATGCTTAAATATTTCAACATGATCAATTAATAGGCAAATCTACTATCAACAGACATTTATTACACTAACAACCACTGCAAGGAAGCATTTTGAGTATTTGGAGACAAGCAATGATTTAACATCTGATCATGCTTGCTGAGGAATGCATCTAATTTGGAAAGGATCTGATTTTACATAGCATGTATGGAAAAATGCAACTGTCAGCATGCATTTAAATGTTGAAGAAATGATACTGGAAATGAGGAATGCAGCAAACATTTACTGAGCCACACTGTGAAGGTGCATCATTTAATCCTCAGGATCAGCGTGCATGATTTGTATTGGCATCAACATTTTGCAGGTGAAAGATATAAAAACCAAGATAACTGATAATCTAATCAATGTAAAATTAACCAGAATTTATGATCAAGTTAATTATATGTCAAAATTTAGGGTTTTTTTTTTCACTTAAAAACTTTGATAGATCAGAAACTCTAATCTCCTTACCATGTAATCTACTATCCATTCTGGGAAGGTTTTTGAAGGTGAAAAGGATACTTTTAACAGTTACTCTGGGACAGCAGACATAAAACAGCTGACCAGAGCAAACAGGGAATCATGATCATCACATGTATTGAAATTTATTTAAACTTTCTCACTGGGGAAAAACAGAAAGATGTATTAGGAATTTATAGCAGGATCGAAAGCAAGTATCCCAATCAGCGCCCCAGAAGAGGTTGCACCCTCTTCTAGTTGAGCTAGAAGAGGCTACCTTCTAGCTTGGCTTGAGCCTGATGGTCTTCACCTGCAGAGTGCTGACAGCCTACAGTACTTTTCCTTCACAAACCAAACCTGGAAGCCTGTAGCAGGCTAGTTCTGTGTTAATGAATTTGGGGCCACAAGATGGGTCCCCAAAGAACTTGTGAACTTGCTTTCTCAGCGCTGTAGTTGCTTCTACTCATGACCCTAAATCTGCTACATTTGTTGTAGTGGTGTTTCAAAGTCACCGATGCCCCAGGACTGATCCATATCCCTCTCTTAGGCACATGATGTTTGGCAAGTTGTGTAACCTGTCATTGCCTGAGTCTCCTCATCAGTGAAAAGGGGGAAGTAATAGCACCTATGTAATGAAACATTTCTTCTAAATGTATTAGCTACTTTGGGTGTTAGCATTAAATCATTGAAAATGATTTTCTGACACTTGGAGTATCATTAGTAACAAAATGATGGGTTTGAAGTTATGAGTCTTAGGTGACGTCCCAGATCCTCCGCAGAATGTTCTGTGGCACATCACGTGATTTCAGAGTTTGCCTATGGGGCAGAAGAGTTGTTCAGAGGGCAATTAGTTACAAACCTTTCATCATCTCCAAACATTTGAGAATAAAAAAAAAAAAAAAAAAACAAAACAAAACAGAACCCTTCTCCATGCATGATCCAAGTTCCAATGTTGAAAAGTATTCCAGATTATGAACGCAGTGCAGGGGGAGCTAGGTTTGCTTGGAGGAGGCTTCTGTGGTGCATTGCAGAGAAACGGGAACAGCGGTGCTGAATCCAGTTATAGAAGTCAATTCCAATTCCCCTTCCACCCCCAGCGAAGGAGCCAAAGACACCCAGAGCACAGGAGTTCATCAGTGGGCCGGGGTGGGGTGGGGGTCCCCAGAGCAGTTTTCCAGAGGAAGATCATAAATCAGATGGAAGAAAAAGGTCTCTGTACTGCTTTAAATTGCCATACAAATCAGATTAAATGCAGAAATCTCCAATTGAAAACCCTGTTAAAATAAAATGGTAAAAAATGTTGTTTTTGTTTGTTTGTTTTTTGGTGAAAACCTGTGTTTTAAAAGAGCCTAATGAGATTACTAGTCACTACATTTGAAGGCGATTGTGAAGCTTCCCTGAGGATCCCAGCCTGCCGGGACCAGGGCCTGGCACTGCGTGGGTGGCTTTTCCTTGCTTACTCCTTATTCCCCTCGGGCCGGACTACCCCATTTCCACCTCGAGAAGCTGATTGAGTTAAGGGCCCCAGGTGCATGAACTCGCCATTTCCAGGCTTGTTTTTTTCTCGTTAGTAAACCCCACCATCATTCAAGGATGTCAAGCAGAGAAATTTCATAAAACGCACTTAAAACTTAAGTGGTTGAAAGAGCTCGTGGTTGCCTAGCAAAGGCGCCTTCCGAGGTAAGCAATGTGACAGTCTGAAGAAGTCTCCAGGGAAGAGCGGAAACCTGGCCTTTGCTGGAGCTGTAGCCTGCCTGCTGTCGTCCGGGTGGAACATGTTCAGCACTTGGGGAAACTTGCCTACCTAATGCTGTGTGTGGCCATGTGGTCACTAGAGTTCCTGTCACTGTCTCAGCTATGACTGACGGAACCATCATGCTGTTAGAATCTTGGACTCTGAGATGTGGCACCTGGGAGCAGCTCCTGATTTATTATGGAACACGGCATCTTTGTCCATCCCTGGTCAAATTCCTTGCTTACCTCATTTTTCTGTGAAAGATGCCACCCTGCCAATGCGTGGTACTTTTGCAGGGTTTACTTAAAGAACAAATACCTCTAGCGTGAGCAGCATGGCAGGCACATGCTGGTGCTCAGGAGGAACCATGGATAGCCACAAACACCATCTTCCAGGAGCTTGAAGCCCTGGACGGAAGAGAGGGACCTTTATAATGTGGAGGGACTACTTTGAACATGGGAAGGAAACATTATAAATTACATTATGGAAAACATCACACAGCAAATGTTGGGACAACCAGTCTTGTTAGAGAACGGGACGTAAGAAACAGAACAGCAAAAGTCACCAGTGAGACATTCGGAGCCGGCTATGAAGGGCAGGGTCAGGGTCAGGTGCTTTGGTTTCATTCCGTTGGCAATTAACAGATATAAACATTTCTGAGCAAAAGAATGGCATGGTCACCTTTATGGGCTTGAGAAGGTTTATTTATGATGGGTATAAACTTCAGTCAGAAGGCCAGTCAGGCGATTGCTGCGATCACGGTCAGAAAGTCCCAAAGTGGCAGGCGGAGCCAGGGTCGTCAGGGAGGAGAGGGGCCCGTGGATTCCAGAGATTTCAGAGACAGGAGGAACGGTATGGTGGGTGACGCCTTCACAGGTGAGAAGGCGCCCAGGTCATTGCCTGCACCAACTCTGGTTGACAGGAGGATAGTGATGGTGGGGACCCAGCTGTAGATTTTGGCATCATCCGGACACTGGAGAGCATTACTAGAACGAAGGTGCATGATGACCACAGGAAATAATGTGTATTATTTATTAACCTGAAGCCCCCGAATTAAGTAGCAAGGACCTTAATGACAGAGACTTTGGTTTTATTTTTAATGTTTTAATTAAAATACAATATATATTCAGAAAAGTGCCCAGATATCAAATGTGAGAGTGTCGCTTTCCCGAGGGCCTGCAGGATAATATCATCTTCCTTGGGTCCTGGAAGACACTTTCAGGGCTCCTCTCCGTCCCTTCTACTTCTGCCCAGAGATAACCTCTATTCCCATCTAGTTTTGCCCTTTTTTTAGGAGCACAAGTTATCTATTGTATACTCTTTAAAGCTAAGACTTCAAATAATAGATCGAGAGCTACCTTCAGACCTGGATGGCAAGGGTAGAAACGGACTCAGCTGCTCTATTGTCAAGTGCTTTGGCCCCATGTCCATGGGTTTAAAAGACCAACTTAAGACTGTTACTGCTTTATTCCATTGGAAACAATTTCCTTTACTCGGTGGAATGTGAAATGAAGACAGGTAAACCTCTCAGCTGTATGTGAAACAAAGGATCTGAAAGATGCTTCCCCAGTGCATCTGCAGTGAGAACGCGTGGGGAGGGAGTGTGCAATGATTGCCTCAAAGGGAAGCTCACAACGGATGCTCTGCTAGAGCACAGTGATAAAAAAGAAAGCCGATTGTAATCCTGAATTCAAACAGGAGCCCGGGTGACCTGCCTGCCCCTTACCTTGCACAAATGTAAGAATATGCCTCTCACTTTCAAATTCCTGAGTTAACAAGTACTAATAACTCGTGTTTTATGAAGGAGACTCCCCGAACATGAGCTCGCTGTGGGGGACATGCACATGGACTGCCGCAGTCCGGCTGCAGCAAAATAACGGGGGGGGGGGGTGACGAGCAACTTGTGTACATTGATACAGCAGGAGTGGGAGCCATTTATTGTAGGACAGGAGGGGTATTTATACATTCCACACAGCTTATCTAATTAACATAAACTCGATACAGCAGTCAACCAATAAGAAATCTCCACACTTAATGGCTCGCTGGCGTTACTTCACAGACCACTCCCTCTGGCAAAATGCCAGGCGCCATCCAGACTTGTTTACAGACTCTAACATTTCCCCCTTTTGTTTAATTTAAATAACGACCATAGTGGTTTTTACACAAACACCATAAATAATCTGCTACAAGCAGAAGGGGTGGATACAAAATGCCGCAATACCAAGCCAATTGATGGCTCCATGCAAGAAGCCCTTGGAAAAATTATACCAGCAATGACACTGTTAGCAAAGATATCGAGTTACAATTTGTTGTAGATTACAGTTTGTCTCAGTCCAGGTAAAGCAGTGTCTCAATAGATTAACTCACAGTCCAGGTAAATCACAGTCCAGGTAAGTTCTGCAGGCAGCTAGATTAAATCACAGTCCAGGTAAGTTCTGCAGGCAGCTAGCTTGATACGAAGTCTCGTCTGGTTCTCAGCAGCACTGGAAATTTTTCCACCCTGGTCCTCACTGGCACTGGGACAAAGCAGGAACTCCGGCAATGCAGGCTAAAGAAAATCCTGTAGTATTCCAGCGGGCGGGCGCTAAGAAAACAACCTTCTGAACAATTTAGCACATTATCTCAAGGTTTTTTACATTTGAAATAAGCCTTAATAGTGTTCATTACTCATTAGCTTCCAGGTGTGGGAGAACCATTGTAGCTTAGTTATTGGCCTTGGAAATGATCAAACTTCAGGGACGAGGGCCATCTTCTGCCTGCAGCATCCTGGGCAGCCACAGATGGCCCCGGGGAGAGTCTGGGAAGCGTCCCGGACTCAAACTGCCACCGGGCACAGGGAGCAAGAGCCTGCGAGACTGTGCCTCCGGGTCAGGTTTGGATTTGGGTTCTCACAGTGGCGTTCCGCTCCCCGGGTGGGGGGGCGGGGAAGAGCCCGCTGCTGTTGCTTGGAAAGTCCTTGCTGCGCCATGACCGGCTTGCGCACATGGCAGCCACTGCTCCCATTCATATACCCTCCGGTAACGAAAAGTATTCAGTAATAGCCTTTTGCTGCAACTTTTTTCCTGATAATCCTTCCTCCTCTGAACTTTCTTCTTTCTGAATAGAGTTCCTGGGCTTCCATCAACACATGCCCTAACTATTCTTGGTTCCACTGGGGTGCCTCCTTCCCTTAGTAATTTACTTCTCACCCCTTCCATATTTTCATCACAAAGACAATACAAAACACCAAGACAAAACAAGACACACAAACATACTGTATCAATCTTCTCCATTTTCTCAAAATGGCCATTTTTCCTCTCTCCCTATCTGCCTAGGGACGAGCAGATTTGCTCCCATCCTATCTTCGGACGGGCAGCTTTGTTTTTCGTCACTTACCCCCGAGTGTCCCGGCGATCCCCGTACGGGCCACCATCTGCCGCAGGCCAGAGGCAGCAAAATAACCGGGGGGGGGGGGGGGTGACGAGCAACTTGTGTAGATTGATACAGCAGGAGTAGGAGCCATTTATTGTAGGACGGGAGGGGTATTTATACATTCCACACAGCTTATCTTAATTAACATAAACTCAATACAGCAGTCAACCAATAAGGAATCTCCACAGTTAATGGCTCGCTGGAGTTACTTCATAAACCACTCCCTCTGGCAAAATGCCAGGCGCCATCCAGACTTGTTTACAGACTCTAACAATGTACGAAATGTTCATTATTTCTCTGGGTTCCTCATCTTTGCCATCCGGCTTTTCCATGGATGTTTTCAGCATTCATGCATATCTTTAACAGAATATTCCAGGAAGATAATAAAACAGTTCCCTGTAGAGTCAAGGATGCTTCTACTAACATCATAATGTTTTCTAACATACTAATGTTTTCCATGTGCAAGGCTCTTCCCTAACTTCTATACCTACATTAGCTCATTTAATCAGTATAACAACCTCAGGAGCTGGGAACTGTTATTATGACTTGCTTTTGAGGCAAATAATGCACAAAGTTCCCCGAACTTGACTTCATCTGTGTAAGTAGTGTCGTCGAGTCAATCACAGGTTTTTCTGTACCAAACTATCTACCACACTCTGCTGCCTCTTAATAATGTGTGAACAACAAAGGTTATAACAGTCCAAATGCTAATTTATTCAATGAACCTAATCTCAGTCACTTCTACGAAGTACATACTTCTGTGTTCTGGTTGTAATAAATAGGACTTAGATATATTGACAGAAGGTAGATAAATAAATGCCCCAACTACAGAAGTGGAAATAAATTCCCAAGTTCAAACTTTCAGTCCAAGGTTATTCAGAGTCAGAGCAGAGCTAGGAGCAATTTCAAGTTCTTTGGGTACCCGGCTTCAACTGTGATTGGAGGCCCCTGGATTTCAGCTGCAGTGCTGTACAGAAGAATTTGTTCTAGCAACTTTTTCATACCTGCTGGTTCAATTCCTTTGCCACAGTTCCATTTCTTGTTTTTATTCTGCTCATGATCAAAATAGGTTTCCACGGCCTCTCTATTTCTGTAGCTGGAGGTAGATGAGAAGACTAACTCCCACATTTTGGATCAACCCTGCAGTACCTCAATTTTGCTTAATATACATTCCCAAGCATTCAGTTCTGGGAACTGTGAAGCTGGGGTTGCAGGAAAATTGATGGTGCTAACTAGAAGTCATTCTGTATGAACCAGACTGACAGCCATGCTGTTGTATATTCACGTGGCATAATCAATGAAGCCAAGGAAATGAGTGTAAAAGCAGTTGTATGTTGGCCGCTGCAATTTCAATCTCCCTCCCCTTCAACCTGTGGAGTACTGTGATATTACATGCACCAGGTGCCTTAAGGCCACCTGGTTCCTTACAGGTTGCATGGAGACACTGATATTTCAGTGATGGTAATGAGGCATCCACAAATCACAAGCATTAGTTTCTGCGACTCCCAGGTCTCCCCTTATAATATTTTTCATTTTACTCCTTAACAGAGGGAACAGATATTTCAGAGAATAGTTCTCCAGGGCCCTGACAATTCTATGCTGATTCTCAAGTCATATGAATGGGTGTGTCAATGCAAGGCATTAATAACATCCAGGAAACTTTAAAAGTTGCAACTGGTCCCTGTCTGAGGACATAGAATGGCAGAGCCCATCGATACTTTGCTTTGTTTTTTTTTTTCCCTAAACCACTATGACTTGCAAAATTCACTGTAAAGATTTTCCTTATTGAACAAACAATAAAAAGGAATGCAAACTACTTGGCAAAATTCAAAATGCCATATCGATTTATACATGGCTCTGTGAGTTGTAAACCTAGAACCATACACACATGATTATCTTGCAGGAAAACAAATATTGCTTTTTTTAATTTAGGAAGAGTGTTTGATGAGTAACCTGCAGCAGGGTAAAGAGCATGGATTTGGATTCAGAAAGACGGGAGTTTACATTCAGCTTTAGCACTTGTAAAAATGGGAGTTCATAACCCACTTGAATCAAAGTGTGAAATATGATATATCAAGAACTATGTAATGTTTTGAACAACCAATAAAAAAATTAAAAAAAAAAGAGACATGATCTGTCAGAGCCTTGGGTACTAATCTGCAAAATAAAGATATCCCACCCACCCATGTGTGCATGTGCACACACATACACACACACACACACACTTGTGAGGGCTGAACGAGATGACCTAAGCAAGGTGCAAGGTGCTCAGCAGAATGTCTTCAAGTTTTCATAAGGTTTTATATGTAAATCATTGAAGGAATCATTGTTCAACATAAAAAACAAATAATTGGTTCATTCCAGTCAAAGTGCCAGAAAGAGGAAACCTATTTCAGTGGTTTTATGGTTGGGTATTTTTATGCTTGTTCCTCTGTTCGGGATAAATGTTCATAGGGACATTAGAATAGTGCTGAATGACTAGGTGGACGTCTTCTTGAAACCTGCTCCATAATGGGGCCATTGTGACCTCATGGGCCATGGGGGAGTTGCATTAGAACATATCAACAAAGTGTGTTGTCATGGAAACAACATGGGACAGGGGCTGGCTGTTCAGGTGTCTGGTTGCATCTGACTGCAAGCTAACAAGGGATCAGCCTCTCTGGCGCCAGTGTCCCCACCGGAACACGAGGAAAGTGGCCTGGTGGCCTTTACCGCCTGAACCCCTCTGCACCAGGGAGGTAAAATCTCTTTATAGAAGAGAGATTTCCACAGCTCAGCAAATTGGCCTGTTGCTACAAAACAGTCAGAAATGTTTAAAGGAGGCAGCGAACCCCCTCCACTGTTTCCTGAATGGGAATTCAAATATATTAATGAATGTACTGCTTTGCATTTTGGCCTTCTCCATCTCATGAAGGTCGACTAGGGCCGGGACCATGTGTGTTTTGCTCATTATGCTCAGTGTGTAGCATGCATGTTCAACTTATCATTTATACAGTCAATATGCATAGATTATATGAAGTATCCATTTCTTAGCAGACATTCAGTTCACTGTCAATTTATCAAGAAATTTAAGTTTAAAAAGAAGCCTTGTTCAGGCCCTATCACAGCCAGATAAGTGATTTTCACCTCTCTGGGCCAGAACATCTTCCTTATCCAATGAGAGGACAGAAGTAGGTAATTCTGTATTCTGAATTCTGTGCTTTAATTCTACGCTACATGGGGAGTATAGATAACCTCAAAGTTGTACTCAGAAACTACACAAATTTAAGAACACTAAAATAATTTTCCTGCTCAAATATATAAAATGACTCTCCAATGACTAGATAAATTTCCAGTTCTTTAAACTTGGTTGTTCAAATCCTTCACAGAAGGTAATTTACCACTTTCAACGTGTTATATTTTTCAGGGTCACCATTGAAACATAATATTAAATATATAATGTATAACTTTAGAGGAGCAATAGCATTTTTAGCACACTTACCCATTTTCTCACTCAACTTCTTAAATAAAGCATTGTCACTATATTTTTCTTTTAATTTTAACTAACAAATTGCATTGAATAGATGATAAAATACGAGTGAATAAATGGTCTCCAAATCTGAGTTTCTTTCAAATACACACAATCATGGAATTTTTTAAAATAAGGAAATCTAGTAGAGTCAGGAAGGGATATAGAGTATATTTATTTTAGCTAGATATCCAGTTTAGATCAGAAAGGTACAGAATTTTTTATAGTCCTGCAGGAGCCCAGCTGTAGAGTATCCCTGCTGATGAGTCTCTGATCTATTGAGTTGAACACACATAGTGGTTTGAATAACATTTGAATATATCCCCAAAGCTTAATGCATGGGAAGCTTAGCTCCTCATATGGAAGGTTGAGGGGCAAAACCTTTAAGAAGTGGGATCTAACATAGGGTGGTTAGGATGCAGTCTTTGGAAGGAATTAATGGAATTTTTGTGAACCTTCAGGGAAAGTTATTAAAAAAAGAGCAAGCCTGCCAGGTGCCGTGGTGCGCACTTGTAATCCCAGTGGCCTGGGAGGCTGAGACAGGAGGATTGCAAGTTCAAAGCCAGCTTCAGCAATGCCAAGGCCCTAAACAACATGATAAGACCCTGTCTCTAAATAAAATACAAAAGAGGGTTGGGGATGTGGCTCAGTGGTTGAATGCCCCTGAGTTCAATCCCCAGTACCCCCCCACCAAAAAAAGCAAGCCTTGTCCTTGAACCTCTCTAGCTTTCTGTTTCATCATGTGCTCTCCCCAAAATGCCATCCCCCATGGTGTGATGTAGCCAGAAGGCCCTCACCAGAGCCAAGTAGATTCTAGCTTCATGTCCCTGAATCTCTTAAACTGTGAGCTAAATAAACCACTTTCCTTTATAAAATATCCAACCTCAAACATTTTGTTATAGCAACAGAAAATAGACTAATACGGCACACATAAATTTAAGGAAACTACTTTTGCTCAGTTATACCAAGTGGGTAGCATATAAATGGCATAGATTGTTGGACTAAGTGTTCTGAGTTAAAACTTATTCTGTGTGATCCTGAGCAAACTATGTAACATTCAAGGACTTGATAATGCTCTTAGTAAACCAAGAAGGGCAAAGAACATAATCCAGAACTTGGGTCATTTTTTAAGTATTCAAAACCTGTTAGTTTTTTTTTCCTTTAAATTTTGTATTTTTTTATGCTTCTTTATGGAGATAAAAAGAAAAAGTCATATGCAGACTTTTCAGGTGATCAGATGGCATAGACCACTTTACAACTTCTAATCTCACTGGATTTCATGAGAGAGTGACTTCTTTTATAGCTATTTTTGATCATTTTCAATTCTTTGCCCTTTTTCTGTATTTTGCTTTTTTTTAAGACTGCAAATCATACCATGCCCCATTATAGATGTAGCATGGGCCTAAAGAATTATTATCTACTCATTTTTCAAGAAATGGAAATTAGGAAATTTTCCTGTGTAGCAACCACTTTTGGTTGAGTTTCTGAAGACTTTGACAGCTTTGCAGTCTCCAAGTGCAGAACTGTGTCCAAGGCCCATCTATCTGTCATATGGCCTCTAGTGAGCAGAGTTTTAGCAAAGGGCCATAATTCTTTGTAAGCCTCCCTTAACTAAAGATTTAAAGGTTGCTCAGTTGTGCTATTATGGAATGTTGGCTTGGCTTGGTTTCTCCATGATCCTGAAAGTCAAATAAGGTTGTTCTGAAAAAAGTGCTATCAGAATTCCTGGTCCCGCTCAATTCACCGAAATTGCCAGAGCAGAATTGCTTCCAGGGGCCCTGGGCTTGCCTCTTCAAGTTGATTTTATAATTTCAATGTTTACCCACTGATGACCACTTAGAGTGTAAATATCTCCATGTGATGTTTAAGACTTTTTTTGAATCAAGTGGCCTTTCAACCTCATCTGCATCCAGTTCCTGGGACTCACACCCCACCATCTCTTATGGGCCTACATCTGCCTGTTGGGCACATGTGAAGCTTCCCTGAGACACTCTCTGAAACCCCTTACTCCTTTTATCCATCAAGGTCAGGTCATTCTTATCTTCTCCATGAAGCCTGTTCTGATTGTTCAAGCTTTGTACATGGAGTTTCTGGATCGCCTCTTGCTCTTAGTGGAGTTGAGAACATTGTGTTCGGATGAATTAATGCCCTGAAGCCAGGCTCTCCTCCTCTCACAATCACCAGCCATGTCCCTCTGTATCTGTAGTCACGCAAAGCCAGTTTGTTTCCTGCATGGGAGGGGTGTCATGAATGGGCCCAGGGCCTGTGAGGAGGACAGGGAGACTGATTTGATTGCACTGATCCACTTACTTGGTCTGTTTCCCGATTGTAGGGAATTGAGTCTTATGAGACTCTGTGAAGCTGCTGTGAGGAGACGTAGCTGGATATAAGCTGGTCTGTTTGGGGCTCCTATATTGGCGTGGCACCCAATAGAAGAGCATGGATATGCTCACTCATGGTAGAGTTTTGACGTTGTGGCAGTCAGGGTCCTGGAG
This sequence comes from Spermophilus citellus, assembly GCF_964194105.1. Taxonomy (NCBI): domain Eukaryota; kingdom Metazoa; phylum Chordata; class Mammalia; order Rodentia; family Sciuridae; genus Spermophilus; species Spermophilus citellus. The sequence continues at coordinate 76,129,681 of NC_138196.1, read as the reverse complement.
GGTCACAGATGGGGGTAATCCTGAAAAGAGGAGGAAGATTTGCTAATTTATAAAAATTTCTGTTTCTGGTTTTAAGAAACTCAAAAAGGACATCAAAGAACCCCATGCTATCAATGGCAGCTGGCCCTTATTGCCATGACCCCGAAGTAGGCGAAGGAAGGGACTCAACTGGAGAGAGAGATGATGGGGAGGGGGTGGCTGTGAAGTGAGAAGCAGAGCCACTCCCACCCGCAGCCCTGTAGGAAGGGAGGGAGGAGTAGAAGCCCAACGGCACCCCGGCCTCCCTACCTGCTGCTGGCTGCTCCTGGGGAACACACTCAAAAGGAAGCCAGAGGGGGACACGGGACACGGTGCCCGGCTGCAGTTCATAGACGAGGCGGAAAGTGGATCTGGGGGCCACACAGAGGCTTCCTGCAGAGGCCTCCCAGGGACTGGGAGTGAGGATTGAGCCAGAGAGGGTGTGGACAGGGCTGAGGGAAGGATGAGGCGGCAGACGTGAGCAAGCCCAAGCCTGGTGGACAGACAGGTGCTCCTATTGTGGTGACTGCAGCCAATCTGTGATTTATGGACACACATGAGAACCCCTGTGGGCCCTCAGAAATAAAAGAAGGGAATTTAGAAAAGAAAATAATCTCTGCAGGTGACATGAGGGATGTCACCCATGCACCCATCTAATGTTTGCGGGTGACCCCGAGAAGTCAAGCAATGACCAAGGACACCCTCCAGTATGCATCAGAGTCGGAGCGTCTACTTGGGTGGTTTTACTGCAGAGCCTGCATTTTCAATGGTTTCACTTTTCTGCTTCTATTCTGAAGTCACAATATGTGGAGACTTGGAATATTGAATGGCACAGCACTTTATTGAATGCGCCCTAAACTCCAGTTTTGAGTGACGTACTCTTTTCTGTTACGTATTGGTAGATTTTTTTCACAGTCTAAGTAGAGAGCTAAAAATTAATTTTTTTTAGTTTTTATTTATTTATTTATTTATTTTATTGGTTGTTCACAACATTACAAAGCTCTTGACATATCATACTTCATACATTAGATTAAAGTGGGTAATGAACTCCCATTTTTACCCCAAATACAGATTGCAGAATCACATCGGTTACACATCCACAATTTTACATAATGCCCTATTAGTAATTGTTGTATTCTGCTACCTTTCCTATCCTCTACTATCCCCTTCCTCTCCCCTCCCATCTTCTCTCTCTACCCCATCTACTGTAATTCATTTCTCTCCTTGTTTATTTTCCCATTCCCCTCACAACCTCTTATATGTAATTTTGCATAGCAATGAGGGTCTCCCTCCATTTCCATGCAATTTCCCTTTTTCTCTCCCTTTCCCTCCCACCTCATGTCTCTGTTTAATGTTAATCTTTTCTTCCTGTTCTTCCTCCTTGCTCTGTTCTTAGTTGCTCTCATTATATCAAAGAAGACACTTGGTATTTGTTTTTTAGGGATTGGCTAGCTTCACTAAACATAATCTGCTCTAGTGCCATCCATTTCCCTGCAAATTCCATGATTTTGTCATTCTTTAGTGCTGCATAATACTCCATGGTGTATAAATGCCACATTTTTTTATCCATTCATCTATTGAAGGGCACCTGGGTTGGTTCCACAGTCTAGCTATTGTGAATTATGCTACTATGTACATCGATGTGGCAGTATACCTGTAGTACAATCGTTTAAGGTCTTCAGGGAATAGTCCGAGAAGGGCAATAGCTGGGTCGAATGGTGGTTCCATTCCCAGATTTCCCAGGAATCTCCATACTGGTTTCCAAATTGGCCACACCAATTTGCAGTCCCACCAGCAATGTACAAGAGTACCCTTTTCTCCACATCCTCGCCAGCACTTGTTGTTGTTTGACTTCATAATGGCTGCCAATCTTACTGGAGTGAGATGGTATCTTAGGGTGGGTTTGATTTGCATTTCTCTGATTGCTAGAGATGGTGAGCATTTTTTCATGTACTTGTTGATTGATTGTATATCCTCCTCTGTGAAGTGTCTGTTCAGGTCCTTGGCCCATTTGTTGATTGGGTTATTTGTTATCTTATTGTCTAATTTTTTGAGTTCTTTGTATACTCTGGATATTAGGGCTCTATCTGAAGTGTGAGGAGTAAAAATTTGTTCCCAGGATGTAGGCTCCCTATTTACCTCTCTTATTGTTTCTCTTGCTGTAAAAAAACTTTTTAGTTTAATTAAGTCCCATTTGTTGATTCTTGTTATTAACTCTTGTGCTATGGGTGTCCTATTAAGGAATTTGGAGCCCGACCCCACAATATGTAGATCGGAGCCAACTTTTTCTTCTATCAGATGCAGAGTCTCTGATTTGATATCAAGCTCCTTGATCCATTTTGAGTTGACTTTTGTGCATGGCAAGAGGAGGGGATTCAGTTTCATTTTGTTGCATATGGATTTCCAGTTTTCCCAACACCATTTGTTGAAGATGCTATCCTTCCTCCATTGCATGCTTTTAGCCCCTTTATCAAATATAAGATAGTTGTAACTTTGTGGATTAATCTCTGTGTCCTCTATTCTGTACCATTGTTCCACCCGCCTGTTTTGGTACCAGTACCATGCTGTTTTTGTTACTATTGCTCTGTAATACAGTTTGAAATCTGGTATTGCTATACCGCCGGATTCACACTTCCTGCTTAGAATTGCTTTTGCTATTCTGGGTCTTTTATTTTTCCATATGAATTTCACGATTGCTTTATCTCTTTCTATAAGAAATGCCGTTCGGATTTTGATTGGCATTGCATTAAACCCATAGAGAACTTTTGGTAATATGGCCATTTTGATGATGTTAGTTCTGCCTATCCATGAACAGGGTATATTTTTCCATCTTCTAAGATCTTCTTCTACTTCTCTCTTTAGGGTTCTGTAGTTTTCATTGTATAAATCTTTCACCTCTTTTGTTAGGTTGATTCCCAAGTATTTTATTTTATTTTTTTTTTGAGGATATTGTGAATGGAGTGTTTTTCCTCATTTCCGTTTCAGAAGTTTTGTCGCTGATATACAGAAATGCCTTTGATTTATGCGTGCTGATTTTATATCCTGCCACTTTGCTGAATTCATTTATTAGTTCTAGTAGTTTTTTTGTAGACCCTTTAGGGTCTTCTAGGTATAGAATCATGTTGTCCGCAAATAGTGATAATTTAAGTTCTTCTTTTCCTATTTTTATGTCTTTAATTTCTTTCATCTGTCTAATTGCTCTGGCCAGTGTTTCGAGAACTATATTGAATAGAAGTGGTGAGAGAGGGCATCCCTGTCTTGTTCCAAATTTTAGAGAGAATGCCTTCAGTTTTTCTCCATTTAGGATGATGCTAGCCTGAGGTTTAGCATATATAGCTTTTACAATGTCGAGGTAAGTTCCTGTTATCCCTAGTTTTTCTAATGTTTTGAACATAAAGGGATGCTGTACTTTGTTGAATGCTTTTTTGCGTCTATCGAGATGATCATATGGTTCTTATCTTTAAGTCTATTGATGTGGTGAATAACATTTATTGATTTCCATATGTTGAACCATCCTTGCATCCCAGGGATGAATCCCACTTGATCATGGTGCACAATTTTTTTGATGTGCCTTTTTATCCCATTTGCCAGAATTTTATTGAGGATTTTTCATCTAGGTTCATCAGAGATATTGGTCTGTAGTTTTCTTTCTTTGAGGTGTCTTTGTCTGGTTTCGGAATCAGGGTGATGTTGGCCTCATAGAATGAATTTGGAAGAGCTCCCTCTTTTTCTATTTCCTGAAATAACTTGAAAAGTATTGGTATTAATTCTTCTTTAAAGGTTTTGTAAAACTCCGCTGTATACCCATCCGGTCCTGGGCTTTTCTTGGTTGGTAGTATTTTGATGGCTTTTTCAATTTCATCTATTGATATTGGTCTGTTTAAGTTGTGAGTATCCTCCTGACTCAGTCTGGGCAAATCATATGACGTAAGAAATTTATCGATGTCTTCACTATCTTCTATTTTATTGGAATATAGGTTTTCAAAATAGTTTCTAATTGTCTTCTGTATTTCTGTAGCATCTGTTGTGATATTGCCTTTTTCATCCCGTATGTTAGTAATTTGAGTTCTCTCTCTTCTTCTCTTCGTTAGCATGGCTAAGGGTCTGTCGATCTTATTTATTTTTTCGAAGAACCAACTTTTTGTTTTGTTAATTTTTTCAATAGTTTCTTTTGTTTCAATTTCATTGATTTCCGCTCTGATTTTAATTATTTTTTTGCCTTCTGCTACATTTGCTGTTGTTTTGCTCTTCCTTTTCTAGGGCTTTGAGATGAAATGTGAGCTCATTTATTTGTTGGTTTTTTCTTTTTTTGAGGAATGACCTCCAGGCAATGAATTTCCCTCTTAAAACTGCTTTCATTGTGTCCATAGATTCCGATATGTTGTGTCTGTATTTTCATTTTTTTTTTAAAGAGAGAGTGATAGAGGGAGGGAGGGAGGGAGGGAGAGAGAGAGAGAGAGAGAGAGAGAGAGAGAGAGAGAGTTTTTTAATATTTATTTTTTTATTTCTCGGCTGACACAACATCTTTGTTGGTATGTGGTGCTGAGGATCGAACCCAGGCCGCACGCATGCCAGGCGAGCGCGCTACCGCTTGAGCCACATCCCCAGCCCCTGTATTTTCATTTATCTCTAAGAATTTTTTGATTTCCTCCTTTATGTCTTCTGTAACCCATTGATCATTCAGTAACATATTGTTCATTGTCCATGTGATGTAGGATTTTTCCTTCCTTCTTTTATCATTGATTTCCAGTTTCATTCCATTATGATCAGATAAAATGCATGGTATTATCTCCACCCCTTTATATTTACTGAGGGTTGCCCTATGGCATAATATATATTCTATTTTTGAGAAGGATCCATGTGCTGCTGAGAAAAAAGTATATCCACTTGATGATGGTTGATATATTCTATATATGTCAGTTTAGTCTAGGTTATTGATTGTGATATTGAGTTCTATAGTTTATTTATTCAACTTTTGTTTGGAGGATCTGTCCAATGGTGAGAGAGGTGTGTTGAAGTCACCCATAATTATTGTGTTGTGGTCTATTTGATTCTTGAACTTGAGGAGAATTTGTTTTATGAACGTCGCAGCACCATTATTTGGTGCATATATATTGATAATTGTTATGTCTTGTTGCTGAATGGTTCCTTTTAACAGTATATAATGTCCTTCCTTATCCCTTTTGATTAACTTAGTCTTGAAGTCGATTTTATTCGATATGAGGATAGCCACCCCTGCTTGCTTACGAGGACCGTGTGCATGGTATATTTTTTCCCAACCTTTCACCTTCAGCCTGTGTATGTCTTTTCCAATCAGATGTGTCTCCTGGAGGCAGCATATTGTTGGATTTGTTTTTTAAATCCATGTTACCAGCCTATGTCGCTTTATTGGAGAGTTTAAGCCATTAACGTTTAGAGTTACTATTGATATATGGTTTGTACTTCCTGCCATGTTTGATTATTTATCTTCTTTTTTTTTAAATTTAGTTTGTTTCTCCATGATTAGCTTTCCCCCTGCCCTCTGTCTTTAGCAAGGCACTTCCCACTGATGGTTTTGGTTATTGTTTTTCATTTCTTCCTCGTGTAGTGTTTTGCTCAAGACGCTTTGCAATGCTGGTTTTCTGGCTGCAAATTCTTTTAGCTTTTGTTTGTCATGAAAGATTTTTATTTTGTTGTCGTACCTGAAGCTTAATTTTGCTGGATACAGAATTCTTGGTTGGCATCCATTGTCTTTTCAGTGTTTTAAATACGTTGTTCCAGGATCTTCTTGCTTTCAGCGTCTGTGATAAAAAATCCGTTGTTAACCTTATTGGTTTACCCCTGAATGTAATCTGCCTCCTTTCTCTTGTAGCTTTTAATATTTTCTCTTTGTTTTGTATATTGGATATCTTCATAACAATGTGTCTTGGCGTTGGTCTACTGTGATTTTGTGTGCTCGGTGTCCTGTATGCATCTACAATTTGTATATCCGTTTCCTTTTTTATTTCTGGAAAGTTTTCTGTAATTATTTCATTCAGCAGGTTACTCATTCCCTTGGTTTGAATCTCTATACCTTCCTCTATCCTGATGACTCTTAAATTTGTTTTTTTATGTTATCCCATATCTCTTGAATGTTTTTCTCATGATTTTTAACCAGCCTTTCTGAGTTGGCTAGACTCTTTTCAAGATGATATATTTTGTCTTCATTATCTGACGTTCTGGCTTCTACTTGCTCCACTCTGTTAGTGATACTCTCATTTGACTTTTAATTTGGTATATAGTTTCTTTCATTTCTAGAATTATTGTTTGATTTTTTTATAATCTCTATCTCCTGATAAAGATGCTTAACTTCTTCTTTTATCTGTTTATGTAATTCATTTTCAATGTATTCTTTCACTGTTTGAATTTGCTGTCTCGTATCCTCTTTAAGGTTCCATTCCATCTGTCTAAGGTGTTCCTTGAGTTCTTTATATGACCATTTTCCTGATGACTCTAGGTCCTCCTGAATATTTAGGCTGTCCTGCATTGTTTGTACTCCTTTTATTCCTTGCTTTTTCATGTTGCTCATGTTACTTCTTGTTCTGCTTGACTGCTGAGTTACTGTTTACTCCTATAAATTTATTTGATGCTTGGGAGGAAAGGTATTAGAAGGGAAGGGAAGAAGTCACTAAAGAGAATGAGAGTAAGCAGGTTGAATTCAAGGAAGGGGGAATAAGAGAATTGAAAAGAAATGAAAAGACAAAAGAAAAAAATAGAAAATAAAAAAGGAAAAAAAATTTAAAAATAATAATAAAAAAAATGAAAATTAAGATAAAAAAATAGGGGACTGGGGATGTGGCTCAAGCGGTAGCGCGCTCCCCTGGCATGCGTGCGGCCCGGGTTCGATCCTCAGCGCCACATACCAACAAATATTTTGTGTACGCCGAAAACTAAAAAATAAATATTAAAAATTCTCTCATTCTCTCTCTCTCTCTCTCTCTCTCTCTCTCTCTCTCTCTCCCCTCTCTCAGTCTCTCTTAAAAAAATAAAATAAAATAAAGAAATAGAATAAAAAAATTTAAAAAAAATTAAAAAAATTTAAATAACAACAACAAAAAATGAGAATGAAAAGAAAAAAACAAATTAAAAAAATTAATAAATGCAGCCTTAGAGTTTGATTAACTTCTCTTCCAGTAAGTGGAGCTGTGCCCACTGGGCCAAGCTTCTCCTCTCAATAGGCAGGAACTAATCACTGTGCAGCAGCTCTCCCTCCCAGACTGGGCAGGTCTCCAATCCTGAGTGCCTAGGGCCTTCTCTTCTGTCTAGTCACTTCCCCACTTTTCCTCAAGGCAGGCCCCACGCTCACTGATGACGCTCACCAGAATACTGGCTACACGCCAGGTCTGTTGCTCCTGGGAGCTCTGTTTTCATGAACGCCTGGGCGTACTCTCCCTGTTTGCCTCCCTCAGACCCTATGTTTGTAGAGCTTAGGGCTGAGAACCCCCAGCGAATTTGCTTGCCCTCCGGTAGCCACGTCCCCGGCAGCTGGTGCAAGGGACCTCAGTTGTCAGCACTTGTGGGAGCGGTAGCCGGGAGTTCCGCATCGTGAGTCCCGTGCCACTCCTGATTCCCTCGGTCTGGCTGTCGCACTCACGGGAGAGCTGGGAGGGGCCCTTAAGTTTTCCCCACTGTGTGGAGAGGGATGACTAGGGGATTACACACCTGTTGCCACTGGTTTCAATGAATTTATCTCCTCCACTGCGTTTTGGTGAAGTCAGTTCTCTGCCATGGTGGTATCCCATGCAAATGGTGACAGTTCGCTCCCTTTGCCGGGTAACCAATGCAACGGGTGGGTCCTGACTGTCTCTCCCAAGCCCCGTTTCAATCCTGTGGCCACTGCCTATGAAGGCTGGGTTGGCATTTACCTCCGTAGGATCAGAAGGGCCGACCAGTTGTTTCGGTGGGATAGTTAGTGCTGAGTCACAGCAGTGACAGGAAACAGCACCTGAAAAGACGTGGAACTGCACGTCTGCAGACGTGGAACCTGCGATGTGGACTGGTCAGTGTATATATGTGGGGAAACCACCTAGGACTGGGAGGAGAACACGTCAAAGGCTTCTGGGAAAATGTGTCACAGCAGGCGAACGGGAGCTTGAATGCAGCCGATCCGGGCTCGGTGTGTGTTCTGAGAGGCCCAGACTGTTCACCCCAGATCCATGTCAGCTCAGCATTGCCTAGTGATCTTGAGCAAACAGCATTTAGCCAGTTTACGACTCCCTATGCCCGCACAGCTGAAGAGGTCAGAGACTTGATCTCTCCGCGCCCGCTGCCATGTTGGATCCTAAGAATTACTTTTTTAAAAATAGTTATCATAGAAATTTAATGCTTTTAAGAGCTGAGCACATAGTAGGTTCTAACTAAATATTTCTTGATGACTTACCCACCTTTGAAAACTAGAATTTTATAAAACTCAGTCATATGTAAATAGAAGCACATGTCTGCTTCTGGCTATTTTATCCACATAAAACTTCTGAGAAATGCCATAAAAAGATGGCAGTGGAATGGTTAAAGATTCACCTGCTGTGTGTGGGAGGATGAGCAGGGGACATCCTTGGGGGTACAAGATCATTTATTGTGGTTCTGACTGTTCTAGGGCCTCACAGAGGTCACAGGATTTTCTGAGAAGGGAAAACAGCAGATCAAGGATCACTCATTTTCAAAAACTAATCCCCACTGTTTAACCAGTGAATAATTGTAAAATTATACAGAGGAATTTAATAATCTCCCTACCTCCTTTATTTTCCCTTCCTTGCACTAGTCAATGTTTAGATTCAGGAAAATAATTTCTCAAGGCTCTTCATATTCAAACTCATACACTCACTAGAGAGTTCACTTCATGCTTCTAGTCTGTGTGCAAGCTGCTTATCATGGGATTATTTCCTTTTCTCTGCATGTATTTCTCCCAACTTAGCACACCTGTGTTTCCCACCTCCCAAGCCAACCCCAACTCATCAGCACCAAGGTGACCTTTGGGCATTGGGCCTATCCCACCACACTCTGGTGACCCACTGAAAAGGTTAGAATTTCCTTGGCTATCATTGACTTTATAAACAAAACAAAAAGTGAAACAAAATGCCTACTCCTTCCACTTCTAATATCTTATAAAGAAGCCACCACCATAATGAACCATTTTGTACCTTTTGTGATTAAGGATAAAAAATAATACATTAACATGTATCATTGAGATAGTTGAGTTGAAAAAGGAAATATTTTTAACCAAATGGAAGCAAATATTAATATCATTAGCTTAGTAGAGTTTGAAATTCTTATTGCAACATAACTATTCTAAAAAGTATTTCCAAATTCTCTTGAACATAAGGACATCCTGTGAGTCCCAAATTAATAAAAATTATTATGTTAGTGAAGAAAGGGAAATTGCATTGTCACCCTCCAAGTTCTGTAATGTAGACAAGATATTCTAGCCACTGCATCTAATTAAAAGAGTAAATCATTTAAAGAATCCTTGGGTTATTATTGAAGCCTTGACTTTAGTAATCTTATTTGAAAAGTGTTACTTAGAGCAAAGAATTTCACCTTACCAGAAGAATCAGCCCTGGCTGCTCCACTCTTTAATTGAAAGCCAGATGCTGATATTTCATCCAGTGAATGGAAAATGAGTGATGCTATCATCCAGCAATGCCATCTCATCATTGCACAAATGATGTTTTTGCTTTAATCACTGTAGACTGCTCATCTAATCTGTTCAGTTTAGTTGGTTGGCTTACAGAGGCCATGAGTTGACTTTCAGAGTAAGAGTTTACCCTTTGTGCAAACTGTGTGCTGTGTATGTATATTTGTTCAACTTCTGAGCCCTCTTACCACATGATTGATTTAAGTTCTTTTTTTATCCTATCCCCTAAAACTGGATGCACACACACATGCAAATAAATATGTGGAAATTTCATACAAACCTAATGGCAGACATTGACTTTACCCCTCACAATTTGGTGATGTCTGGAGACATTTTTGGTTGTTGTAACTGGATGACAAGGGATACTGCTGGGATCTAGCAGGATGACATCAGAGATGCTGCTGAACATCCGACAATGCACAGGACCACCTCTAGGCCCTGCACCCTTCCCATCAAATCATCATCAGACCCAAGTATCAACAGTGCCAAGATGAAAAAACTAGAGAGTCTAAAACAAAAATTGTAAATGGGTTAACTTCAAGGAAAAAGAATGTACAGATTATAGCTGATTCTCTCCAAATTGCCTAGCTCTTCAGTTCCCATTGATTTCAGTATGTGGGCTCTTGATGCTCCCTCTGTCCAGTTTTAAGGGCACCTTATGCCTATCCTCTCTGGCTCATCCTGAACCCATCACAAGTTGATTCTGGCACTATGAAGCAATGACAAGGGGACAAAGCATCCCCCCTCAACCTTCCCAGTCTCAATTTTCCATTAGGGGAAACCAACTTAAAATAATTGGAAAAACTATGAAGAAGGCTAGAAAAACTGCATCTTTTGGTGTTTCAACTGGGGAACAGAGATAGTAAATTGTCATCAAAATTGTCCAAGTTACCCATTTACCTGAACAGACTCTAATTTTTAATTAGTTTGGGGGTTTTATTATTTTAATACCAATTATATATAGTTTTAAATATCAAATAATGTTAAAAGGTTTGTAATGCAGGAACCTGTGCCCCATACTCTCCCATTCCTGGTTCCCACTGTTACATATTACACATTCAACAGTTTCCATTGTTTCTATACCAGCTATCTCCATATTTCTAAATAAGTTGTTTATACTTTCATTGGTGCATTTTAAGTTTAAAGAATACATACTGTTTTCCAACTAAGAAAAAGATTCTTTTTTCATCTTTTCTCTCACCACCTTTAAAAAAGTTATAGCAGTTGCTTTAAATATTGCTCATATTTGAACTGCATACCACATGTGATTTACATGTCTTTCCATATACATTCTTTTTCCTTGAAGTTAACCCATTTACAATTTTTGTTTTAGACTCTCTAGTTTTTTCATCTTGGCACTGTTGATGCTTGGGTCTGATGATGATTTGATGGGAAGGGTGCAGGGCCTAGAGGTGGTCTGTGCATTGTCGGATGTTCAGCAGCATCTCTGATGTCATCCTGCTAGATCCCAGCAGTATCCCTTGTCATCCAGTTGCAACAACCAAAAATGTCTCCAGACATCACCAAATTGTTGTGAGGGGTAAAGTCACCCCTGCTGAGAACCACTATTCCCTTGGGAGTAGAAACTGCATCTCAGAACACCAGGGACTACTTTGTACCCAACAATTCCCTTTTGGTTTTTCTCCTCTTGGAGAAACCTCTTCCAGACTTCCACATCCTCCCGCTGCAATACAAGTAGCCTCCCTAGAGCACCCTCAGTGATAGTCACCTTGGGTCTCCCTCCACCCATATCGGGAGAATTTCCTTTGCTTTTCTACTATGGTGAATCCTTGTTTCTCAAATCTTTTCTTTTCTTTTTTAATTTCTTAAACCTTGGTGCATATCCTCCAATAACTTGCTTAAGACATTGTATCCATTTTTAATTATACAGGTTATTTTTGTTTATTATTTCCACTTTGTGGTCATCTTGTGACTCTGTAAATGTAAGAAATGCCCTTATTTTATATTTTGCACCTTTTAATTCCAATTTGATTATATTTGTGAATCTTAACATGGCTACTATTTACTTTTCTATGGATTCTTGCTCTTGATGGCTTAATTCCAATTTTATTTTGCAATTTCTAAAAGGTGGCCTCATGTTCATGAGAACATCATTGTGAAAAAATTAGAATTATGAAAAAGTGAGCTCTGTTTCCTCACATCTCTGGGCCCATGTTTCTCATTGTTCCAGGACTCTGAGGATTCCCTTTGCTTGTGTACCAGAGCAAAAATGAAGTTTTAAAATTCAGGGTTAAAAAAAAAAGTCACCATAATTTTTTGAAGGTATGTCTTCAGCTTTCTAGTTTACCATTTGACAGAGTGACGTTACAAGTTACAATTTGGCTTTATTCCTCTTTTGTACCCAACCAGGCACTAGTTTAAATGACAGAGGCCAGATTTACCCTCACACTTGGAACAATTGCGAAATCACACAGGACATAGAGCATGGAAGAAAACGTGAAGGACGATGAAGGTCGGTGATCCTAGATACTGTGAATGAGGAGCTGAACTATGGCTTTCCCAACTCACTCCCTGGAGAGTTTCCAGGCTACAGCACCAAGGAGAAGAACCCAGGCATAACCCCATGGAGTCCCCAAGAAGAAGGAACCAAGAGCCCAGGTAGGGGACTGAAGTCATATTGCACAGGAAACAGCACCTGAAAAGACGTGGAACTGCACGTCTGCAGACGTGGAACCTGCGATGTGGACTGGTCAGTGTATACATGTGGGGAAACCACCTAGGACTGGGAGGAGAACACGTCAAAGGCTTCTGGGAAAATGTGCCTGGTTCCCAGGAGTGAATAGTATCTGCTCCCCAAAGCAAGATGGGGAGCCTCATGATTTCTGGGGCACTCAATGAAGTACTGAGAAGGGTCTTGACTCTGTAGGAGGATAAACAGCTCTGAACTAACCCTGCTCCAGTCCTGCCTGATAGCACGGCCCCAGAGGATCAAATTGTTTCCCCAAAAATGTCACTGCTTCTCAGAACCAAGTTCAAAACCATTTATAGGGATACAAAAATGTCCAGTGCCAACAAGAGTGACATTCACAAAGTGTGACATCTAATGAAAAATGACCAGGCATGTAGACAAGCAGGAAGGTATGGACCTTTGGCAAGAGAAAATGTAACCAAATCGACTCAGAACAAACAAAGTCAGACTAGCACACTAGTTATTATGATAATATTAAATGCATTCAACACTTTAGGTAGAGGCACAAAAGATATTAAAGATTAATGTTGGATTTAATGTTCCCAGGAAGGGAGACAAAGAAGATTGTGTTGGATAGAATTGAATAAAAGTGTCACTCTGTCTTTTCAAACAGGATGCCTTTTTCCTTTGAAGGATTTTATTGGGGCTCAAGTGTCAGTTACAGTAGAGCTTATTGGAAGAGTTATGGAATCTTTTGAGTTGGGGTGAATTTCTGGAGTATCCTTATACTCTACTCTAGTCTGAGGATGGGCAGGGACCATACCCTGCCTGAGAAGCTAGGGAAATTGGGTACCATATCTAGAATTATCAATATCTTGGTTATTTTCCACAAGTTACTTAACTTCACTGGGCTTTATTTTCATTACTTCTAAAAGGAATACATTTCTTTTAAATTTAAAATAGTATTTGAAAAATTCACTCTGCGCTATGCCTGTGATCTTGGCCCAGGGTTTTAGTTAGTCAGCTGTTGGCATAGTAACTGAGTAAAATGGAGCATATATTTTTAAGTGATCTTATTTTTTTTTGGAGGAAAAATATATATGAATAATATGTCCTAATGTATTTTATTATTATATTTGTTCATTATATTTATTTACATAAAATTCAGTTTAAAAATACCTTAGAGTTAGCCTCCATTTCACTTCAAACTTTCTTCTCCTTTCACATTTAATTTCTTGGTGAAGGAACCATGTAACCCATGTAAATCAGAAACCTAGAAGACAAGCCACCTCTCCCTCCTCATCCCTGCCCCTCATGCAATCAGGAAAGATCTGCCTGGAACCATCTTCTTCTATGTGTCTACCTCCCTGGTCTCTGGAAGTTTTGGTATCTTCTAACCAGGACAGCACGTTACCCTTCCTCTAATCCACCCTTCAAAATTGAGTTCCTTTCCTCCTTAAACCTCAAAAGTTTGAACACGTTGCTCTTATTTAAGTCATTTAGTAAGTCCACTGCCTTTACTACAACCTCAGCGTAGAATAGCTACACAGCCCACCTTCAATCTGCTTTCACGCCCTCTGTGGTACCAAACTACCCACCACAAGCGAGTCTACCAGATTCCTGATCGTTCAGATCCACTCCCTCTCCTGGGAATGTGGAGCCTTGGCTTAGGAACCTTTGGCACTTGTGAAGACCCTGATAAGAATCTGCAGATGTGAAGCCTTCTCCATCCCAATAAGCAGTGTATGCCTCCTTTCCTGTCCCTTGGGCCATTGCACCCACCTCTGTGCCATTTCCTTCTCTGTGCCATTCCTCACTGTAAGCACGAATGACCCAGGAGCAGACAAGTGGACCAGCAAGTTTTCCTTTATTCCACTGGGAAGTCCATCAGTCTCAGGCACTGGGGGCTCACTTTCTGGGTAGAAAGATGGTGGCCTGTAACAGAGAGCTCTGAGTTTTTTATAGGTTACAATGAGAGTGAATTAATCACTGGGGACTGAAGCAGAGTGGTTGGTTTGGGCAGTCAGGAAAAAAGTTGTAAAAAGTCTGAAACTTATTGTTACTAGGAAGAGAGAAAAGCTCAGAACTCAGCTGGCACCCAGAGCTTCATATTTTCTTTTCTCCTCCCAGGACTCATCGGCAACAGGAAAGGGTGAAAGTCCAGGGCCCAGCGTTTCCGTATCCAGCTCCTCCCTTCAGGACCCACTGTGGCTGGGAAGGGTGGAGATTTGCTTTTGGTGGAGATGTTGGGGATGGAACCAGGAGGGCATGAAAGTTTGCTCCCATCCCCTCCCACCCATTGTTACTGGGACAGGTTTTACTGGGAGAGGATTAATGATTGTCTTCCTCCTCCCTCTTCCTCCCCGTCAGACGGTGTTGGGGGGTGGTGGTCATTTCTCTATCCTGGGGGATGTCATTTTCCATATCCTTCACTCACATCACTTTGTGTCCCTCTCTTTATAAGCCTGTTTTGCTTTCCCAAGAGGGGCTTGGGTTTCTAGGGTGGAGCTTTATGCACCTGTATATATTCTCCTGTCCCTAGAACAATACCCACATACAACAAGTATTCCGTCTTAAATGAATAAGTACATAAATGAATAAGTACACAGAACCTAAATGGTGTCAATGCATTCTTCTCATTTTTTTTAAATTTTCATACCATTTTTTCCCTCTGAAATCTACATGTCTTCTTGGCTTTTGTCCCTACTTTTATTTGTTTCTTTTTAGAAGAGACCCCAGAGATACTCTTGGAGAAGTTATCACTGGCTGTTCTGTGACATGGGAGATGCTGTTATTTGATTCTGCCTTTGTGCTTCTGAGCCTCCATGTTCTCTCGCTTGAAGACTGAAGTGAACTCTGGGGCAGCATCTGGTTGGGCTTGCACCTGATAATTCATTTCTGAAGGTGGGATATCGAGTGTCCCAGTGTCCAGCTGGTGATATTTTCAGCACCGAAACCTGTCAAACCACCAGGGCAGCTTTAATGAGATGGAAGAAATTGATTTATTTCTCTTCTGAATTGCGTGGCAGCGCCTGGATGTCAAGTCATAAGATTTTGCTCAGTGGGTTGCTTATGAGATTATCCCTCCCTCCTCTCAGCCCGCCCCAAAACTGGAGCAGGTAATGCTATCTTGAACCCGCTATGTCCTTCTGCAGAGAGAACATCAGAGACACTTCAGAGAAAATCAAATTAGTCCAGGGCCACTTTCTCACTTTTCTGATGAACCTGCAGAGTAGGGACCCTGGGAGAAGAGAGAACAACCTGGAAGCTCAGGTCATTACTCAAATTGTTATTCCTCATTCTTGGCTTATTGACACAAACTTTAGTAACAAGAGGCCAACGTTGATTATGTGGGATAAAATAGTTGAAATATGGATGAACATTGTTTTTAACACTTGGAGACGTGTCTCAGACCATTCATATGTTTCCAAAATGTGAGCAGTGATTTCTCTCGAGTCCAATTAAGAATGACAATTGACCTTTTAAATTTTTCTCCCCTCTAGTCATGGCTTTGATGAACCTGGAGAAGATGGAAAAATAGAATTGATAACTTGCTGCTTTCAGGGGAAAGCGTGGACTAGGGTCAGAGAGGGCCACTAAGTGTTCTCTGCTGGCCAGCTAGTTTTAAGATCAAAGCTGCCTTTTCCCATTTGGACTCAGGTCCCTCAGGTGTTCCCTGTGACTCTGCAGTTACATGGGTCAGCTCAAAACTGGAGTGGGAAATGGTTAAAATCAGGGCCTGGGTCTGGGGTCCATTCCGATTTCTACTACTCCTTTTACCTGCTGTGTGTTTGAGAACCTCTTATCCCTAGTCTCCTCCTCTCTAGAATAATCCTTGCTATAGAGCTCTGCATATTTCACAGATGTGAAATGACTTAGTGGGTCCCAGGGCCACCAATGTGCTATAAAGATGCTTTCCTTTTCCCTAGGTGTCCAAAGTGAGCACTCATAGGCTCCATCTTTTATTTTGTAAAAGCAAGGAAGAAGGTTCTATCAGAGGGCCCTCCTTACTGGCACCTGATGTCCCCTGATCCACTGGCTGCTGAGCATCAATTTTCTGTTGCCTTCCTGTCGCCACGCAGTGGAGCAGAGACAGGTCTGCCCAGGCACACAGAGCAGAATCAAGGCACCACCCAGGGCGATGCCTGTCCATTGGAAAAGAATCCTTCAGAACCTGAGGCCTCTGTAAAACAAGATTTCGGGATGGCAAAGTGCCTGCCAGGGAGTGAGTGGATTTTGAGAGTCTCGCGTCCCTTCACAAATGCACTCTCTTCAACAACAGCACCTCAGTTGGGGTTGGCACATTGGTTGTGGTGACAGCTGTCTGTCTTTGCTTTCTCTTCCTTGCTCTGTGAGCCCATACAGCACTGTGACTATGGCTGCGAGAGCTGAGAAGCTTGGTAGATGGAAAGTGGGGGAGAGATACATTAATCTCACTTGCACACGTCTAAATGAGGTGGTGACGGTGGCAGTGGGGGTGGTTGTTTTTGTGAGTTCTTCTTCCCTATCAAAACTGTGCTGACACCGACAGCACATAATAATTAAAGGCACGACCTTTGCAGGCAGACTTCCTGGTTTGAGATTCTGACTACAAGGCTTAATCAACTCTCTGTCTCTCTCTCTCTCTCGGCAAATCATTGACCTTTATTTTCTCAAGCTGCAAAATGAGAATAATAATAGTAGTTAGTTCACAGATCTGTTTTTCAGTTAAATGAAATGATACAAATGAAGAATTTAGAGTGATGCTTGACAACAGTGTAGGCTCAGTAAGTTGTGTTTGTCCTTGGGTGGCTACAGCAAGTCGTGATGCACTGTCTTCTGCATTCACTTATGTGAGATTCCCAACGGCTCTGATACAGTATCTGTCCAGATGGCTTTCCTGTAATCCTCAAGAAGACCCCCTTTCTATACCTTTAGCCCCTGGAAACCCCAGAGGTTTAAAGTTATATATATCTTTTCTTAGCAATCAATATCCATTACATGTAGCTCATGATTACAGCTTTTCCTGGAGAAAGATGTTAATGGAGTCTGTCAAACCCACAAGACAGCCACTTCCGTAGATAAAGGCCCTTGAGTTTTCTAAAAGCTGGCCTTCGGTTAGAAAGCGATCTGGAAGCTTCCAATAAGCCTGGGGAATCTCATCGATATTTCTCATTCTTTGGCAATGATTGGTAGGTGGACATCGATTGTCGTCCAGGGTCCACCACAAAGTCAGATAACCCATGGGGTCTGCTGCCTTTCCCTGACATTTACTATCCATTACACGTTGCTGGGGAGGGATCTTCAGGTTTCCACACATGGCAGCAGTAGGCCATGTCAATTTGCTGGCCTTTGAAAAAATAAATTAACAAATGATACAGTTAAAACAAAGCAAAACCAACCAACCAAACAAATAACCAAAACGCCAAGAAACAAAAACAAGAGCTCCAATTTGGTTTCAAGAGATTGGGTTATTTGGGTCTGTTGGCTTTCCAAAATTAAGAGGATTGGACTTGAGAACCGAGAGTAAAGAGCATTTGCTTCTCCCATTTAAAATCTCCATTCAAAGGTGTCAGGGCAGATAACGCCCCCCCCCCCCCCCCCCCGCCCTTTCATTTAAGCATATGGTCCCTGGTGTTTATTTGACCCCCCCCCCCCACTCCCGGCAGAGAATGAAGTGGTTTCTAGTCAAATCCACCCATATTTTCATCCTTAATAATCAATAATGCAGTTTAGCAAATTTCTTAGTAAGTTTATTTAAAGTCAAGGTTGTGAAGGCCCAGCCATGTCTGGAAAAGGGAGAGAATCATTGAGCATTTTTGCAGTTAACATGAAATTTAGTTAGCTATGTGGCCACCTAGTGGTGGGTCTGTGAACTTCGTTGATGGGCGGTCAGGGACACAGACATTTGCATGGTATTAAGGAAATTAATACCTTTCTTTGGAATGTAACTTTCCAAATTTAGCATAACCAATGTGAGTTTTTTCTTTCTTTTTTATTCTTTTTTTTATTGGTTGTTCACAACATTACAAAGCTCTTGACATATCATATTTCATACATTAGAATCAAGTGGGTTATGAACTCCCATTTTTACCCCAAATACAGATTGCAGAATCACATCGGTTACACATCCACAATTTTACATAATGCCCTATTAGTAATTGTTGTATTCTGCTACCTTTCCTATCCTCTACTATCCCCCCTCCCCTCCCCTCCCATCTTCTCTCTCTACCCCATCTACTGTAATTCATTTCTCTCCTTGTTTATTTTCCCATTCCCCTCACAACCTCTTATATGTAATTTTGTATAGCAATGAGGGTCTCCCTCCATTTCCATGCAATTTCCCTTTTTTTCTCCCTTTCCCTCCCACCTCATGTCTCTGTTTAATGTTAATCTTTTCTTTCTGCTCTTCCTCCCTGTTCTGTTCTTAGTTGCTCTCATTATATCAAAGAAGACATTTGGTATTTGTTTTTTAGGGATTGGCTAGCTTCACTAAGCATAATATGCTCTAGTGCCATCCATTTCCCTGCAAATTCTGTGATTTTGTCATTTTTTAGTGCTGCATAATACTCCATGGTGTATAAATGCCACATTTTTTTATCCATTCATCTATTGAAGGGCATCTGGGTTGATTCCACAGTCTAGCAATTGTGAATTGTGCTGCTATGAACATTGATGTGGCAGTATCCCTGTAGTGTGCTCTTTTAAGGTCTTCAGGAAATAGTCCGAGAAGGGCAATAGCAGGGTCAAATGGTGGTTCCATTCCCAGCTTTCCCAGGAATCTCCATACTGCTTTCCAAATTGGCCGCACCAATTTGCAGTCCCACCAGCAGTGTACAAGAGTAGCCTTTTCCCCACATCCTCGCCAGCACTCATTGTTGTTTGACTTCATCATGGCTGCCAATCTTACTGGGGTGAGGTGGTATTTTTAGGGTGGTTTTGATTTGCATTTCCTTGACTGCTAGAGATGGTGAGCATTTTTTCATGTACTTGTTGATTGATTGTATGTCCTCCTCTGTGAAGTGTTTGTTCAGGTCCTTGGCCCATTTGTTGATTGGGTTATTTGTTATCATATTGTCTAATTTTTGGTGTTCTTTGTATACTCTGGATATTAGGGCTCTATCTGAAGTGTGAGGAGTAAAAATTTGTTCCCAGGATGTAGGCTCCCTATTTACCTCTCTTATTGTTTCTCTTGCTGAGAAAAAACTTTTTAGTTTAAGAAAGTCCCATTTGTTGATTCTTGTTATTAACTCTTGTGCTATGGGTGTCCTATTAAGGAATTTGGAGCCCGACCCCACAATATGTAGATCGGAGCCAACTTTTTCTTCTATCAGACGGAGAGTCTCTGATTTGATATCTAGCTCCTTGATCCACTTTGAGTTGACTTTTGTGCATGGCGAGAGGAAGGGATTCAGTTTCATTTGGTTGCATATGGATTTCCAGTTTTCCCAACACCATTTGTTGAAGATGCTATCCTTTCTCCATTGCATGTTTTTAGCTCCTTTATAAAATATAAGATAGTTTTAGCTTTGTGGATTAGTCTCTGTGTCCTCTATTCTGTACCATTGGTCCACCTGCCTGTTCTGGTACCAGTACCATGCTGTTTTTATCACTATTGCTCTGTAATATAGTTTGAAATCTGGTATCGCTATACCACCCGATTCACACTTCCTGCTTAGAATTGTTTTTGCTATTCTGGGTCTTTTATTTTTCCATATGAATTTCACGATTGCTTTATCTATTTCTACAAGAAATGCCATTGGGATTTTGATTGGCATTGCATTAAACCTATAGAGAACTTTTGGTAATATCGCCATTTTGATGATGTTAGTTCTGCCTATCCATGAACAAGGTATATTTTTCCATCTTCTAAGATCCTCTTCTATTTTTCTCTTTAGGGTTCTGTAGTTTTCATTGTATAGGTCTTTCACCTCTTTTGTTAGGTTGATTCCTAAGTATTTTATTTTTTTTGAGGATATTGTGAATGGAGTATTTTTCCTCATTTCCGTTTCAGAAGTTTTGTCGCTGATATACAGAAATGCCTTTGATTTATGTGTGTTGATTTTATATCCTGCCACATTGCTGAATTCATTTATTAGTTCTAGTAGTTTTTTTGTAGACCCTTTTGGGTCTTCTAGGTATACAATCATGTCATCCGCAAATAGTGATAATTTAAGTTCTTCTTTTCTTATTTTTGTGCCTTTAATTTCTTTCGTCTGTCTAATTGCTCTGGCCAGTGTTTTGAGAACTATATTGAATAGACGTGGTGATAGAGGGCATCCCTGTCTTGTTCCAGATTTTAGAGGGAATGCCTTTAACTTTTGTCCATTCAGAATGATGCTAGCCTGAGGCTTAGCATAGATAGCTTTTACAATGTCAAGGTAAGTTCCTGTTATCCCTAGTTTTTCTAATGTTTTGAACATAAAGGGATGCTGTACTTTGTCGAATGCTTTCTCTGTGTCTATCGAGATGATCATATGGTTCTTATCTTTAAGTCTATTGATGTGGTGAATAACATTTATTGATTTCCGTATATTGAACCATCCTTGCATCCCAGGGATGAATCCCACTTGATCATGGTGCACAATTTTTTTGATGTGCCTTTGTATACGATTCGCCAGAATTTTATTGAGAATTTTTGCATCTAGGTTCATCAGAGATATTGGTCTGTAGTTTTCTTTCTTTGAGGTGTCTTTGTCTGGTTTCAGAATCAGGGTGATGTTGGCCTCATAGAATGAATTTGGAAGAGCTCCCTCTTTTTCTATTTCCTGAAATAACTTGAAAAGTATTGGTATTAATTCTTCTTTAAAGGTTTTGTAAAACTCCGCTGTGTACCCATCTGGTCCTGGGCTTTTCTTGGTTGGTAGTCTTTTGATTGCTTCTTCTATTTCATCCATTGATATGGGTCTGTTTAAATTGTGTGTATCCTCCTGACTCAGTCTGGGCAAATCATATGACCTAAGAAATTTATCAATGTCTTCACTATCTTCTATTTTATTGGAATATAGGTTTTAAAAATAATTTCTAATTGTCTTCTGTATTTCTGTAGCATCTGTTGTGATATTGCCTTTTTCATCCCGTATGTTACTAATTTGAGTTCTCTCTCTTCTTCTCTTCGTTAGCATGGCTAAGGGTCTGTCGATCTTGTTTATTTTTTCAAAGAACCAACTTTTTGTTTTGTTAATTTTTTCAATAGTTTCTTTTGTTTCAATTTCATTGATTTCTGCTCTGATTTTAATTAATTCTTGCCTTCTGCTACATTTGCTGTTGTTTTGCTCTTCCTTTTCTAGGGCTTTGAGATGAAGTGTGAGCTCATTTATTTGTTGGTTTTTCCTTTTTTTGAGGAATGACCTCCAGGCAATGAATTTCCCTCTTAAAACTGCTTTCATTGTGTCCCATAGATTCCGATATGTTGTGTCTGTATTTTCATTTATCTCTAAGAATTTTTTGATTTCCTCCTTTACGTCTTCTGTAACCCATTGATCATTCAGTAACATATTGTTCATTGTCCATGTGATGTAGGATTTTTCCTTCCTTCTTTTATCATTGATTTCCAGTTTCATTCCATTATGATCTGATAAAATGTATGGTATTATCTCCACCCCTTTATATTTACTAAGGGTTGCCCTATGGCATAATATATGGTCTATTTTTGAGAAGGATCCATGTGCTGCTGAGAAAAAAGTATATCCACTTGATGATGGTTGATATATTCTATATATGTCAGTTAAGTCTAGGTTATTGATTGTGATATTGAGTTCTATAGTTTATTTATTCAACTTTTGTTTGGAGGATCTGTCCAATGGTGAGAGAGGTGTGTTGAAGTCACCCGTGATTATTGTGTTGTGGTCTATTTGATTCTTGAACTTGAGGAGAGTTTGTTTTATGAATGTCGCAGCACCATTATTTGGTGCATAAATATTGATAATTGTTATGTCTTGTTGGTGAATGTTTCCTTTTAACAGTATATAATGTCCTTCCTTATCCCTTTTGATTAACTTAGTCTTGAAGTCGATTTTATTCAATATGAGAATGGCCACCCCTGCTTGCTTACGAGGACCGTTTGCATGGTATATTTTTTCCCAACCTTTTACCTTGAGCCTTTGTATGTCTTTTCCAATCAGATGTGTCTCCTGGAGGCAGCATATTGTTGGATTTGTTTTTTTTAATCCATGTTACCAGCTTATGTCGCTTTATTGGAGAGTTTAAGCCATTAACGTTTAGAGTTACTATTGATATATGGTTTGTACTTCCTGCCATGTTTGATTATTTATCTCTTTTTTTTTTCTAATTTATTTTGTTTCTCCATGATTAGCTTTCCCCCCGTCCTCTGTCTTTACCGAGGCACTTCCCGCTGATGGTTTTGGTTATTGTTTTTCATTTCTTCCTCATGTAGTGTTTTGCTCAAGACGCTTTGCAATGCTGGTTTTCTGGCTACAAATTCTTTTAGCTTTTGTTTATCATGAAAGATTTTTATTTCGTTGTCTGAAGCTTAATTTTGCTGGATACAGAATTCTTGGTTGGCATCCATTGTCTTTCAGTGTTTGGAATACGTTGTTCCAGGATCTTCTCGCTTTCAGCGTCTGTGATAAAAAATCCGTTGTTAACCTTATTGGTTTACCCCTAAATGTAATCTGCCTCTTTTCTCTTGTAGCTTTTAATATTTTCTCTTTGTTCTGTATATTGGATAGCTTCATAACAATGTGTCTTGGCGTTGGTCTAATGTGATTTTGTGTGCTCGGTGTCCTGTATGCATCTACAATTTGTATATCCGTTTCCTTTTTTATTTCTGGAAAGTTTTCTATAATTATTTCATTCAGCAGGTTACTCATTCCCTTGGTATGAATCTCTGTGCCTTACTCTATCCCGATGACTCGTAAGTTTGGTTTTTTTAAGTTATCCCAAATCTCTTGGATGTTTTTCTCGTGATTTTTTACCAGCCTTTCTGAGTCGGCTAGACTCTTTTCAAGATGTTATATTTTGTCTTCATTATCTGACGTTATGGCTTCTACTTGCTCCACTCTGTTAGTGATACTCTCGATTGAGTTTTTAATTTGGTTTATCGTTTCCTTCATTTCTAGAATTATTGTTTGATTTTTTTATAATCTCTATCTTCTGATAAAGATGGTTAACTTCTTCTTTTATCTGTTTATGTAATTCATTTTCAAAGTGATCTTTAAGGTTCTTTTCCATCTGTCTAAGGTGTTCCTTGAGTTCTTTATATGGCCATTTTTCTGATGACTCTAGGTCCTCCTGGATATTTAGGCTGTCCTTCATTGTTTGTACTCCTTTTCTTCCTTGCTTTTTTATGCTCATGATACTTCTTGTTCTGTTTGACTGCTGAGTTACTGTTTACTATTATAAATTTATTTGATGCTTGGGAGGAGAGATATTAGAAGGGAAGGGAAGAAGTCACTAAAGAGAGTGAGTGTAGGCAGGTAGAATTCAAGAAAGGGGGAATAAGAAAATTTAAAAAAATGAAAAGACAAAAGAAAAAAGTGAAAAGAAAGAAAGAAAAAATGAAAAAATAAAAATTTAAAACCAAAAAAAAATTATAATGATAATAAACAAATGGAAATTAAAGTTTAAAAAATAATAGTAATAATAATAGAATAAAAAGAATTAAAAAAAATTGAAACCATTAATAAGAAAGTTAAAGAACAACAACAACATCAACAACAAAAATTGAAAATAAAATTAAAAAAAATACCAATAATAATCATTAAAAAAAATAATAATAAATGCAGTCATAGAGCTCAATTAACTTCTCTTCTAGTAGGTGGAGCTATGCCCACTGGGCCAGGCTTCTCTTCTTGATGGGTGGGAACCAATCACTGTGCCTCAGCTCTTCTTCCCAGACTGTGCGGGTCTCCAATCCTGAGTGCCTAGGGCCTTCTCTTGTGGTTCTTCAAGCCAGGCCCCGCTCACCTGTGATGCTCACCACAATATTGGCTACACACCAGGTCTGCTGCTCCTGGGAGCCCTGTTTCCATGGATGCCTGGGCACACCCTTTCTGTTTGCCTCCCTCAGACCCTAAGTTTGTAGGGCTTGGGGCTGAGGACCCCCAGTGAATTTGTTTGCCCTTAGGTAGCAACTCCCCTAGTAGGTGGTGCAAGGGACCTCTGTTGTCAGCACTGGTGGGAGTGATACCCTGGGTCTGACTATCGTGCTCAGTTGGCTTTTACCTCTGTGAGTTCAGGTGGGCCGACTAGTTATTTCAGCGGGATCATTAGTGCTGAGTCATGAGAAGCAGGCGAACCAGAACTAGAATGCAGCCCAATCCGGGCTCGGTGTGTTCTGAGAAGGGCAGACTGTTCGCCCGGGATCCCCTTCAGCTCAACAGTGCCTAGTGGTCCTGAGCAAACAGTATTTTGACAGTTTACTTCTCCCTATGCTCGCGCAGCTGAAGGGGTTAGAGACTTGATCTCTCCACGTCCGCCGCCATGTTGGATCACTTAGATTTTAAATTGTCACTCATCTTATCAGTGGTTCCATTTTACTCGGCAGCTCACTCGCGCGGTGAAGAGTCTGCTCTATGGTGCT
This sequence comes from Spermophilus citellus, assembly GCF_964194105.1. Classification (NCBI taxonomy): domain Eukaryota; kingdom Metazoa; phylum Chordata; class Mammalia; order Rodentia; family Sciuridae; genus Spermophilus; species Spermophilus citellus. The sequence continues at coordinate 76,104,841 of NC_138196.1, read as the reverse complement.
CCGCGGGAAGCGGCGGCGGTGGCGGCGGCGGCCCAGCTGTGGCCTTCGGGACCCCCGGGGAGGGGGTGCGGGCTGGGGGAGGGGAGGCAGCGCCTTGGGGCCCGCGCGGGCCGGGTACTGGACATGCGGGAGAGCGGGCGGGGTGGGGGAAAGAAATTGAGATCTAGATTTAGGGAGTGAGCATGGGAGGAGAGACGGCGGGGGAGAAGCAAAGCGGAAAGGCAGAGAGGAGAAGGAGAAGGGGCCGAGGGAGCCGGGCAGCTCGGGGGCTGCAGCCTTACTGCTCACGCTGAAGTCGTGATGGACTCACTCCACCTTGGCTGGAGTCGTGGCGGATTCACTCCACCTAGGCCCCTTTCTTGACACGGTGCTGAGTCTTTGTCGACAGATCTCCTTTAATGATCTTTACTTCTTCTTTTAAGACGCGGCAACATACGCTGCAGGCGCGGCAGCGCGGAGCATGGAGCGGCTTGCTCACTTCCCGCCGCCATCTTCTCTTTTTTCGCCAATGTGAGTTTTTGAATTCTATAATCATTATCAAGACAGATGCCTTGAGAAAAAGGTAGAGTGGCTGTCTGAGATGATTGAGATGAGAGAATGAAGGATGCTGAACTGTGAGGGCCGGTGATTACCACAGGGAGGTGAAGGTCTTCATTTCTTTTTGGATCACCAGCGCCGTGTTCCTGGCAGAACTTATATCAAAATATAGTCGAGACTGTGTCAAGGTCGGCAGAACAGCATTTAATCATTTACCAAAAATGGATTCTGATTTTTCTTTTTTAAGTGACTTGCCTGACTTATACTGCAAAATCTATTGCCCCTCATGTCTCCCTATAGGAATCCCCTTCCTGTAGTGTGTAGCCACTGATATGCCTGCTCAGATTTTGATTCTCAAGTTCATATTTTATCTTCTTTTCTATGAGTTGCCCTTGGACCTGCTCTGTATAGTGGTAAGTGATTTGGGCAGATGTTTTGCTTAAACCCCAGGAGTGTGTGGAACTTCAGCCTTTGGGATGGTGTAGCTGGTTTTCAGATCTCTCATGGATTTTATCTTTTGTGCTCCTCTCTTGGGTCCCCAGCCCCATGCACATGCCACCCAGGAGTACGTGAAGAGCTGGAAGCTTTGATTTAGGACACTGTCTCTCAATTCCATCTCTGGCCATCCACTCCTCACCTTAGGGTTTACAAACTCAAGCTAGCAGAGATGAATCTTTGTGCCCCTCCCCCTTTTTTTGTAATAGGGATGATTGAACCCAGGGGTGCTTTATCCTGTACTACACCCCCAGTCCTGTTTGTTTGTTTTGAGATACAGTCTCATTGAGTTGCCCAGGGGCTCACTAAATTTTTGAGGCTGGTCTTGAACTTTCAATCCTCCTGCTTCAGCCTCCTAAATCATTGGGATTACTGTGTGCCACCACACCCAATTCCACTTGTTTCTTATAAGCTTTGTCACTTTTGCTTATAAAATATTTGGTTTCCTCCTCTTCAACTTAAATCTGTCCCACTGAAGAACATTGAAAAAAAAAGATGTAGTGCTAAAAAAGATTATTAGTTAAAAGATGCTGGAGAGGCCAACAGGTTAAAACCTGCTGGGCCCCAAGTTTAAGATTTCTTCATTTCCTGATCATTCTACCTCTGCCCAGGACACAGAAGCCATGACTCACTACAGCCCCAAACCCAGCATCCCAGAAGAGAACCAGCTTGGTTTAGCCAGGTTCCAGCAGCAGGAAGGATTCTAAGTCCATGTATGGGGCAGGGCAGCAAAAATTCCACGAGGGCAGGTGTGAAGCTTAGGGTCTTAGACCACAGGTCGAGTGGATTAGTCCATGCATAGCAGTATTCCTATAGCAACTCTGGGTTCAAGGGAGAGAACTGAATTCCCCAGAGGCGACAAGAGCCAGAGAGCATCAGATCATTTATGCATCTGGAGTGCAGGCCTGGGATGCAGGGCTCTCATCCTGGGGCTGGATATAGGAATGCAGCTGTAGTATGTAGGTGACATCCAGTAGAGCCCCCTGAGGCTGGTGTGGAGGTTATGGAGATCTTCAGCCCTTGACTATGGGATCTGGTCAGCAGAATAACTTAATTCCAAGTCTTTACACACCTCCATCCCAAAGGATGGAGCAGGGACCCCTGATGCATATTCCTATGACGTCATGACTGGCTCCACAACCAGGGGCAGGACTTCTGTCTTAGCTGGACAACTAGTAAGGAGAAGCTGGAAGAACTTCTCCATAATCTCTCCAAAGTCCTGGAAGGAGAGGACTCCTCGGAAATCAAGCAGGTAGCAGAGGCAGCATTTGAAAGGAGCCTGGTAAAGCCCTGAGACCTGGGCTGATCAGGATGGCAAAGCTCAGGAACGTGACCTAAAATCAAAAAGGGGCTGCCCTATCAGAAGGCCCCTTATCTGAAGAAAAGGGAAGCAGATTAGAAATCTAGAAAGATTCTCTAGTCAGGAAACAGTGGGACAGGATGACTCACAGGGTACCAGACATTATTACAGAAAGAAGAAGACATTTGAGGGGAAATGGAGTCAGCATTTAGTAGTTAGTTGAATGTGGAGCCCGAGTTAGAAGAGTAGACAACAGTCATTAAATTTCCTAGAAGACATAAGGGAATAGTAAAAAAAAAAAAAAAAAAAAAAAAAATTGGGAGGGTGACCCTTTCATGGAGGGCGGAAGATATTCCCAAAATTACAGCCCTTCTGCATTGGTGATATTCAGGAGAAGGTGAAGACATGGCTGTCCCTTAAATGTGACGTCAGAGGATCACTGTGGGCTTTAATGAGGCTGCTATGCATCTGATACAGAGTTTCCCCCCCCCAAAAAAATTTATATAAAATATTTAAATTGACATCTTGCCCTCAGAACATATTCATGGAAATTCCTTTTTTAAGTGGAGGTTCTGATGAGGATAATAAAAGCTCATGGAAAGCTGACAGGGACCAAGTGCTGAGTCACTGTTGTTCCTGATGGAGAAATAAGCCAGTCCGCTCAGCAAGAGACAGCCATCCTCCCCCACGGCCTTGTTTCACTGAGTCAGAAAAGTTTCACTTCGCACTTGAGATCTTTATTTTAGCAAATGAACAAAACAACTGCAATAGGTCAAACAGCTCACAAAGAGAAAGTTGAGAACGGAGGAGAACCCAATTCGAGGCATGCACCCTGGAACACTGACTGGCATCTGCAGGTCAGGTACAGAAACTGCACCCTGGGTGCTCCTGTGTCATCCCAAGGACCTCGAAGGCCCCTCCCGGGTGGTCTGGGCATGTCTTCCCAGCTGGCCGGAGCTAATTTTCTGAAATGCTGTTTCCTCTCAATTTGTCCATCAGCCTCTTAAGGAATTCTAGAAAGGCAAATCTACAAACTTAGAACTGCCAGGAGCCTTCTGTGTCCTCGGTTGCCAGCCCTGTGATTTTGAGGATTATCCTGCAGTCAAGGTAACTATTCTTCTGCCTCCTTCACTTAATAAATTATTGGAACCAGCCACCCTGCTGTGCCTTCCTAGGCATTTCCCCAGGCCACAGTTTCATTTAGATCAGATTTAGTGATAAGGATGTCAGGACACTAGTTCCAATTAAAGTATTTTTATGCCCCCAAAGAACTAACCACTTATGAGCAATTTTGCTTCTTAGACTCAGGATTGTAATTTAGCATCCTCCAAGTTTTGGCTTTTTAAAAAAGTAACCAGATTGACATTTTGCAGGCTAATGCTGGAGCATAGAGACTCTCCTTTTCATATTAAGCTAAAGAGCATTCAAAAAGCCATAGACATTTTTTTTTTTCTGTAGCATATGCCTATGCTGTACGTTGTGAATTCTACAAGTAAATTTTAACAGAAAGAAATTCTCTTAAAACGTTTTCTGGGTTGATAAAGAACATTTGAAAAAGTACTGAAATACTTTTAACAAATATGGAGCGATGGTGGTGAAGATCTTATATTCCGGATCCTCCGCCCAGGCTTGCGCAGCCATTCTGGATGTCAAGTTTCAAGGTCTAAACAGAAACAGATGGTCAGAGATAAGTTGCTTTCCAGGCGATCCACAGACACGTACTTCAGTTAGTCATTTCTATCTACTAACTAGGAGAGCCTTCCTGGGTTCTGTTGTACTACATTGATTCACACTTTTTTCAATCTCCTCAGCCATGGCTAACTGTTCACTTGTAAAATGAACAAGCCAATCAAGAAAAGAAAGAAAACAATGTGTTCTCCAGTGCAAGATGTCAAACAGTTTGCTTGCCCTAAGGACCAGGCCCACTCTTCTCTCTAGGCTACAGACCTGTCATTGTGGAGTGAAATGATCATTAGAAAATGTTCTGCTGTGTCTCAGCAGGGACAGGGTCTCTGTATTGGGCGGAATTCCTTCTAAGAACACTGTGTGGAGGAAAACAGTTCTCAAACAAGAGTCATTTCCTCTCTCTTTGACCAAAATCATACTTTTTTTTACAATTTTTTCCTAAACAGACATAGTAATTCAAATGTGCAATCACCCTTCACCTACAGCCAATATTTTATTTAGTAAGAAAAAAAAAAAAACAACTTTAGTCAAGCAATCATCAGAACAACCAGCCTTTTCTCTTATTATTCCTTAATGTACTTGGAGAACCTGTAGGTATGTACACTCTGGCCCACAAGAGTCTGAGAGAGAAACATTGTTGTTGTTATTTGTAATATGTGTCAAGACCCTGGCACTCTTGAATTTTAGCTTGCTCCTGTGGTCAAGTTTAATAGCCTTGGACAAAATAGGCGTGGCAGAATTCTACATTAGAAATTTCAGCATACTGATGAAAAGAACCATCCTGTTCTTTTGATAAGTTCAGAGGGCATCCCTGATCCAAAGTAGATAAAAAGCACAAAAGAATCCCAACATTTGAAAAATAAAAGGGGAGGTGCTCCATTAAAGGAACCTACCACTTTGGCACTTTGATTGGAATCTGCAACTCCTTTGGGATCTTTATTTGTAGATTTCTGTAATCAATAAATTACGTTGTATCAGGAACTGCACCAGATATGAGCACACAGACACACACACATATGAGCATATACACACACATACAGAACACTTCCTCTTGCTCCATGAAAAATCTAAGACAGTTTGTAAATTGCTATGGAATGGAGAGGGAGTGGATAGTACTAGTTAAAGTCTTATTGGAACCATTAGTCCTTATAAAAACTTGCAGCTTTTTCCTAGAATATGTTAGGTAAGAGATTTTCCCCCATGTGTGTGGATAGGCAGAATTAATATTGTCAAAGTGGCCACACTACCAAAAGTGCTACCCAGATTAATGCATTTCCTACTAAAATTCCAGTGACATTCTTCATAGAAATTAAAAAAAAGCAATCATGAAATAAATTTGGAAAAATAAGAGGCCCAGAATATCTATTTTTCTCTTTAGTGAGAAAAGTAAAGCAAGAGGCATCATAATACCAGATCTTAAATTATTCTACAGAGCTACGGTAACCAAAATGAAATGGTATTGGCATAAAAACAGCCATGTAGACCAATGGAACAGAATAGAAGACACAGAGATAAATCCACATAAATACAGTTATCTCATACTAGACAAAGGCACCATAAACACACATTAGAGAAAATATAGCCTCTTCAACAAATGGTGCTGGGAAAACTAGAAATCCATATGTAGCAGAATGAAATTGAACGCCTATCTCTCACCCTGCACAAAACTCAAAGTAGATCAAGATGTAGGCCTTAGACAGAAACCCCGTGCCTACTGGAAGAAAATTTAGGCCCAACTTTCCATCATGTTGGTTTAGGAACCAACTATTCAGGAAGTAAAATCAAGAATCAATAAATGGGATGGAATCAAACTAAAAATCTTCATAGTAAGAAAACAAAACAATTAAAAACATGAACAGAAAGCCTGTAGAACAGGAGAAAATCTTTGCCACCTGCACTTTAGACAGAGCATTAATCTCCAGAATATATAAAAATCTCAAGAAACTTAAATCTAGAAACCAAATATCTCAGTCAATAAATGGGTAAAAGAACTGAATAGACACTTCAAAGAAGAGAAATATGATTGGCCAACAAATATATAAAAAATGTTCAACATTCTAGCAATTAAAGAAACACAAATTAAAACTACACGGAGATTTCATCTCACTCCAGTCAGAATGACAATTATCAAGAATATAAGTAATGTTACATGTTGGCGAGGATGTGGGAAAAAGGTACACTGATACATTGCTGGTGGGATTGCAGATTGTGCAAGCACTCTGAAAAGCAGTGTGGAGATTCCTTAGAAAACTAGCAATGGAACTACCATTTGAATCAGTTACCCCACTCCTAAGGACTTAAAATATCCAGAGGACTTAAAATCTGCATACTACAGTGATGCAGCCCTATCAATGTTTATGGCAGCTCAATTCACAATAACCAATCTAGGAGCCTTTCCACAGATGAAAGGGTAAAGAAAATGCGGTGCATATACACAATGGAATGTTACTCAGCCATATAGAAGAATTAAATTGTGGCATTCCCTGATAAATGGATGAAACTGGAGACTATCATGCTAAGTGAAAAAAGCCAATCTTCCCCAAAACAAAGGCCAAATGTTCTCTCTGATATGCAGATGCTCACAATAAAGGGCAGGGAGGGAAGAATAAGAGCTCACTGGATTAAACAAAAGGGAATGAAGGGAAAAGGAGAGGGTATGGGAATGGGGAATAGAGTAGAATGAATCGGACATAACTTTCCCATGTTCATATAGGAATACACGACCAGTGTCACTCCACATCATGTACAACCACAGCAATGGGAAGTTATACTCCATGTATGTATGATATTATCAACATACATGGAGTATAAATGTCACACTGTCATGTATAACTAGAAAGAACAAATAAAAATAAAGGAGATTCTCAAACTTTTTTTTTTAAGTTAGAGCCTTCATTCAGAAACTTTTGCCACTAGAATCCTAGTTAAACCTACTTCAAAGACAGGCCTGCTCTGGCTCCACGGGTATTTGGACATATACAAGGGTATTTGCCCTTTAGCTCCAGAAATACTGTCTAGCCCCCTCTGAGATCCTTTGGCATGGTCTGAGGATCCTGTGAAACCATAGACTGAAAAGTATTCTGATCACAGTCGTCAATCCCTAAAGAAACCTCAAGGACCATGGCTCATGTTGAAATATAGATTTGAGAGTCTTGATGTGTTCAGGCCCAGTTCTGAGAGTTGTTCAGCTAATATAACAACTTTGCATGTACAAGTTAGCAGTTCGGGTGATTCTCTGAGATTTTTTTTTAATTTTTAATTTTTTTACCACTTTGGTTAAAGAAGCTTTCTAAAGCCCTCAAGCTGGCCAAGTCCTCATTGAAAACCCTCACTGTGTTTTGTCTCAGGACTAGGGGGAGGTGAGAAAGGCATTCCTCTCAGGAGCAGAATTTAAGGGATAAAAACAAAATCAATAATCCCAATAAACAATATGTTAATATGGTAAAAATTAATTGACAAGAATTCATGATGATCTAAATGCCAACATGTTAAACAGATACAGGGCTGCCCAGGATTTACCAGCTCCTCTCCTCGCCCTAATCCCCATGCAGCTGAGAAGTCTGCCTCTATACCAGACTGACCTGTTCCACCCTGAATTAGAAAGCCGTGAGACTGGCCTTTTCAAAGATTCAACAGACGATTACTTGGCATCAAAATGATTAATGAAATGGACACAGGCTACCACAACCAACAGAAAGGACAGGGACATACCAGGGTGATGTAATGGGGACTTGAGAAACTGGATGGGAGGCTCTCCAAGGTTTCTGCAGTTCTCCGCTAGAGAAAAGAGAGACCATTTCCCTGCAATTAGTACTCACGAAAGCAGGACTATTTCCCAAGCCCACGGCCATCCCTGGGATAAATCCCTAGTAAATTTATGAATACTGAAAGTCAGAAAAACACTATTCTTCCCTGGATGGTTGTCATGCATCCAAGAGCCCAAGACCTGTTACAAAGCCAAGACACACATTAGAGTGACTTCCTTTACATGCTGTGTATGGCACCAGGTGGGTCTGCTAGTCTCTAATCTTAGTAGGTCTGCATCCTGAGGCTCCACAGCCAGATATATTCCTTAGCACCTGACGGTCTTTTGGAATCTCCAGAACTTCCTATTAAAAAAGATGGGTGATGGGCTTCATGGTGTATGCCTATACAGCAACTTGGAAGGCTAAGGAAGGAGGATCACAGGTTCAAAGCCAGCTTCAGCAACCTAGAGAGACCCTGTCTCAAAATTTAAAAAATAATAATAATAACAGTTTGGAATGCAGCTCAGTGGGTTAAGTGCTCTTGGCTTCAATACCCAGTACCAAAAACATAAAAAAATAAAATAAAATACAGCGGGGCTTGACTGAGGCCACTCTCTGCAAAGTGCTTTCTGTTAAGTCCCCAGGAGACATTAAAACAACCAGAAGGTGTAGCCCAGGAGACAAAACCTGGGAGAGGCACTGGATGTCAGAGGGGAAAATCAAGCCTCAGTAATGTAACAAGGAAGTCACACCAAAGATCCCTCCCCCCAAGCACAATTTTGCAGAGGACTGGCCTTTAATGGGGAGCTAAGGTGTCAAACAAGCATGAGTTAAATCATCATCATTCAAATAATTTTGTCAAGTAACATAAAAGCCCTGAATGTGAGATCTGATGGCCCAAACTCTGTGGTAAAACCTGTCTATCATCAGTGCATCCTTAGTAGTAAATTGAATTTATCCTGATTTTCAACAAATATTTATCAAGCTTCTCTTCTCAGTGCCTTTCATTTAACCCCAAAACTCTTTAAGGTCTTTGCAGTCTTGAAATGTAACAAATATGCCTCCAGATTCTGCTTTGCTTGAAATCTCAGGCTGGCTTCTATAGCTATGCATCACGGGGTCACCTGTTCAGGTACCCCAGATTCTGCTTTGCTTGAATCTCAGGCTGGCTTCTATAACTATGCATCACGGATTCCCTTCTCTGGGAGCGTGCCTAACTTACATATGAATTTAAGGAAGCCATAATTAGCAAAGTAATGATATCAGCATGTGAGGCACAGAATAATTAATATAATTAACACCCAACACTGTGACATACAGTTTCTCATTTAAACATTTCAACCTGGGGCAACATATAAGATTGATATTAGCTTCATGTAGTTTCAGAACAGAAACTTTCAGCATAGGCTTACATTTTTTTTCTAATGTATTTTCTGTACATAACAGAAGAAAACTAAGATTTTGTTGTTGTTGTTACCATGATAAAACATACACGTGCATAAAGATGATAGCAAACCTTCATATAACAAAGAAAGCTGTCCCTCTCTGAACACTCCAGGGAAGTTCAACAGAAGCATTTCTGCCAAAATGTGATTTGTGTGCTCACAGGGGTTAAGAGGAGCGTGTTCTTCAATAAAAATACAGGGCTTATAGGTACGTTGCATCTGGACAAAGCTTCCAAAGCATCTGGATCTGTGTATACAGAGCAACAGCAACCAGGACTGGACAGCAGTTCTAAAGTACTGGTGTCGTGTTCTCACTGGCATTTACATGCAGCAACAGTCAGTTGATACTCAGCCCCAAGGTTTGAGGCTTTTCCTCTTTTAAGATGCTTTTCACTGTTTCATCAGTGTGATTTTTGGAACGATGTTCCTTTTTACATCAGTTACTGATGTTTTCAAAAAAGGAATGACCACATAGCTTCTTAATCTGTCCACATGATGCTTTCAGTGAGCCAAACACACTGGAAAACACAGCTGTTATGGGCGTGAAACAAGCTGCTACTTGCAGGAACTTCTGCAGGATTTGACAGCTTCTTTCTCAGGTTTTATGCATTGCTAAGGCTGGTATTTTAACAAATGCTCTGCTTTTGTATAAGTATACACAAACAAATGCACAAATACTAAGTGTAAAGGTAGATGAATTTGCACAAATGAACCATCTCTGTGACCAGCCCCCATATAGCTCGAAAATTAGAAAATTAAAATCCCCCCCCCCCCCCCCGCAGATCCTCTCTCCCCTATGGTAACTGCTATGCTGACTTCTAATACCACAGGTTTGCTTTGCTAGTTTTTGAGCTTGATATCATCTGTCATCTAACAGTTTGCTTTTGGATTTGGATTCTTTAGCTTCAGAATCTGGTTGAGAGATTTATTCAAGTGTTATACATCAGTCAATCAACTACTATCCTTTTCCTGAAGTGGCCCATTGATGCATGTATTGCAATTTTGGATTCCTTTTACTGTTGGTAGACCTTTGGGATGTCTTCTCTTTTAATCTTTTGCAAACTATGCTGTTGGAAGATTGCTGTAAATACTCTCTGAGGTATAAATTTCTGTTGGGTGAATTCATGTCAGAAATTACTGGATCTCAGGCTATGTTTACTGATTTTCATATACTGTTATTCTGTTAATTCATTAATTAGTTTTACAAAAATATGCTGTTGATATTTTTATTGGGCTGTTTTCAAACTATAGATCAATATGGGACAACTGACAGCCCAACAACAGTGAGTGTTCTGATCCATGATCATGTATTTCTGTTTATTTTGGCACTAAATTTTTTTTTGTTAATATTTTATAGCTTCTCTTGCACATAATTTGTTCATTTTAACCGTAGTTTTTTGTATTTTTATGCTATTTTGTTATTTCACTTTGTTTTTGGAATTGTATCTTGCTCATCTATGGAATCACAATAATTTTTTGTACACTAATTGTGGATCTTGAAATCTTACTAAATTCACTGTTATTGAGATTCCACAAAATTTTTCTGTAGAGGACCATGTCTTCTATTTTACTGCAGATTCAATTTTCTTTATTAGATATAAGAATATTTAGATTATCTCTTTCTTCATAAGGTTTGATAATTTGTATCTTTTAGAACATTTTAAAGTTTCATTACATCTGTAAATATACTAAAATAATGCTTTTTCATCATCTTTTATAATTATTAATTTAATACATATAGAATCTCCTGATTCTGATTCCTGATATTGATAATCGGTGCTGACTTTTCTTTTTTTTTAAACAGTGTGGCTGGAGGTTTATAAAATTATTAATCTTCCCAAAAACAACTCTTAGGGGGCTGGGGTTGTGGCTCAGTGGCAAAGCGCTTGCCTACCACATGTGAGGCACTGGGTTCTATCCTCAGCACCACATAAAAATAAATAAAATAAAGGTATTGTTCTCATCTACAACTGAAAAAACATTTTTAAAAAACTCTTGGTTTTATTGATTTTCTTTGTTATTTTTCTGTTTTCTATTTTATTGGTGACTTATCTGAAGTCTCTTGTTCTCTTCATTTGATAGGCTTATTTGCTTTCCTATTTCCAGTTTCTTAAAATAAAGGCTTAGGTCATTAATCTGACATCTTTCTTCTTTTATAACATAAGCCTTTAGAGCTATAAATTTTCTTCTAATGACTAATTTAAGTATTCCCCACATATTTTGATATGTGTTTAATATTCATCTAATTTAATATATTTTCTAATTATCTTTTGGTTGATGCATGACCTCTTTAGGGTTTCTTATCTAATTTCTAATTAGGAATTTTTTCAATATCTTCCTGTAAGTGATTTCTAATGTTTTATTTTGAGGACATCATTTGCATGACTTTGATTCTTCTAAGTTTATTGAGATTTGTTTTATGACTTAGAATATAGTTTATGTTCATGATTAGAACACAAAATAAACATTATATTTAGTCTGCTTATTCTGCTTGGAAATGGTGGCTTGGTTACTGCTGTCTGCACATGCAGACAGACAGACAGACAGCCTCACTGTATGGGACCTTGTTACATGCCTTCCTTGCCTGCCTCGCCTCACTTAGCTTAGGGTCAGCTCCGCTTCTCAGTTCATTAACTACGGCAGGTGAAAGTGCCTTACGTGCAGGGGGTGGATGTCCGGCAAGACCGACTCGGTCCTTATCTGCTGCTCATCACCGAAGTATCCTTTGTTCTCCACTCCCCGAGTATCTCCAGGCGGGCTGTCAGGAGGGAAATTGAACATTGGCACAGCCATGGGAAAAGACTGCTGTAAATATTAAATCATCTAGAAAAAGAATTTTAAATGCTATGCTCGGATTGCCCTGTAAAACAATTAAATCACAATATATTGGGAAGGAATCAACATCTGTAATTTTTCCAAGCCCCCTAGATGATTTCAGTGTGCAGCAAAGCTTGGGGACCACTGGGATAAACATATGGACATGAGATAGCATGTAAAAGTCTGATTTCCTACGAATCTTACATGCTTTCAGTAAGAGACAGTTTCCTCCACTGAGTATCTCATGAGACCACAAGGCTTATATATTCTTGTTAACGGTTCCTTTCTCACAAAAATTGTAGATGTACCTCTGAACTTGCTTCGACTTGATACATTTTTGGTAACGAATAAATAACATGACAATTCCAGCACCAATAATCACCAGGACAAGCACAATGACCATGATCGTGATATCTGCAACGTCAAGAAACATGGGTTTTGATCAGGGCGTCGCCAAGGTCGAGGAAGTATTAACATTTAATGGAGCAGTTAGAAACCCAACTTCTTCCTTCCTGAGGTACTTTATAATTCCCCTTCCCCAGGTACTTTATACAGAATAAGAAGCCAAAACATTACACAGATTATCATCTGTATTGCCAATTGACACTCACCTAAGATTCCACCACATTTAAGAGAACCACAATGGTAAGAAGAGTTTTGGTCTTTGGTTATTAACTGACTACAGAAAAGGCTTTGTTGTGTTGGGGTTTTCACAAGAACTGAGTCAGATTAGCTAGAAGAGGACTTATTAATTCTAAAGGGTAACTGTAATAAATTCCATTTGAGTTCCCAAACATAAAACATAAAAAACATACAAATCCAGTAGAAGATAATAAATATATAGCAAATATAGAAAATAAGGAAACGGCTTTTTCACTACGCAGCTTTTGGTATATGTAAGAGATTATATTCTAGGATGCTCACTGGTAATGTTTAAGGTTTCTTCCCAGTCGGTGAGAATCTGTCCTTCCTCACACTGGCACTCAAGTTCATTGCTATCCACCTGGAAAATCATAATTTTACCAAATGACTGGCATAAGTTATGTTTTGAACCTCATTTTGGTTCATACTAATTCTGCACCAAACACACTCATGCACACACACTTATTGATTTATGAATTAAACTGAATACCAAAATCAATGTTGCACAAAAGTAAGCAAATATAATACAACTAGCAAACACCTTTGTAGAACATCTTTGCACAAAAGAATTATATCAACATATTCAGACAGGTGAACAGGACAGCATGCCATGTCTTTCCAGAAAGCATTCATATCTTTAAAAAATAGTCTCTGCTAGAGTTAGACCCATTGTGGTCAAAGACCAGATACTAAACTTAGAAATAATGAGATCATACTGACATGGGGAAAAAATGGTAGCAGAAGGTTAAGTCCATTAAAGAGCACCATGTAATGGTAAAAGAGACCCAGGAGTCACACATTCGGAGTTAAATCTAGGCTTTCCAGCTTTCCCTAAAACACATCAGTGTGCCTAGTTCCACCTACAACAAAGGGCATAGGAATACTACTCATGTCCTAAGTTTATTTAAATATTATTAAACATTTAAGTGGATATACATGTGTATACACTTACACACACACCCAACACACGAAGAGGAGCAACTGCTAGTCATATGGCAGAACATGTTCAGCCTGGTTAGAGAATACCAAACTGCCTACCAAGTGGCTTATGACAGTTCATATATATGTATGTGTGTGTGTATGTATATATATATATATATATATATATATATATATATATATATATATATATCCATCCACATAAAATATATAATACTTGAAAGTATGGATGCATATTCAAATAAATGTTAATAAGTGTTTTGATTAACTGGGTTTAGGAAAGCAGTGTCACATAACGTGCTAGAATTAAACAGAGTTGAATTTTAAAATAATTTTTGGTTGTTTTTCTCAAAAGCTTTAGGTTAATCCTGACAATGGAGTCATTTAATTATGTGACATTGTGATAGGTCAGATTTTAAACCTCAGGTTTAAACTTCATATGTATATAAGTTACTGGATTTCTAGATTACCCATCTGATAATAATGCATTTACTCATAATACTAGCAATATCTGTATGTAATAATACCTGGTTTGGCTCTTTGTATTAATTATAATCCATTAAAAAATGGATCCCAAATATGTATTTGATTTAAAAAAAAAAAAAACACAGCACACTCACACACAAGCTCAAGAACAAGGCTTATGTAGATAACTGGTTGATAAGACATTAGCGTAAGAAACAATCCGCTCTTACCGAATTTTCTTCGCATTGAGAGGGGCAGTTGGTTGAATTGTAGGCCTTTTCAGTGTTCACACATTCTCCGTTGCTGCAAACCTGGACGTGAAGTAGCAAACACAAATTAGAATGACTTATAATATATGTGACATTGGAACCTCCATGATCACATGGGAGATTATACATCCCACTATTTGTGATTTAGTTGCAATTGGTATGATTGTTTTCTATTGTGAAATTCCACATGTAGAATCTTTGGTGGATGGAACAATCCTGTATCAATGATTGATAAAAGCATTAGATGTGCAAGTATTGTTATATATGAGCTCATTAATTATTAAAATGTTTACATCCTTATTCTTTGAATGTTAATTTGCCAAAAATACCACAATTATACTTACTAGGATTTCTTATATTTCCATTGAGTTTCTTCTGTAAGGATCTAAACTTGTTAAACCATGTTTATTGGTGGAGCATTTTATCAGTCTTAGTTAATCATATGTTGAATAGTTCGAATAAATTGAGATTCTAGATTTCTAAAAATAATTATATGGACTGCATATTTTAACTCATACTAAATATGTTAAGTATAAATAACTAGGATTTTCTCAATTGAATAGACTTTTTTGCTTGTAACTAATTTTTAAATATCCTATTTCCCTATTTTTAACTGTTTAATTTAAATTTATTTCCCAGCTGGCTAAAATAGTTTCCTTTTTTTCCCCTCAGAAACATCAATGATGTCTGTATATCTATGTTTTCTTACTCATGAGGGTGCCTCTCCTTCTGCTAGGAATGCAGTCACGCAGCCTCTTGGTTGGCCACTTGGTATTCTCTAGCCAGACTGCACAGTTCTTGCCATATGACCCCACAGTTGCTCTCCTTGGTGTTTACCCTGGAGACGTGAAGGCCTGCACCATGCAGAGATCTGTGCATGGACAGTCACAGCAGCTTTGCTCCTAAGGGCCCAGACCTGGGGAGAGCCAGGGTGTTCTTGAGCAGGGGTCAATGAGTAGACTGTGGGACTTCCAAACAGAGGTGTGTTATGTGGGCCTGGTAAGCTAAGGGAAAAGACAGAACCATGAGAGGACACGGAGGAAACTTGACTGATTATTACTAAGTGGGAGAAGGGGCTACATACTGCATGATACCAGCGGTGTGGCATTATGGAAAGACAAAACCCGTGGGAACAAGAAAAGAGATCTGGGGTTTCCAGATGCAGGGAGAGAGGGAATTGTGAAAAGGCAGAGCACAGGGGATTTTTTTTAGGACAGCAAAACTACTACTGTATGAGACCATAATGGAGGTTACGTGTCGTCACTAATTCACTGAAATCTATAGAATGTACAGCATTTTCACCTTCATTAGAGTGAACTCTAGTAAGGATACAGGGTGATAATTGTGTGTTGATCTGGATTTCTCACTTGTAACAAATGTACCTCTCTGGTGGGAGAAGGGCAATCTCTGGACCCCTTGCTTATTTCGACTATTAGCATAAAACTTTTATAAAACGAAACTATGAACATTTAGCTTTTTAAGAACTTCTTTTCAACGTATAGCCCTTTCACAGTGGGGGGTGGTGGGGGGGGCAGCTATCATCTGTGCCTTCTCAGATGGGCTTCCTCTGTCCAAGCTTTGGAATTCTTCTGTGTCTCCCGCCACTTGTTCTCGTGGCCTGTCTGTCTACCTGCATCACGTAGCCTGGGGACCGAGTGCTTAAAACACAGGCAGAGCTTTCTTAAGTACTTCAAGCCCAACTGAAGATACTGAGATCTGTGCTGTTTTGATTTTGTCCTTTCTGTGGGTCTAATACGGAGACGACTCTGAAGACAGTTTTGCCTTAGCTCATCTGTGCCAGAGAATGGACCACTTAAGTTCCTTCTTTTTTTTTTTTCTCTCTCTCTTCCCTCTTTTCTTTTTGTTTCCTTTTCTATGTTCCTGGTACTGTCCTGTAATGAAGGAAAAGACCCTGGAAACATGCTATGTTTTCCCCATCTTCCTGCACCAAATTAAAATTTGCCACTAAAAACAAATACAAAGAGAATGCAAAGGTTTTTTCTGCATTTGAAGTTCACTGGGCTTAAAAGCTGTATTCCAGTGTTAGGGGGGGGGGAATAATAGGAAAAGCTCTTTGATGTCACTGGGATGTCACCATAGACTGGCATTTGTTGGGCAATGAATCTGCCATCATGAGCTGGTGAAGAACTATCAAGAGCGGGACTGGTGATTTGTCCTCAACTTCTCATGAAGGGACAGGACTCTGGTGGCATGGACACAGTGCACTTGCAGGATTGAGTGTCCCTATCTCAGTCCCTGCTGCCCTTGGTAAAAGGGATGCCAGATATTGGCTTCACACCTCAGCGGATTTTGCAAATCTGAAGTGAACTGAAAATTGGCATTTTCTTTGACTTGATGCTTCTTATGCACTTTATCTCATTGAATTTCTTAACTTTTCTGGTTTTGGGGTTTGATACACCTACCTTAATTTTCACCATTTTGATATTTATTGAATTGCTTTAGCAGGAAACAGGACAGCTAAAACACGTGGACTGGGTCAGTCACCATTAAATCATTACATTTTTGTACTCTATTTCTTTCCATCTTGAATTTTTGCTGTCCAATTTTTATTTCTCCTTTACCTTTTGCAAATTCCACTGTACATTTGTGGGCAATGGTGTCAAGAGGGACAGGAAGAAGGCCCTGAGAGAAACTATTTAATTTCAAATAGTTGATTTTTTTTTTATAAAAAAGTATTCTGTGCTTTCTACATATTCTGGATGAGCTGGCTATTGTTTACAGCACAGATTCTAGCATTTTCACCGTGGTATGATAAACTCTTTCCAATTTGGCCTCATTTTATTTGTTCAGCTGTTTCTTTGGCCATTGTACCTGAAGCTCAAGCCACGTTGAAATGATCAATTATCTGAATATGCTGTGTACCTTCACCTTTGCATATTATGTGGGCATTTCTTCCTAAAGACTTTTCTGCATCCCCATGTTTATTACAGAACTATTTATAATAGCCAAGGGTTGTGGCAGGCCTCAAATGGCTGTAGTAAGGCTCCCTCACCAAGACTTCCACTGGGCTATGTTATGTTTTTTTGTGTGTAGCCAGGGCTGAGAACCAGCCATGTTATGTTTAGTTGAGGCCAGAAACATTGATTCAGTGTGTAGACTCAAGGTCATGAACATTATTAACCTGAGAGCATGCAGCCCCTTATGTAACCTGTTGGCAGTGTGCCTTCTTCATTTGACCTGCATAGAAAAGAGGCCGACGGGAAAGACTCCAGGGTAAATAGGCTAATGGGACTAAAATGGAACTGGCTGGGGGCTGAAGCTGAGGCTGGAGGCTGGAGGCTGGAGGCTGTAGCCACCAATGAATAAAGCATATCTACTATCCTAACTATGTCTTGCATCTTCTTGTACCTGCCACACCCTGAATCTCTTTTCTGGGTCAGAGCCCCTGCATGACACCAAGATATGGACTCGAGCTAAGTGTCCATCAACAGATAAATGGATAAAAAAATGTTTTATATATACACCAATGGAATATTACTTGGCCATAAGAAAGAATGAAATCCTGTCATCTATGTCAGTACAGATAAACTGGGAGATATTATATTAAATGAAACAGGCAGGGTAGAGAAAGAGATTAAATTCTGCATGTTCTAATTCATATGTGGAAGACAAAAAATGTTGATCTCATTTTAAAAATGTTACTTATGAAAGTAACAAGAAGAACTGTGGTCACCACAGGCTGGGGAGGGAGGGAAGAGGAAGGGGACCGGAAGAATTTGGCTGATGGGTACAGTTCTTGTGTTCTATGGTACAGTATGGTGACAACAGTTCACAGCAATTTACTCTATATTTCAAAACAGAACAAAGATTTTGAATGTCTCTAACACAAAGAAATCACATTTGAAGTGACAGATAACAAACTACATTTGGTCATCACATGTTGAACCCATGTATCAAAATGTGATGTTGCATCCAACAGACATGTACAATTATTTAGTATCAATTCAAAATAATGTCAAAGGTGAAACGATAAATAATAAATACATAATAAATAAATAAATAAAATGTCCCATTTTCTCTGAGTTAAAAAATGTTCATCCCAACCTATTCAACACATGAATGGATAAAGAAAATGTGAGACATTGTGTGTGTGTGTGTGTGTGTGTGTATACACACACACACACACACACACACACACAATTAAATACTACTCAACCATAAAGAAAAATGAAATTATGGCATTTGCTGGTCAATGGATGGAACTGGAGACTATCATGCTAAGTGAAATGAGCCAATATCCCCCAAACCAAAGGCTAATGCTAACACACAAATAAGGTTGGGGGAAGGAAGAATAGAAGTTCATTGGATTAGACAAAGGGAAATGGAGGGAATGGAGGGAGGATGGGAATAGGAAAGACATTAGCATGAACTGGACATCACTTTCCTATGTTCATATATGAATACACCACCAGTCAAACTCCACATCATGTACAACCACAAGAATAGGAAATTATACTCCATATATGTATAATATGTCAAAATACATTCTACTCTCATGTGTAACTAAAAAGAATAAATTAAAAAAAATTCTTTTAAGTGTTCATCAAGCCAAAGCTGAAATTCAAGATGCCACATGTATTCTATGAGCAACCAGCTACTTCTTTTTAGATCCAAGTACATACTGCTGATCCCAACACTAGGAAAGCACTTTTGTTAAATCGAAATGATCTGTTTCAGTGAATGTATAAAATTTTCAAATACACTCATCTTTAAACCATCTGTGTCCTGCATAGTTACTGACAACCTAGGCTTCACCCGTAAGCGTGGTTAGACAGATCAAGGAAATGAATGTATGCCTATTTATGGTTACGTTAATTAGAAAAATCTTATGTCTAATTTCATTAGATGTCTGCTGAAATATACTAATTAAGCATATTTATAACGATGTCATACCATTTAGTATAACTAAAATTAAATAAAAGAGTATGACTGTATTATTGCTATTCTGTTCCTCAATAATAAAGACAAATTGCCTGCTTTCCCATATATAAGGCCCTCCGGAACCAATTACAGGTCCCAGTGATGTTTTTGAGCAGTTGATCAAAGATGCTTTCATAAACAAAGGGTTTTAATCTTACCATCCCATCTCCACATTTTGTTCCTGTATTCACCAGGCCAATATCCTCAGAATTGTGGTATAGAAAGATGGCTTTACACTTGACAGTAGTGTTCTGCTTTGCAGCCTTAATGTGATAGATCTTGTCTTCTCCAAGAAGAGATGACTTCTGTCCCCCAGTACAGTATATCTTCCCACATCTGACATCTCTGAAGAGAAGGGGTGAGGGGTTATTCTCAAACTTGGGAGCAAAAACAGAGCTTCAGAGATTAGGCTGTCAGCCAAGTGGCCTGGTCACTGTAGGCGCACCAGCAGGGCAAAGGGACCGAGACAGGCTGAGAAAACCCTTAGACAGCTAAGCCCTGACCCTGGGAACTGAAACGAGTAGATACAGTGTGTCAAAAAGCATTTTTAACATTCCTCTGCGATCCTCAGAAATCAGCACTCGTTCAAGTTTACAGAAGACTATTCCTTAGTTGTGATTTGAATTAGCATGACTCTAAGGAGCAGAAAGAGGTTTCCTTCTTATTCTTTCTTGCATTGAACACATCAGCCATGAGACTGCAAGGGAGGGGAAGGGAAAGGGGGCAGGTCTGTCCACATAAAAGTAAAATTACAAAGGCATGACTATTGGTGAATCGTAAAACCTTATTTTCTAATGCAACTGCGCTTTCAGTATCATGTCTTATAGTGTCGTGATGCAGGAGGATGAAATAAATAAATCATTCCAAATTCTCCCACTCTCCTAATTTCAACTTCCTCCTCCTGGCCTTCACTTCCTTCCTCCTCCCCGCCTTTTTTTGAATTATGCCCTCTCTTGTCCAGTTTGTCCCATTCCCTTTCTGGGGCAGCATGCTTTGGTTCCCTTTCCTTCTTAATCTCCCTCTGGCTCCTGTTTGTCTTTCCTCTGTGTAATCCATGACTGTCAGGCAGTAGACAGGGTATGTGAATACCAGCCCACACCAGCAACAGTGCACACTCTCTCTTCTGCCCGCTCTCTTCCTGATTTCTGAGCACAGGAGATTGACAGCTGTCAGAACAGCAGCCTTCCTGAGTTTTCAAAACACTGTTATGAAACACTGCTGCTCCCACCACCACCACCACCACAGGACACTTACTTCTCTTTACAGGGAACAAATGTGTTGTCCTTGCTTTTGCAATAACCAAATTTATTTCCTTTCTTATTCATCTTGTAGCAGATACTGTGGCTTTCTTTTGCTCCTGGGATACAAAACGATAGGATGAAAGTAAAATTACAAAGGCATGAATATTAGTGAATCATAAAACTTTATTTTCTAATGCAACTGCACTTTCTGTATCATGTCCTATAGTGTCATGGTGCAGGAGAATGAAATAAATAAGTCATTCAAAACCTGTTCTACTGAGTCAGGAGAATATTCTAGGAAGAGGACAGAGATACAAACAGTAACAAACGTGCACCAGCTCAATACTGAGCAGGTCCATTAATACTGGAGTTAAGGTCAGCTAATAATGGAGGTAATAGCTAAAGAGATGCTAGGCGGTATTATCTCTAAGCTTGCCCCCAAGACCTTCAGGATAGTAACAGGGAGGTGACAAGGCTATTCTCCTTGTCAGCCTTCATTCACCGTGACTGTCTCTTACCATCACTGAACAATTCCAAGCACTGATTGTTGCGAGTGGGACATTCCCCCATGAAGCAGTAGCCTTCGGAATTCTTGCAAGGAAAACCATTGACTTGGAATTGGTCCTTCGGACACTCGGGTGAGTGACCAGTACATACTTCTGGGTAATCACATTCATCTTTTGCCGGTCTGCATGTGGACCCCGCCTTTTTTATCTGTTGAAGAAAAACAGAGACTCTCAAGTGCAAAAATGCCTTTAAGCGTGGAACCTAACTTCCCTCTTCATCCCACAGAGCATTATTGTAATTTATAAAGGCCTCGATTTTTATGTAATTTTAAGCATCACGAAATAGTGATTTTGAAATCTGATGTTAGACTCCCCCTGGGTACAATTGGAATGGACATAAAATAGAGAAACTGGCAGGAGTTCTCTTGTCATTTCTTCCTCTCTTGCTCCAGTAGACCAACTCAGACCCCTGCATATGAATTGGAATAGGCTGGCTCTCGCAGCTGGAGGACAGCACATCCCGATTCTCTCATTCAGCTGTTCAATCTGCATTTATTTGCCCTGATTCTGAAGCCCCTTGCAGGTGGGAGAAAGGCAATTTTCTTTTCATTGTGACAAATTTCTTTTCAATGGAGTTGAAAAAGTGTCAATAAATCCTTAGGCAGAACCATGTGGATTTCTGGTCCTCTTCCCTAAGACTTTTTCTAACCACTAGCCACTACAGCTTTGCAATCCAAGGATAATCCCTTCCTTTTATAGTTCCCTGCTGTTGGAATACCAGTTTCCCTCCCAGCTGAGGTTAAAGAGCTTGACAATGATTTACAGAGGAGTAAGAACAGGGTTGGGCAAGTGACTTCACTCCTAAAACACCCGTGTCTGCTTACTCGCTTGTCCCTCCCCAGACCCTAGCACTCCACGATGCTCATCTGAGCCTTCCTGAACAAGCCCTGGGGGGGGGGGGGAATTAGCAAGGCCCAGTGTACAAACTGGTGATGGGGACAGTCATCCCTGGCTGGAGAGCTCTTTGGTCCTACATAGACTTAAAGTGAAAACAGAAACAAACCCTGTCTCTCCCAGCACAGGATCTTACCTGACAGGATTCACAGCAGGATCCTTCTGAACACGTGAATCCTGGCTTCAGTATACACTTGTGTGCATCACAGCAAGGATTAGTGCATTCCTGGCAAAAACCAAATTGAAACGTCAGAGGCTGGTTGTGATCCGGTTCCTGGGTGAAGAGAGCATTGGTTGTGCTTCTGTGTGACTCTGTGTGCACCGCCCAGATGTGTAATCCTTAGTCACGTGTGGCACATGAAGAAAGGTTTGGAGCTGCTGCTTGGACTTCATCACATCTCCTTTCCTCCTAGCTGTTATGAACTCTCAGAGTCCCAAGTCTGTGACCTGCCATTCTCCCAGGGACCTTCTTCCTCAAAGGGTCCGACCATTGCCTCATGCTAGAGTTTGATGTGAGTAGTATAATTTCTAAAGCTCTGATCTTTTTCTCAAGGTGCCAAGTATTTCAGTTCAGGCTGACCTACCTTCCTTCCTTCCTTCCTTCCTTTTTTTTTTAAACACATCACTATGTAACAACAGCAGGACGATCACCTGGACCTGTCTGATCAGACCAAATGCAAAGGAAATTGTCTGCATCTAATCAGGTGAAGTGCTTCATGTGTAGGGTGAAGCTGAAGACCCATCCAAAGAATGTGCATGGGCAAGAGGATCCATTTCCAAAATTAAGAGCTTCTTCACCTTTAATATGCGCCATTATAAGATTAGTTCATGTCTCTAGACAGGTCACCATCTCCACTCTGATTAAGGGGTCTGTTGGCTGCGGTCCTTGAGCATAGACAGTGTAAAAGTAGTCCTCAGACCAGCTCAAGGGCAGAAGCTTGCAGCTCAGTAAGTTTGCAGAGCTCAGCCCCTCTGCACACCTGCTAAACCAGACTCCACACCTTAACAACACCCCGCAGTGGTTTATATGCACTTGATAATTTGAGTCTAGGACATGCACTTATTGGATGTGCTTCTGAAGAAAATAGTTTCTATCTTGGGAAAAAGCAGATTAAGAATTACTTTAAAATTTGCTCAAAGGCTTTTTCTAAATGCTCCAGACTGAAATAAAACATGAAATGTTTGAAGTTTTCTGCTCTATTAAGAAAGTGTCCTAATAAGGGGAGCTGTCCAGCTGTGATACAGATGAATCTCCCAAGGCCCTGAATAAAACCCGATTGACTCTGTGAGATCTTGTAGGACGTTATGTCCTACTGTGCATGCGAGGTCAGACCTGATGATACACCTTTAGGTCCTTCTCACAGACAAGCCAATTAACACATAAAGCAGACAAGTGTAATGCTGTGTACTCCAGCAAGACCACTATGCACGATGCATGATCTGCCAAGTACCCTTGAAATGAGGCACCCCAACATCTTGTATCTAAATGAAAAACGGAAAAGGCAGAGTCCAGAGCTGGACAAGGAAGATGATGGTTGATGTGATTGGGCTACACCCCTATCTAGATTCTAGCTGAGCATAAACTTGGTAATTTCAGCTCATCATCAATTGCCAATTACCTCAAAAGGGCCACAATCACACTCTTCTCCCTCATCCACCTTCTTGTTTCCACAAGATGGAAAATCATTTGACGGGCCAGGAAATGGAATATTGAGCATGCACGTTGGGTTACGATCCTTCAGGAATTGCTGATACTCGTTCTGGTTGCATTTACTGAATTTTAGTGCAGGAATGCTAGAAATAGGGTAGGGTAAAAATAAAGATTTGTCAAATCATTGTGGTACAGCACCTGTGAAAG
This sequence comes from Spermophilus citellus, assembly GCF_964194105.1. Classification (NCBI taxonomy): domain Eukaryota; kingdom Metazoa; phylum Chordata; class Mammalia; order Rodentia; family Sciuridae; genus Spermophilus; species Spermophilus citellus. The sequence goes on along the minus strand of NC_138196.1, from coordinate 76,081,000 downwards.
TTTTACAAAGAATTTAGAACAAATCCATATAAATGTTAAGTTTGAGAGCAGAGCAGGAATTGGGATCATTATTACCAAAAATGCCTTCTTGAAACATTGCTAACACATGTTATTTCAAGAAAGTACTTGGCTATATATTCCCTCCAAAGCAAATCCTACCTGAAGCCACCGTTTGGACTGGTTGTATGTGATGCTACCATAGTCCCTCTAATGTGTCCTTGAAACAATCTTATAATAACTGTATATTCATGTTAACATCCCTGAAAGATTAGAAACTTCTCAAGGCTACATCACATTCATTAAAAAGAAAATAAGCATTAGTTAATACAGAGACTGGTGCAGAGTAGTTTCCTCTAAATGTTTGTTGAAACAAACTATTTAAAAATATCATACACATCCTTTGGAGTCTAACACACTCTCTTCAAAACTGAAATTCACCTCCATTCTATCTTCCTTTTTTCTGATTTCCTTGACAGTAATATTGACACAATGATTGAACACAGAAGGATTTCTAGAATCTTGATTACATGAGATGGGGATGTCAGGACCCTGCAAATATTGCTAAATGTCCAGATAATTATGTAAAATTAGATGCTCAGTTACTGAATTCTTGCACCATGCCTGCCACTGTGCTTGGGTGCTTTAGCCATTTCACATCATTTAACCAATGCATGGAGTGGCTGATCATTTTAATGCTTTTTTATTGTACACCGTGCATTACTATGAAGGGGCTCTAGAACACCTAACCACAAAGTGATTCAAGAATAATGAGGGGATGCTGGACATTCTTTCTGTGACTATTTAAGGTGATCTTAACATGTGTGTGGGACTTCTCTAGACAACAGTAATGAAACAGTGACCAAACCAGTCAAAACCTCTGACTTCACAGAGTTTGGATTTAGTTCAGGAGTAACCTAGAAAATGAGCTAAATATGCAAGGGGTAGAATGCCTTAGACAGTGGTAAGTACCAAGGAAAAAACTAAATAAAACAATAAGGAAGAGGGTGTAAATGCCAGACCATGAATGTGATGGAGAAGGACTAAAAGTTGAAGCAGTTGGCCAGGAAGGGCTTTGCTGAGAATGACACCTGAGGAAAGATGTAAAGGAGGAAACTCTGGTTTTTAGCAGGGAAAGCAAACCAAGGTGTGTGGAACTATTTCTCCACTAAGACCTTGGTAGAGATTGGTACTAGTTGACCATGACATATGTTTGCAATGTGCAATAAAGTGTCACATTTTTTTTTCTGGTGTATCACCAGAAAGAGTCTCAGTTGATTAGATTTAACTCCAAAAGGGAAATTCTTCCCTGTGCATTATTTTGAAAGATCTCCCAGACAATTACGCCGAAAAGACATATATATTCCTAAAGTGATGGAATTAACCCCAAACTACTCTCAAAATATTTAAATGTGTTCTCTACATTATTTGAGCCTCACCTTCCGCTAGTATCCATCACACATTTTCCCAAGGAACAGGTGCACGGGAACTCATCATGTTGCAAGCCAAGGTTATGCCCCAACTGATGGGCTATTCTGCTGGCAATTGTGTTTATGTCAGGTAAGAGATCCTGACGGGAAAAAAAAAAAAACGTTCATTAGAAATTTCCAACAGAAAGCACCCTGAATAGTTCATAGCACTTTGAAATGGTTGTTGGAAAAACCTGATTTCTAGCTACTAGTTAATGAGCATGTCTTTGAGAGATCTTGGACTTAATTACTTCCCTCCCCTCTGCCCCAGTTTCTTTAATTATATGAAAAAAAAGTTGGGAAAATGAGTTTTTAAGTATCTCTAGCTCTAAATTTTGGCATTCTTTTTTTTTATATGTGTGTGGGGGGAGGCACAATAATATTCACTAATGGATTTACACACCGCTATTCTGACAAAGAGCTAGAAACTATTGACATTATGGCCTAATGCTTGTGTCCCTCCAAAATCCATACTTTAAAAAGACCGCACCCCAGAGGTTGGAGGTGACTAGGTCATGCAGCAGAGCCCTCGAGAATGAGATCAGTGCCCTTATAAAAGAGGCTCAGGAGAGTCCTCTTGTCCTTTCCACCATGTGACAACACAGAGAGAAAGCGCCAATTCTGAGGCAGAAAGTGGACCCTCACTGGATACCATATCTGCTGGTGCCTTGATCTTGGGTGTCTCATCTTCCAGAAACGTGAGAAATACATTTCCATGTTTATTAGCCAGCCTGTTTGTGGGGTTTGCCATCTCCAGCGGCCTGCATGGACTACGACAAGTGTCCTATACAATAAACTAAATGTTACTGCTCATCTGCTCTATACCAGATTTTTTAAAAGGATACAAATAAAAACAAATGTGATGTTCTTGTTTTTAATCGATAGTCTTTCATTGTTCAATAATTGCTATGCAACATTGCAGATGGAGATTGTGTTACAAGGAAAACCTGAAGGTCAGAAATATAGACTCCACGTGGCAGAATTGTCCGTCACCTAGGCTCATAGTTCTAGTTCATGTTTTAATCCCTGTATTAGTGAAAAAAAATAACTTCCCAAGAGAGCTAGGCTATCATTTTATGATAAAGCTAATGGAGCACCTTAAATTTGCTCATTTTATTCATATGGAATTTTAAATGTTCCCGGATTTGTAAAAATGTAGTTGAAAGAGTAACATTCTCCATCAGAGCCTCATGTAATACTCACAGGAATGAAATACCAAAGGCAAATCTACAGGCATCACAATTAACTATGTAGTTACGAATTACAATATAAATCCATCATATAGTCTTTTTAATAAGTACTAGCTTCAAAGTTTGAGGTCTAAAGACCATCATGGGCACAGCAATAAGGAGGTAAAGGAATGCAGGAAATAAAACAAAACCTCATGTTTCTGATAATCTCTCAGAAGAAAAGTCACGTGAACAGCACTAACTAGACTCTTTGAGACTTGGGAAAAGATCAGACAAATGAGGGAGACACCGTTCAGAGGTCTTGTGCCTGCTGAACATGCAAGGCAAGACTGTCATCGTATGACATTAAGTGCTCCATCAACTATCCTCACTTGCTGAATCAGCCATCCAGTTTTGTGAACGTTTCCTGTCTTTGTAAATAATGGTATTTAACATGCGGACAAGCTTTACTAATCCCTGTATGTTAACCTGCACATGATGGTCCTTTGAACTCCGAACTTCACTTCATTATTACCCTTATCATTCATTAATAGGTTTTTTCTTTTAATAAAACATTTCTTTCCTCATTTAATAAAGAAGTATGAGTCTCATCATGTCAAGTCTTGGTGGGAATATATGACAAATGCACATGTGGTCTCTTTCAAGGGGACACAGAACATTACAGAAATGTAATATGAACATTTTGATTAGGTAACATAACAGATAAAACACAGCCCACCTTCACGATACTGCAGGAATAGTAGGGCTGGCACATGCCCTCTGGATAAGAAATTCCTTGCTCGTGTGCATAGAGCCACTTCCCACTGCAAACAGAAGACAAAGACATTCTTCAATCTAAATTTGTAATTAAAACAGAGCAAACTGCACTGAACCAGCACAATGTCCAGGCCTTTACACATGAATGAGCCCTCTTATTTCTGTAGTTCTGGCATTGAGATTGACCTTAGTTGATACTGAGCTCATTTGAAGCATAAGGTATATGAGAGGCATTGAAAAAGCCAATTTTAGGTTGAAATTGTTATTTTAAAAAAATAGGTTATTTTCAATAAAAAAGACAATAAGGTCAGAGTCTTTCTTGATTCTAGTCTACTGTGCATTCAGTTATGGACAAAACCACTTAAATTACAAAACATAAAAATAAATTAATGAGTTAAATTTAAAACAGTTCACGGAGAGAAATGTAATGTGGTGAACTCACGTAGCACCTTGGACAATTAGCTGTGATTGAAAAATCTTAAAACTTTCAATCAACCATGAAACTCAGAAAGGATTTGGTAGATATAATCAAACATTTAGAAGAGCAGTCATGTAAAAAGAGGTCTATTCCTAGCTGGGCACAGTGGCGCATGCCTGTAATCCCAGCAGCTTGGGAGGCTGAGGCAGGAGGATCAAGAGTTCAAAGCCAGCCTCAGCCACAGCAAGGTGCTAAGCAACTCATGGAAACCCTGTCTCTAAATAAAATACAAAATAGAAATGAAGAGGTGGCTCAGTGGCTGAGTGTCCCTGAGTTTAATCCCTGGTTATCCCTGTCACCCCCCACCCCCCGCAAAAAGTGTTCTATTCCTGAATTGCTTAATAAATAATGTCAGATGTGTATATTATATGAATTCTGCCTCAATTTTATTTAGGAACAGTTTTTAAAGTGGGAAAATTTTAAAGAGAGCTACCATGGGTTGGAAGACAACACTCAGACTATCACAGAATCAAATCCAAGGAATGTGGCCAGTTGAGGTGACCCCCTGGGGACTTTAATTTTTTTTGGTCAAGTAGATGCACCGTTTCTTTCTGTACTAATGAAATGCTTCTGCACCTCCATTCCAAGTATCAGTACTTGGGCATCTTGGAGGACCTTAGAATTCTGGCCTTCCTGAACTCTGGAGATCTTGGGAGAATTCCATGAATGGAGATGAAGCACCAGAGAAGACCTATAGAGACTGACCTCTCTCATGGTCCCTGAGAGAACAGTGACACTGTGACAATGCCACACAGGCTGTCTGGCCACCTCTAAATCTATGCGAAGGTAGAAGGGAAGACACACGAGAAACTCAACATGCTAAGTCCCCCTTCTACACACTTCCTGTTGATATGAGAAGCTACTGGAGAAACAAGAAATTCTGTGAAAGTAAAAGTTTACTTACTTATCGCCATTTAAATATTTCTGGACTTATTTATTAATTATTTTTAAATACATGTACAAACAGGGAGCTAAGGGACTTCTCTTGCCCACTATGCAGTTTATGGTGATATTTTACTATTCTTCAACTTTCATAATTTGGAGCACAATAGTGCATGAATATTCGAGCCCAAGCCAGGCACAGCTATGCCCCTGGATCTATATGCTATGGACCATCCAAGAATGAAAACCGACCATGATATTACCTTGGAGGTCTGACTCATGCCCATCAATCTACCAAAGAACTAGACCTGACCCCTCCTTGTAGGCTCTAGAAGCTTTGTGTTTCTGAATTCAGCCTGCAAGCTAATATCTGAATAACACCAGAAAGAAGATCAGCAGGCTGTTTGCAGAACTTTAGAGAAATACTGACTTTACAGTTAGATAAAGTAAGGTAAAATGGGTATTGTTCGAACATTGTAACTGTAGGGCCATACGAAGATGTGCTGAAAGATGCCATCACTTCAAATCATTTTTCTCACAATTTAACATTTCTTAGTATATCAGCACTATGCTAAACATAAGGTTGCATTAAGTTCTATTTCATAACTCCTTATCATTTCCCTCTGGAATAAGTATCATACTAGGTATTTTGAATAATAGTAATGATAAAATGTGCCTCCGTCATAAAGGGAATTTATGACTGAGTAGTCTAGAGGAATTCAAACTTCTACTTAGAAATATTGAAGCTGTGGCTGGTTTAACGTATCAGATTATTTGTCTGTCAATTTATATAGTATAGAAGATGGTCTTGCAGAATGGCCACTGGCTGGATGCCCACCCTTTGATGAGAAGTGTCCAGAGAACAAGGAGTTTTCCAGAACGATACGTTTTGATGTAATACTGGGTTTTCAAAGCATGAGAGGGTGAAGCAGTTGGTGCTGGATTTTTGTAAATAATATACACAGATTCTCAAAGCAATTTGCTCACCTAATGATATTTTCAACTCTTTCCAGGAAATATACCAGATTTTTCTTCTGTAGTATTGATCAATATAAAAAATAAGGATTATTAAAGAATCTGCTTAGAAATTTTCTATATAGCAAGAAATGGTATTTTTCCCTTCATCTTACCCAAAGTCAATTAATCTAAAAGATTTCTTTGTTGATTATTTTTTCTTAAATGATCTACCTAAGGTAGGTAGGAAAAGAAGGGTCACATACCTTAGTAACAGAACATGATCAAAATTCTCCCTTTTTCTAAGGACTTTTTCTTGCCAAATGGAAAAACGCATTAAGGTAGTTTCAATGTTTGAATCTATTTCTATTTTGTCTCCAGCTGTCCACATTTCAATGCCAGCCAACGTTACATGAATATTCAAGGTTTTATAAATCTGTTCAAAGAAGAAATCATTTTTCACATATTCAAATTGCTACAAGAATCCTTCATCAACTGTATTCCTTTATACTTTAAAAAAAAGCAATGTAAACTTGTCAGATACCTAAGAAAATAAGACAACTCTTATTTTACAAATTGATATATTGAAACAGAATGAATATTTGATTGTTCAAGATACTGGGGAAATTTCCATTCTCAACAAAGAATCTTGACCAACAAGGTCTGATTTTCCTTAAACTATCATAAGCCTCACAGGCACCATTCTCAAAATGCATCTAGAAGAAAGAGGTTATTAAAGTTCTAAGGTATACATCCCCTGAAAATGTATGGTCAGTACAAGTGGCACAGGGCGGTATGAGCACTCTTTGTTTCTCTCTGTACTTTAGGCCCAGGATTGGCTCTGCAGCAGGTCTGAATGTCCGTATTGGTATTCAGAAACTTAGCTGGGATATGCTTGATCTTCATGCTTGATTTTTATAACTACCTCTTTTTTTGTCTGAGAAACCTTATTGGGGATTTCTCAAAGCATGCAGAAACAGTCACAGACCCGGAGTCCTCCCGCTCCTCTTCCAAACTGCTTTGTAAACACCTAGCTGACAGATGTCTCCTGGCAGTACAAAAGTCGACACAGAGAGGCAATTATTATGGAGATTTTTCAGAAAAAGGAACAAGTGTTCTATCAGCCTGATCTTCCAGGACCGCCAGTTCACAGCACCAGTTGAAGGAGAGAATGAAAGATGAAGGAGGAACAGTAAATAAAAAACCGAAATAGAAAGGTCACTCATGCAGTGTTACTGGAACTAGTCATTAAAACACTTCAGAGTCATATCATGACGGTGACAATGACCGTGCGTGATTTTCTGCTTTTCTTAACCTGTAGGATATGAATATGCTGAATTTCATGTCTCCATGATGACCTATAATAACCATGGGAACGAGGCTTCTTTCAAACTCACATGAGCTTAGACATCTAGTCAGGACCTCAAATTGACACTCGTGCCTGAGACCCAAATTTTCCTCTTTACTGTGGGATGAATGTTTTGACCTGGGTCCTGCAGAGGGGGAATCTTCTAATCTGAGCTTTGTGGAAGGTTTCCCTTCCCAGGGGTGCTTAACGTCATAAAACCGCATGCAAGGGCCGGTGGAAAACACTCGTCTTCCAAGGTGCATCCTGTTGGGTGAGGACAGAACCTACACAACAAAAGCCTGTTTTCTCTCTTAGATGTTTGGGTGGGTTTGAAATAATATCTGGAAGGTTCTAGAAAGTTGAATTTCTCTTCATGATCTAGAAAGAACCTTGGAACTTCTGAGATAAAAGAGGTGAAGGCATGAAGAAAGATAAAATGAGAGAGATCCTATGAGATAATGTAATTATCAGAAGTGAAATGATGGAAGCTGGGCGGGGTGATGTAACCCCAGTAACCTCCTGTAACCCCAGTGGCTCAGGAGGCTGAAGCAAGAGGATCCCAAGTTCAAAGCCAGCCTCAGTAATTTAGTGAGTCCCTAAGCAACTTAGCAAGATCCTGTCACAAAATAAAAAATAAAAAGGGCTGGGGATGTGGCTCAGTGGTTAATTGCCCCTGAGTTCAATCCCTGGTACACCCTCCCCCCCAAAAAAAGAAGTGATATGATAGGAAAGCTCAAGGGCTTTTAAGACTCCTGGCTTTATTTGTAACATAATATGTGACCCCTACCCCCGCCTCATATATAAAATGTAAAACTTTAGTAAGAATTCAGCAATAATTCTGTGTGTATGCTTACTTGTAAGGTCGAAAACCAAGGAGAGAATTAAAGTCTTGAATTGGGGTCAATGCCAGAGCCATGATAATTCCTACCAATTATAAAAAGTAATGGGGAGGATTCTCAATTGATAGCCACAGTTAAGATGTGGAAGGAGTTCTCCTGCCTGAGAAGTACAACACCGGAAAGAATGTTGCTTCTACCCCGAGAACTTACCAATTGTACATTTTTCTTGAAATCATCACAGAGCTGAGGTAACAGGGCCTACATCTAGGCTGGAATCCAGGGCAAGACAGTCTCCTTCAAGGACAGATGGCAGAATATGAGGGAAAAAGAGGCTGAGTACCTTATGAGCAGGTAAGAGTAATTCACAAGGTTTTTATGGAACTGCTAAGGTACCAGCAGGGGACAGAATATGGACACAGATGCAAGGGAGTCCACATCCATGAACAGACTCTCCACAGGCCCCCTGGGTGTTCACAGGAGTCACACTCATACACTGCTGGTGGGACTGTGAATTGGTGTAACCAATCTGCAAAGCAGTATGGAGATTCCTTAGGAAACTTGGAAGGGAGTCACCATTTGACCCAGCTATCCCACTCCTTGGTCTATACCCAAAGAACTTAAAATCAGCATACTACAGGGACACAGCCACATCAATGTTTATAGCAGCTCAATTCACAATAGCTAAACTATAGAACCAACCTAGATGCCCTTCGATAGATGAATGGATCAAGAAACTGTGGTATAGATACACAATGGAATATTACTCAGCATTAAAAGAGGATAAAATTATGGCATTTACAGGTAAATGGATGGGGTTGGAGAATATCATGCAAAGTGAAGTAAGCCAATCCCCACAAACCAAAGGCTGAATGTTCTCTCTGATAAGTGGATGCTGATTCAGAATGGGGAGGGACATGGGAAAAAACTGAGGAACTTTGATGGGGCAAAGAGGAGGAGGAGTTGGGGAGGGGCCATGGGGGCAGGAAAGATGGTGCAATGAGATGGACATCATTACCCTAGGTACATGTGTGACTACACATACGCTACATCAGGTACAACCAGAGAAATGAAAAGTTGTGCTGCAATTATGTACAATGAGCCAAAATACATTCTGCTGTTATATGTACCTAATTAAAATTGATTAATTAGTTAATTTAAATTGTTTTTTAAAAGAGAGAGGGCCAGGAGGGAGAATGGAGACACCCTCAGAGGAAGAGGCCTGAAGGGTACCAGCAGCTGCTACTTTGCAAAATTTAACCAAATCTATCAGACTCTTTCTCCCAAGGAGCAAAAGCCTTAAGCTTCGAGGGAACCACAGCAATTTTTTTTTTTATGCCTAGAACGAAGGACGAAGGCTGATGTAACTGAAGAAAGGGTAAATAGAAAAACCTTCTGCCCTTGGAGAAGAGGCAGGAAATGTCCTGAGTCCAGCTGAGGTCTCCCGTCTGTGAGGAGGAGAATGGTCATTAGAACTGCCCACCCAGTGACCCTTGCACAGTGCTTTTCTAAGGGTGAAAAAGAACAGGATAAGGGAATGCTCTGAGGCCACACCCAGGCTTGCAGCATCAAGTATCCATCAACAGATCACCACCGAAGAACAGAAGGGAGCCTGAGGAGTGACCTGGGTACTGGCCATCAATGTGCAAAGTGAACTTGGAGCAAGAACATGGACTAACACCTTCCAACAACCCCGGCCCCAGGCTAAGCACGAGGTGAGCCAGTGGGATTTGAAATGTTGGTGCACTGCAATTAAGACTAGCAACAAAAGGATTTCTAACAAGAAGGATTCCACTGAACAGTGAAGGACCTAGTGAAGAAGAAGTGCATCATGAATAGGTGTAAAGACCATTTCCTTATTTTTACCCATCTTCACATAGTGCCACTATCCAATGGAACACTGAAGAATACACCCGAAGGTGAGGAAATCCCACCCACTGTTCAAGAGCAAAGCATTGACAGAACTGGACGCACAGATGACCTGCATATTGAAATGGACAGGAATTTAAATTTATCACCAGGAATATGTAAAGGATCTAGTGGAAAAGAAGTTTCAGAATCTTAAGAGGGCCCCAAGGACTCCTGTCTTCTGATACAAACACCCCAGTACCTTCAATGTCAATGGGACTGTGAATGTTTCACTACTATGATCAGGCTATAACATGACAAAGGTAAAAGGATTTTGCAGATGTAGTTTGAATTCCCAAATCAGGGCAATTAAACCAAAAAGGGTTTCTGTGGGTGTACCTGACTTAATCCTTTATAAAAGACCACCGACTTGAAGCAGCAGAGATTCCCTCACTGGCTTAAAGAAGCTGCCACACTGTGAAATGGTCCATGGAAGCACTGGGTAGCAAGGAATGACGAGGGTCTCTAGAAACAAGTACAGCCCAGGTGACACTTGCATGAGATGGGGGACTTCAATTCTACAACTAAGCAAGTTAAACTCTGCCAACAACATACATGAGCTGAACCCCCATTCCCCACCCTGATTTGAGCATTATGAGATGTGAGCAGAGAACCAAGTTATGTTGTACCTAGACTGGCCTAAAATAAAGCTGAGATAAGAAATGGATGTTGTTTTATGATACTAAATTTGTAGTAATTTGTTATTCAGAAATTGAAAAAAAAACAAGTGAAAAGCATTCTTGAACAGATTTGAATTTCAGCACAGAGGTGGAAATTATAAGAAAGAATGAACAGAAATGATAGAAAAGTTATAGTAGTGAAGATAAAGAATACCTTTGATAAGCACTTGAAAAGGCAAGACACAATTAAGGAAAGAATTCTATTGACTCTATAGGAATGACCCAAATTGAAAGACAAGAAGTGAAGCAAACAGAAGAGAAAAATCACAGGTTCTAATATATAAATAACTGAAATACCAGAAGAAGAACATGGTCAAAAACTTTCAAAAATAATAGGAAACCCTGAGTCATAGATCCAAGAAGCTCAGAGAACTCAAGCAGTATTCAAACAGTATAAACTAACACGTTCCCTCATCTCTCTCTCTCTGTCTCTCTGTCTCTGTCTCTCTCTCTCTCTCACACACACACACACACATACACACACACATACACACACACATACACACACACATACACACACACATACTCACACACTTTGATAGTGCCATGCCAAAGGGACACACAGATCAACTAGCGCATTGCCCCGTGGCCCTTATTGATATACAACAACAATTGAAGAAATAACTTCATGGGTTGAAAGGGAATACCTCTTGGGTGGAATTTCCAATAATTGATGTAGATTCTCTGCTCTGAAGGAAAGGGAACATGGCTCCCCTCTCCTGAAGTGTGAACTGTGCATGATAACTTTCTTCCAGAGACAAGAGTGTGGTGGTGAGAAATGAGAGAACTTGACAAACACTGTCAATCAACTTGACATAACTAGTGTTTATAGAGAACTCTAACCACCAACGGCAGAATATTTTTTTTTCAAGTACTCTTGAACTTTAACTATGCTAGACCCAATGTTATGGTTTAGATCTGGAATGTTCCCCAAAATCTCATGCTGAAGACGTTGTCCCCAGTGCAGCAATGTCCAGAGGCAGGTCTCTGGGAAGGATCTGGATCATGAAGACTCCGACTTCATCAGTAGATTAATACATTTAATCAGTGGGTTAATCCATTCTGATGAAGCCATCAAGGGGATTATTTCATTGATAGCTGAATGAACTCTACTGGGGGATGGAACCTAGTTGGAAGCAGTAGGTCTCTGGGGATGAACCCTCAAAGTCCTTGGCCCCTTGTGAGTGCTTTCTCATAATTTTTTTCTCTCTCTCCTTCTTGCTACCATGAGCCGAGCAGCTTTCTACACTATACTCTTCTGCCATGATGTTCTGCCTCACCTCAGGCCCCCCAACATGGAGCCAGCTGAGAGAGAATAAAGCAGAAGTATTTGAAGAGAACACTGAATCATAGATCCAAGAAGCTCAGAGAATTCAAGCAGTATTCAAGCAGTATAAACTTGAATCCTGAGCCAAATAAATCTTTCCTTCTATAAGTTATTCTTTTCAGGTATTTTGGTCAGAGTGGTAAAAAAAAAAATATCTGACTAACACAATCAGATTCTGGGTCAAGAAAAAACAAACAACTCAACAAATGTAAAAGAATTGAAATTGACAAAACAGTCTCTAATTATAATGGAATGAAAATTAGATCAGTAACAAAAACCATAAACGTCCCCAAATATTGGCAAATGAAGCAACATCCTGGCTATAAGCACTGAAACAAAAAGAATCCATAAAGAACATCAAACATTTTCAACTGAATGAAAATTAAAAATAAAATATAAACCCATGGGAAACAATTAAGGAAGCATACACATGACATATAATCCAGCATTCCCACCTCTTAGTTATCTGCATAAAATAAATGAAGTTCTATGTTCACCCACACTGATGCATTCAAATGTTTGGAGCAGTTGTTTTCATAGCAGTCAAAAACTATAACTAAGTTAAGGTTTCCTCAACTGATGAATGAACAGCCTCTAGCTATTCCTTCCAGCATCTTCCCACAGTTCCTCTCTATCCTAGTAATAGAGCTGGGGTGTCTGAGGAGGCAGCAAAGAGAGATGTATAAAATTCACAATTTGTTTAAAAGTTATAATTCATTAAAATCTACCAAAAGCAGTCATCTTAATATATTTTATTGAAATAGTTACCCTAATTTCTGTGCCAAATCTTGGGCAATAAGTTTTAGCTTGAAGAGACATTTTTTCATACAAGGTCATACAACACGTGAGACTCAGTTTATATGTGATTGGATTTCAAACTTTCTGTATATTGCTTCACAATTTTGTTAGAGATAAATATTAACACTTATTTGAATATTAAATTTTATTGATGTAGAAAACCAAAATCTCAGAGCTGTCATTGGTTGCTACAATTTTTTCAATAGATTTTTGTCAGTCATTTTACTTGATGAATTTTTGTGATATGAACTCCCACTGTATCAAGGTTACTATAAGAATCCAATGGAGACAGACCCCAGAATGTTCTTTGTATGTTCAGCTTGACTCAAACTACAGCAAAACTTACCATGTTGACAAAATTGACCATTCCCCAAATTCGGTTCCTTAGTTTATTGTGAGGTTGACCATTCCTGCGATACTGGAAATAAAAACATCATATCAACATGCTTTCTTGGTAGGAGTTTCATAAAAGCTCAGTAAAAGTGCTTCATCTATCATGAGCTGTTATAAAGAAAAAAAAAACTTAAGTCTTCTTTTTTTGCTTAAATAGTGTGCAAATCCCTCTCTTTGTTCTAGTTAATATTTAAGTGTTTATTTTGTTACAGTTCCCCCCTCATATTCACTATTCTGTAATTTTTCTACATTGTTAACTAGTTTATTTAGCCCTATTTATTTCTGGAACATTTTCAAGAATTGCCTCTCAAAGAGTGTCTGTCATCCAGAAACCCACACTCAGTCTTTGCAATCTTTTATTCTGCATTAATGTCTCCTATTTTCTCATAGTTTTCAACTGTACTTATCTGTGCTCCATAAGTGGTTGTTTCCCTGTCACCTCCATCCTCCAGTGTACTGATTCTCTCTTCACCTGTGTCTAATCTGCTGTTTCATTCATTCAAGGATATATGCATTTTCCTTTTATCAATGTGGAATCATTTTGCTAGGAAGCTGGCCATTTTTTACCATCTCATCTAATTCTTGTTTTGTAATTTCTATTCTATTCACTTTCTTTATTCTCTGATAACTGTAAACCTATACTTTCGTGATGAAGAATGATTTGAAGGTATCACTGGATAACTGATAGTTCTTGGTAGTCTTAGTCTCCTCTTCACTATGTTGGCTGACCCTTCCTCATGGGATTCATTTCGTCTTGGATTATTAAAGTGTCTTTATAGGACATTTTTTACTTCAGCTCAAGTTGTTTACCAGATAGATATCTAGTTAGTTTTTATGCTGAAAGCTTTGTGTGGTATGTCTGCAGCTGAAGAAAAACAAAACAAAACAAAATCACCAACCACCATGCTCCCTCTCTGTGCATGGTGCAGGCTTAGAATTTCTGGTTTCTCTTGGGTGATATTTTCCCTTCCCATGCTTATGGGCAAACCAGACTTCCTTTATCTTTTACGGTTTCAGTGGAGCTTTTTCGTTTTCAGGGATGGGGCAGCCCTTTCTAGCTCTGAGAATTATGTGGAGGATTCTTTTCCAAAGGCCAGACTTTTGCTTGTAAGGAGGTTAATTCCTCACTCATCACAACTGTATTCTCTATGTCACGGGTCACCAAGGCTTTGGGTTTGAGTTCCTTTTCTGATGGAGAATTTCTTCTTAATTTTTATTATCTGGAAATGTTCAATGTTTTCTTTTGAGATCAACAACAGAGTGTTGCCAAGTCTGCAACTTTTCATATGCTGCTCAGCATCTCCATATGTTCACAGTGGGGAGGAGGGTTCTAGTTTGGATTAGTCCCCTGCAATATCAAAAGACCTAAATCATCTCTTATATGCATGTATTTTGAAGAAGTTAAAAACAGAAGTTTGAGACCAGAATAGCACTCTGATTAGAGCACCACTACTCTGGGCTCCATCACATCTGCGGTTTCATGAGGATGAATGAAAAGCGAAAACGTTCCTCTGGAAACTTACCACGAAATCATCAGCAACAACGAACAGCTCCATATACTTTTGTTCATGGATGCTCTGGAAATTGATGAACAATTCAATGAAGTATGCTAACATTTTTAACCTTAACAGTGAATTTCTGAAAAGCTAACATTTTTAAGATAAGAAAATTAATCTTGCTGACACTGGAAGGTGAATTAAATGAGTATATCTAATAATCCTGAAGCAACATTCCATATTTGACTACCCTTTGTTTAGTCTTTAAGGTTAGACAAGAGTTATAATATAATCATGAATCCCATGTTTAATACTTAAGGTTCCTTTTCTTTTTCTTTCATGTACAGATTAAATGGTTCATAAGCAAGTTCATGTAGGAAGCACCCATGAATATATATATAGTGAGAGCTCCAACCAGACTGAATGACAGAAATGACCATGTCCCTCCTAATTTTTTCCTGCCTCCCAAACTCCTAATTGGCAGTGGTCTCAATTCCAAGGAAACAGATGAATATTGCTAAATCTAGGTCTCTTATTTCTAGAAAACACCAATACCAGGAAGTTCTTCTATGATTTCAGCATAAATGAGGAGTGGGCATGTTCTCTGAGGACAAATGAAAGGGACTTGTTCAGAGATTTAAGTCAGTCATTCTTTCATGAGCTAAGGAATTGTCTCTTCCCTGAGTGATTCTATCAGGAGACTCTTGTTAGTCATCCAGTAAGTTTCAGACACTGGACCTTGGACCTGAGAAGATGATAAACAAACATGGAGCTTTCAA
This sequence comes from Spermophilus citellus, assembly GCF_964194105.1. NCBI lineage: Eukaryota > Metazoa > Chordata > Mammalia > Rodentia > Sciuridae > Spermophilus > Spermophilus citellus. The sequence goes on along the minus strand of NC_138196.1, from coordinate 76,065,709 downwards.
GTTCATATCAACTGGTTCTTTTGGGATAAGAACTAGTTTTCTACACAACTAGTTATATATAAGTCTAAAACCCAAGGACTCTGCCACCATCCCATCAGAAACAGACCTGTTATTGTTCTTAGTTATCCTTCACCATCAGGACATCTGGCCTGAAGGAAGGGAGAATAGGGCTTGTCATTGACAGTCCCCAGGTGGCAGGGGAGGCAAGGAGAGAGACATTGTCTAAGACAGGTTTCAAGACACTGAAAATTTCCGTCTTCGATATAGAGGGCTGTAGACATCCCCTTTCTTGACACTGATGAAACAAATTGCAATGTGCTCATTGGCTTGACTCATAATCTCCAGAGCCTACAGGAAACCAGGAAACGTGGGGGATGGGTGTGTTTCCCCTGGGGTAAGAGGACTTAAACACAGCACTCACTTCCATCTTGTAGTTTCCCTTGTGTGAGGTGTCCGTTGGAGCAGCGTTCTTGGTAAAATTGAGCTCCGCACACGTAAAATTGGTAGCATATGGCCCCTTGGCATTGTATTTGAACACCAAATGCTCCCCCTCATCTGAGTATTTCACTGGTTCAATGAGGTACCTTTGATCACGAACCCTGAAGAATCCCCTGTGGGAATTGGAACACCACATGCATTCAAGATCCATTACTATCCTATTCTATTTTATTGACTTCATCTTTTGAAAAATGAGAAATTACAAAGTCAAGACTTCATGAACAGGAAACCAGGTTTTCTGGTGGTAAAGAAGCAAGATAGCATGTGGGCTTTGGTAGAATTTCTAAAAGTCAGTTGACATGGATTTTCAGAAGTTTGACAATCCAATTTCTAATTCCCACCCTGGTGGCTTCGAGTTTTGCAGAAATTTTGTTCATTCTTTTGTCTGTGCATTAAGTACAGAATAAATATATGAAGATACAGAACTACTTTGGGGAAATTTTGTCACTAAAGGGGTTCTCCTTATTAAAAAGGCTGGAACATGGGGGTCGACTCAAGGAAAAGCTCCTTGTTCTACCCTCTATGTCCCCTCATCTTCCTTCTTTTCCTTGAGCCTTTCTTTGTCCTTGAGTCCAAGATCTATAGAGAATTACCTCTGACATTTTACTCTTTAGAGATCATAGACAGCTGGGCGTGGTGGCGCCCACCTGTAATCCCAGAGACTTGGGAGGCTGAGGCAGAAGGATCAAGAGTTCAAAACCAGCCTCAGCAAAAGTGAGGTGCTAAGCAGCTCAGTGAGACCCTGTCTCTAAATAAAATACAAAATAGGGCTGGGATGTGGCTCAGTGGTCGAGTTCCCAATTCCCAATACCCACCCCCCCAACCCTTTAGAGATCGTAAACACAGTTGAGTAAATGCTAACTCACTAAAGTGCCATGGTATAGTGGGAACTCAGAACTAGCATGCAAGAGAATTGGACTTTGGATTCAGTTCTACGGCTAGCAAATGTTCAGGAGCAAGTCTCTGATGTAGTGTCCTGTTCTCTAACATAAGAGCACAAACTAAAAGATTTCCAGGGCCACCCCCAGCTCTGAATCCTCTGGTCATATGTTGCAAATCTCTTCTTGCGAAGGTTGTGTGTTAGACATCTTTTTGTCAAAACGAACATAAATCACAGGAGCTCACACTCACTGCTAAAAATATACTATAGCCCTTTATCCATTATGTTTTCTATTTAGAGAGTTAGTAAAAAGAAACAAGTAAAAAAGATGTCTTTAAACATTTATAGGAAAAGTTATAAAAGAAATAGGAAGCTGTGAGGGGTGGTGCATGCCTGTAGTGACTTGGGAAGCTGAGGCAGGAGGATCACAAGTTTGAGTCCAGCCTGAGCAACTTAGTGAGCCCCATAGCAACTTAATGAGACCCAGTCTCAAAATAAAAAATAAAAAGGGTTGGGGGTGTAGCTCAGGGATAGAGCACTGCTAGGTTAAATTCCTAGAACCCAAAAAAAAAAAAAAAAAAAAGAAAAGAAAAAGAAAAAGAGATAAAGAAAGGAAGAGGAAGATACTCTTACCTTAGACCTTTACACGTGCTAATGCTGGCTGCAGAATCAAATTCATGTATAATGGATCCTTGGTAAAAGCAGTGTTCCTAACGTAGAAGAGTGTATTAATGTAAGTATGAATATCAACATCGTGTAAACATACCATCTCATCATTTTCCTTTCAGACACTTAGTATTTCATTCCTAGGTTGTGCATTCTGAATTATGCTCTTTTTCTTGGAAACATTTGAGTCTGCTTTAGAAATCTTGTACCTTAATTACATCATTACTTTGTGTAAAACCAAGTATGGATTCTTTCCTCACACATTTAATAGTCTGCTAGGTAATGACACCACTTTCAGATATGCAACCCTTTTCTATATAAATATTATCCTCTTAATTCATCCTAAAATCTTTGCCATGCTGACCCTCTTGTGTGAATATCACAATTTCCCCAGCTGCCTATGAAATCAAGCCAAGCTCTTGATGCTTCCTATAATAAGACCCTGCCTTCCTCCCAGTCCCCCTCATGCCCTTCTTTCCGGCCTCTCTGCTTCAATCCTGTTGGCAACCCCCAACTCCTCATGGTGTTTTGCTCATGGGGAGCCTGTCCGGTGCTACTCTTCCCACCATTTCCACCTGTTCAGCTCCTGCCTGTGGATAACGTGCATAGCCTTCTGGGGACCTCACACCCTCACAGGATGACCATCAGCCCCTGCAAAAAAGAACGTCACCCAGTTTTTCTCTGGTTCTGTGTCTTAAGATGATATGATGACTGAGATCTCCCAGAGGTTGGCATTTGTTTTAAATAGAGGAAATAAGTTTTTTAAAGCATATTTTTGGTAAGAAGGATTTATATTGTTCTTGGCTAGAGGGTGGCAGACAGTATGTTCTGGAAGGAGAGTGAAGTAAAAAATATAATCTATATCCACTAGAATAATAGTGATTAAAAAAAAGTTTCATTTGGAAAATAAGAAGAGACCACCATCACTAGCTTAAGTAGATCCCACTAGGATGCTCTAGCCTTCTTTGGGGTCCTGCTTTGCCCTTCCTCCAGGCTTAGCACAATATTGACTCTAGAAAAGTCAGTTTATTAAAGAGAGACACATTATGGGGATCATTTGTTAGAGAAAGGTGCCTGTTTCTATTCGGGCCTCATTCGTTGAGATGAATCAATTCAGGGTTTGGTGTTGACATGGCGCCTTTTGGACAATTGGTAAGTCTTGAATTGAGTTTCGAAATCACATCAGGAAATATTAGTTTCAGAAAAGTGACATGGAAAGGTTCTGTAAGCTACCGTGATTAAAGGATGATGGACGAGCATTTTTTTTTTCAAGGTGTAGAAGGTCTCACTGTAATTTGAGGACAGGAACTCCCTAAAAATGAGAGCAGAAAGGAATTGAGGATGATTCACTCTAAAACCCTAAATGATAAAGGCAACCATGTGATGAGCGGCCTCCAGACCACGATCAAATATTAGCCAAACAAACAAAACTTAAAATCCAACCCTACCGATGACAACGTGCATCATGAATAGACTAAACATCCCAATTAAAAATCAGAGGTTTTTGACAGAATTCATTAAATATCAAGAGCCGACGACTAACTGCCATCTTACAAAATGCACATTTTAAATGTAAAGACAAAAGCATAGCGAAATGTGAATGAAAAATAGTGTATTATGTAAATAATAAACATAGGAAGTCTACACATAATATCAGGTAACAAATATTATGTGAAAAACTTGTGAGTACTATCAAATATTTTAAAAGAATAATATCTTTAGAAAGTGTAAGATAAGAAAACACTACCCAACTCATTTTATTTATTAAAACGAATAGAGTAAACTGTGGATTAAACCCTGGGGTTCTTTACTGGTAAAAGCCACATCCCCAGCTCTCATTTAAAAACATTTTTTTTTGGGGGGGGGGAAAGGGTATCCTAATTTGCCCAGATTTGACATCAGATCTGGGATTCTTCTGATTCAACCCACCCAGCCATTGGAATTACAGGCAAGCTCCACAGTGCTGGGTTCCTACTAATTTTATATGACCAATGTCATCTAATGTCAACTTCAACACATTTCAAACACCATAAACAAGTTGTAAGTTGAATACCACAATATAATTTAAAATAATGAATAATAGGCAAATAAAATTTTATCTCAGGAATGCAAGCATAGTTTAACAGGTACAATCAATCAGTGTAAATCCCAGTATTGATGTTTAGATGAATGCAAACAAAACACTTGGAACAAACTTCTTAATAGCATCAATGGCATATCTATAAAGTAATGTCATGTTCATTACTTAATATTTAACAATTTCAATAATTGATACACTCTCTTAGGGGGAAAAAACACTCAAACTACTGATATCAGAATTTAAAAGAAGATTATCACTGAAGGTACTGTAGACATTAAAAAAGAGCAAGAGGACATTATGAAACATTATGCCTCAAGTGTGGCAACTTAGGCAAAACCCATATTTCCATGAAAGTTTTAGTTCAAAACTGACACAAAGGGAAATAGAGAATCTGAATGACCTTCAGTCAACTGATAATGTGACTCTAAATTTTAATCAGAAACATAAAGCCCCCTTCATTGTGACCCTGGGTAAGCTATTATTTTTCCATATTTTTATTGGTGTGTTATAATAATACCTAATAGTGGGATTCAATGCTATATATGATAAGCTATTGTTTTAATGTACTTACTTCATATAGATATTGTAAGACTCAAGAAATAACTTTAATAAAAAATAAACAGAAATCACTTAATAAATATTAGCTTCCTTCATGTGGAGAATATGCAATCTGAAAATATTATCAATATAATCATGCTATTAGGCTTGAATTTTCTGCATGTTTGTCTAGTGGGAGATTTAGGATGGGAAGGACGTTTTTCTGTATTTTTTGTTTGTTTGTTTTAGCTAACAGACCTGAGTCTCCATTCTCTAATAGTGGCACCATTCTGAGTGACTGACAATTGACAACAACCTGGGCTTTTATAATTTAGGTCTCTGAGATGCAGCTATCCCAAGTAGGAAGGGTTCAGAGAAAAACTGTGAAAATTAACAGCAAAGGGAAGGACTCAAGAAGAGATTTCAAATTCTTCCCAGTTCTTAGCTTACTCTCCAAAACACTTGGTTCTCTATCTATTTTAAACAACTTAAAAGTCAATTTCAAAACCATGGGTTTCAAAATTCTTTTGCTCTACTGATTCAAAAAGCACTAATGTGTCAACTCTTTTTCTAAAGTGTCTCTATGAAGCTCAGGAACTCCAAGTGCCCCAAACAAAGAGTTATTTAGAAACCACAGAAGAGTGTCCATAGCCGTCTCTAAGTTGTTGAAAGGCAATGACTTTATATCTGAAGAGGGAGAATTCACATAATACAGAGGTAACAGTGACTTGAAGAATTAACTTTACTGGCAGTTTTAGGAAAACTGGGATATCAGAGATGACTAAATCTATAAGTGATGGAATCACACTAGAACTTACCTTGATCTTAGAAGGTGAAGGATTAAGGTTTTTCTATTGAGTTTTATTTCATACAACAATTCTTCTTCATAGGCTTCCTGAAAAGAAAAGATCTGTCATGTGACTTCCACACATGCTGGTCAGGAGCCTGCTGCTAGTGGATGGTGTGGGGCAGGAATGGTCACCTATCCCCAGCTCCTACCCATCCTTACAGGGAGCAAACACTGGGCGTGCTTGACTTAAAGAGAGCTAGTATTAGAAGGAAGATTTCACCCAAGTTATTCTTAATTAAAATTTTCAAAGGACATTTTTCTCTAGAAATGAAACAATAATAAAATACAATAAATATTCTCCCCTCATCCAGCCATACACAAATTCCTGTATGTCCACACAGAGTGCCTCCAAAACACATAGATCTTCTGTTTTCTGGTTTTGCTTTTAGCAGTTTTGTATATGCTGTTTTATAGTTTCCATTTTCAGTTAAGAAATCATGACCATTCCCTTACAAATGTTCTCTTGCAAGAATGTGTTTTAAGGCTGCCCCTCCCCAAAATGTGAGTGAAACATCATGCATCATTTATTTAATCTGAATCAATTATCAGAAATTTGCTTTGGGATGTTCACTGTACTTAGAGTTGCAATGTTGACAACTTGGAAAAAAATGTAGGGCTTTTGATAAATACTGATAAATATCCCAAAGAAAGGAAATCTAAATGTAGAACTTCACCAAAAATTAATACTGGTTTCATGTGATTATTTGCAGCAGTCATATCTATTACTGGTATGTTGACTGCTTACCAGTAACAGATGGTAGGCAACGTTCCAGTCATAGATATTACTACTAATAAATTTTTTTAAACAATATAACTTGTTGTGATGTTCTGTTTGATAGCCACTGGCATTGGTAATTTTCTTTTGTGTGTTTCATTATTTGTAGTTTTTTTAAAAAATATGAATTTCTGCTTCAAGACCATTTACCATTCTCTTTGGTAGTATTTTATTTTCTTATGACTGATAATAATTTTTTCATAATTTAAGTTGTTGGTCTTCATTGTACAAATTTCTTTGAGCTCAATGTCCATTTATTTGACAGCTGCAGCTTCAAGTACAGTGATGATAATGAAGACAGAGTGGTGAACAAGATGGAGGCCGCTGGCCTCACAGAAGCTCTAGATTGGCAAAGAAGGTGACCAGATAGCCACAGAATCAGGTGTGATAAGCATCGTAACAGGAGAACCACAAGAAGTATTCTAGCATCACAGGCAAGAAACAGCATCTGTGAAGGTCCTGAGGTAGGAAGGAACCCGGCTGGCTGGAGGAACATGGAGGAGAAGTTCAAGATTGCTAGAGAATCAAGGACATGTTTTAGCACAAGTGGGAGGGAGAGGTAGAGGAAGGAGATTAGCAAGAACAGCCTGCAGAGGTGAAGGCCTGAGACTTCTCCTAAGAGCAGACAAGCAAAGGGTTTAAGGGGAGGCCAGCATGGAATTTCAAACATTGGGTCTGAGAAATCAGCACTGAGGAGGGGGAAGCCCCTGGAAGGCGGCTGGTGCAGAGCAGGTACCTTGGCTGGGGAGTAAAGAGGAGTAGGTAACCTCAAATATATGCACCTGCTAGACTCAGGATGCACCAGTCATTGATTGTCAGGGTAGGCAAACTAGAGGGGTCAGGAATGAGCCCAGGGTTTGGGGTATTCTGTTTAACTCTGTCATGACCAGATGAGGATCTGATGAGGGGTGGGGGGCCTTAGTTTTGTAATTGTTGGACGTGAGGTGTGCACAGTTCAGGCTTTTTTGATTGCAAGTTTAACCAGAAAAAAAAAAAAAAAAAAAAGGACTTATAATAAAGACACGACGGAATTCACAGGCGGGCAGGCAAGAAGCAATGTGCTCCATCCAGAACGGTTGAGTCACATATTTCAACATATGTGCGCGTGTGTGAGCATAACAACTGGACAATGGGGATTTTTGTATTATTTGAATATTTGAATGTGAAATTTTATTAATTAAGAAATTAATGAGATTTTCATTTTAGGGGTTTTTTTTTTGAGACTTGTAAGTACTTGGGAAGACATTACCTCATACTTAGATACATTCTGCATTAAGGGCTTCCCTACTGTTAACATCCTACATTACTGTGGTATTTCTGTCGCAACTGATGAACCAGGAGTGATATGTTTTCATTATTTTAAAATCCAAACTTATTCTCTTAGTTTTTACATAATGACATTTTGCTCTTCCAGAATCCCTTTCCAGGCACCGCATTGTTTATTTGTCGTGTCTCCTCAGCCTCCTCAACCCTCGGATTTTCCTAATTTTCAATGACTGACAGTTCTGAGGTATACTCAACAGGTACTTTGTAGAATGCCTCTCAATTTTTTGATGTTTTTTTCCCTTATGGTTAGACAGTAGTTATGGATATGAGGGTGAAAGCCACAAGAGAAAATGCCATTTTGTCACATCCAGAGTCCTTGCTATGAGGAGGACTTTGCATTCATGAGGTTGGCCTTCATCACCGGCCTGAGGTGGCGTTTGCTACCTCTCCCCTCTGTGAAGTGACTCTTTTCTTTCCCTCCATACTGTACTCTTTGTAAGGAAACCATAATGCACAGCCCATACTTAAGGGGTGGGGACTCATGTTCCACCTCCTGGAAACAGAAATGTCTACACAAATTATTTAATTCTTCTAGATGAGAGATTTGCCTATTCTTCCACCTTGATTTATTTATGTCTGTATGGGCTCAGGGATCTTAGTCTATTCTTCAGGTTATAGTACAAAGCCATATTATTTATTTGTTCAAATTATCCTAGCTTTGGCCCTTGAGAGTTTTTTAAGTGATTTCCTGAGTTCATCAATGTGAGTTTGGAGCTTTGTGTGTTTTTTTTTTTGGGGGGGGGGAAGAAAGAGAGTTGTTCATTTGTTTGGGCACTTTCTATACTACAAAATGCACCAGGCTCATCTTGAATCTTTCCCACTGTATTCAGGCTATATATTCCTAATGGAAATTTTAATATTAATATTGAAGGCTTAAGACAATAGTTTCCAGGAGAGCTCACTGTGGTAGAAAACTGGTTGTGCATCCTTGATTGGATACCAGCCTTTGACCAGTACAAATGACGGGAAGGTGAAAAAGGAGTTGGAAATCAAGAGAAAAATTATTTATAAAGATAATTATTGGAGAAAAATAGACATCATTACCAAATGAGATTGGAGGGAGAGTTACTTTTTGTCTCAAGCCCTGAGACAGAGGTATCAATGGGACAGTTTGGAAAGTTGAAAATTATCTTCCTTTGACTGAGAAACCTAATAAGTGAGAGCCTGGGAAACAGGCTGCTGCAGTGGTGGAGAGAAACAATTCAATGCCTTGGGACAGTTGTGGGAGTGAAATGCCTGTCCATATTTTCCATGCACCAAATTTAAAACCTAAAATGCAAACTGCAAGTGTTTAATGATACACATCAAGAACATTCATCTAAGACCTTTCATAACCGTGGGATCGAAAAGAAACTAATTGTGAATCTTGCTCCCTTCTATTATCCATTTTCCATGATAAATATTCATTTCTTTTGACAATAATATTTTAAATATTTTTAAAGTTCAAGACTTGCACAAACATCCTTCTAAGTACAGGGCAAGAAGGACTTTTTGTTCCTAAGAAAATTGTCCAATTCTGCTTCAGAATATATTGGCTGTAAGGCAAATAAACCTGCATGCTAGTTCTCAGGGAAAACAAAATAAATTCTCAGGATGACATTCCATGGGCACCCGCTCAGAACAAGTGAGGTGGCTCTAGACCAACTTGGAGAAGTGTGGCTGGAACACCCCGTTTAATGGCGCCCCCTAAAACCTGATGTTTGTTTCCTAACCCATTGAGGGGTTGTGCACCCCTGAGCGCAGGCTGTAACCTGAATGGGAGTCCTCCCAAGAACTGAGACTCCTCTCTTTCTATTTGCTTCTGGCTGGACCCAGAGGAAGCTTTCCACATTCCTGTGAAAGCAATAAACTGTGTTTACTGAACGACACTCATACCGGCACGTCATGGTGATCATGGGCATAGTCAAGGTCTCGCTTCTGCATCAGAGAAAGCCGTTTCACATGGACCAGTTGGTACAGATCTGCTCCAAGGATCACTTTTTCAGGAAAAAAAACCAAAACAAAAACCATGAGGGGGGAAATCCAGCTGATATCAACATTCATCCACACAGAGTCTGAATGTGCATTTTTCTCATTTTATACACAACAACATTGAGATGGATATTTACAAACTAGGAAAATATAAGTAAAATTGGAAAAGGGTCTAAGACATAAATGTCCCTTGTCTTCTTAAACAGTTTCACCCTGTTCTGAACTGGCCATCTTTGTCACGATAGTCTCCTCAGACCTGTCTCTGGTTCTGCCTCTTATCAAAGTCTGAACTGGACGGTCCTGTTGCTATGTAAATTACCAAATTTTGTCTTTGAGGAACATTTACACTTGAGGTCTTAACTCCCATAGTGAAGGGTAAGGCTTTCACTTGCTAGTGAACTGTAGGTAGCCCCATGTCAGGATAAATACAATCTTCTCTACTCAGGTCCTATCACTTTGATATTCACCTGTGAGGTGATCTGGGACCTTAAAAAGCTATAAAGAGGAGAGGGCATGCACATTTTGGAACATGCTCTGATTCAAATCAAGTTTTCACCAGTTTAACAGCTGTGTGATCATGAGTAGCTCTCTGATTTGTAAACACTACTCACATGTCCCTTATCTGTAAAGTGGAAATGATATTATTGAATTGAAACATTCTAATGTACAATGTGACTAATGGCTAGCACAGTCCCGCGTTATTGTAGGTATTTAGTGAATGTCCACTATGGGTCAGAGTGCTTAAGAGTGATATGGAATTTCATAGAATCATCAAACCTCAGGATTAGCCATAACCTAGTCCAAGTTCTACACTAACGGTTCTCAGCAAAATCACCTGTGCATAGCTAATGTTCTTATTCTTTACAATTTAAACTTTGTGGCTAAAGAGATATTGCCTCATAGTACAACCAGAAAACCCTGACAAAAAGAGTAAGACATACCTTTGACCTGAGAAATGAGTAAAATCATCAAAAATATAGACCTGGGGAGCATTCTGAACGGTCCAGGTGGAAGAGGGGCACCAGCACCTGAGAAGAGCCGTGCCCTGCTCCTCGTCCTTGGTCTACCGCAAGGATGCAGAGCCTAACAGCTAGATGGGCAGTTTTGATCTGGCATAAGGAAGTGTTCCTGACCAAGTTGCACAAGTTGCTAGAATGCTTGAGGCCAAAACCTGAGGGCTGGACAGCGTGTGCTAATTAAAGAACCCCTGAGGTGGTGGTGGAGGTGGCTTGGCATAAATTCCTACTTCATGCCTAACAGAATATGATTCTAGATCTACTAAAACTTCAAAAGAGAAAAGATCAGGAATGTTTTAGGAAAAAAAAAAAAAACATATTGAAGGATGATATCTAGTTTGGTTGAAGAAGGTGAAGCCCGGCCATGTTGATGACCACAGGTAAAAGCCATAAGGGGACATTTACTAAATAAGATAAAAACATTGAAAATTATATATGTCATAAATCACATAAAAGACAGAAACTCCAGATGTGTATGCAAAATATATAACAAAAGGTGTGAATTGCCTTTCAATATAGCGTAGTTTCAAATTAATACAAAAAAGAAAATACAGATAGCCAAGTGTACAAAGGACTGGGGTGAAGCTCTTTATAAGGTCTGGCTTCCCTGAGGTGTTAGAGGATATCTTTCCCTGCCAGTACCAGCCCTTGGTCTGCATTTAGGATTCTGTCCCTCCTGCAACTCAAAATGTCTCCCCAGTATTCCCACCAACTGAAGCAATCCATGCCAACTGCAAGTGTTCTTTTGAGATTTAAACAAGCTTGAAACTCCCCTTTTGGAAAAATCCTGTCCTTAATTCTCAATCCTGCTATTATGTCTTACCAGGACTTTCTGAGTCACCTTTTTTTTTTTTTTTTTTTTTTTTTTTTTGGTGAAGGTAGTACTGGGAATTGAACTCCAGGGCACTCGACCACTGAGCCACATCCCCAGCCCTATTTTATATTTTATTTACACACAGAGTCTCACTGAGTAGCTTAGCACCTCACTTTTGTGGAGGCTGGCTTCAACTCATGATCCTCCTGCCTCAGCCTGCCAAGCTGCTGGGTTTACAGGTTTGCACCACCGCGCCCGACTTGAGGCACTTTTCTTATATCCAACTCCTGCTGCTACATTTCAGGATGGCATCTACCTTTATTATTATCTGAATGAGTGGCTTAATGTCTCTAGTGGTTTCATTGTGTCTATATCCAGTGGGCATTTTAGTTCCTCATCTTACTTGTCCTTATACTACCCTTTATATAAAAATATTATATTTAGCTCCTTTGACATAACAGACTTCTTACCTTTTTCCTAGTTTTCTGGCAACTGGTAAACATACCCATTCTATCTAGCCTTTAAGTTTGGAGTTCCTCCAGGATTATCCTATACCCTCTTTTCCTCTAATTATGCTCATTCCAAAACCATCTCATGTTCAGATATGGTTTGGTTATCTTTCTGCTCTATGCCTCAGATTTTATGTTTCTAGCCATCTAAACAACAAACTTTTACAGCCAACTTTCTATTCAACTTTCTTATTTGGGAGACACAAGCTCCACATGAGCAGGACTTAAAGTTCTACCCCCCCACCCCCACCACTGGATCTCTGTCTCAGCTACTGATCCCCCTCCATTTAGCATGACAATTCTCAAAGTCATTACCATCTTTGTACCTCTCACAATCCTTCCATCACTAAGACTGTTTATTTGACCTACAAAAAAAAATCCCATCTCCTTCTCTCTATCTTTTCTGTCTTTGTCTTAGACTAAGACAAAGTCTAGCAAGTGAGATCTTCTCAAATGACCAACTTGATTATGTCAAGTCCCTGTTAAAAAATGCTTCAATAGTTTTGCATTGATGCTAGCAGAAAGACCCAGTAGACTTTAAAGTTCCCAAAGCTGTATTGTATGTCACTAAGTTTGTGGTTTCAGGCAAGACGTGAAATATTTCTATACTTCTGTTCTCTCCTTTATAAAATGGGCATAATAATGTTTACCTCATGGGGCTGATGTGAGAAGTAAATTAATCTGTGGGACAAGCAATCTTCTATTTCCTGGTTCATTCACTGTCCACTCTTTCAGTTGGCTATTTTACACTCTTTCTTCTGTCCTCAAATCTCTAAATCTTCTCTTCTTTGCTCTTATTTAGTTGCCTTGCTCGTTCACTGAGAAACAAGCCATCAGAAGAGCTCTCACACGCATAAATCAAAGGCATTTCTGTATATCAGCGACAAAACTTCTGAAACAGAAATGAGGACAACCACTCCATTCACAATATTCTCAAAAAAAAAAAAAAATACTTGGGAATCAACCTAACAAAAGACGTGAAAGATTTATACAATGAAAACTACAGAACCCTAAAGAGAGAAGTAGAAGAAGATCTTAGAAGATGGAAAAATATACCCTGTTCATGGATAGGCAGAACTAACATCAACAAAATGGCGATATTACCAAAAGTTCTTTACAGGTTTAATGCAATGCCAATCAAAATCCCAATGGCATTTCTTGTAGAAAGAGATAAAGCAATCATGAAATTCATATGGAAAAATAAAAGACCCAGAATAGCAAAAGCAATTCTAAGCAGGAAGTGTGAATCAGGAGGCATAGCGACACCAGATTTCAAACTATATTACAGAGCAATAGTAACAAAAACAGCATGGTACTGGTACCAAAACAGGCGGGTGGACCAATGGTACAGAATAGAGGACACAGAGATTAATCCACAAAGTTACAACTATCTTATATTTGATAAAGGGGCTAAAAGCATGCAATGGAGGAAGGATAGCATCTTCAACAAATGGTGTTGGGAAAACTGGAAATCCATATGCAACAAAATGAAACTGAATCCCCTCCTCTCGCCATGCACAAAAGTTAACTCAAAATGGATCAAGGAGCTTGATATCAAATCAGAGACTCTGCGTCTGATAGAAGAAAAAGTTGGCTCCGATCTACATATTGTGGGGTCGGGTTCCAAATTCCTTAATAGGACACCCATAGCACAAGAGTTAATAACAAGAATCAACAAATGGGACTTACTTAAACTAAAAAGTTTTTTCTCAGCAAGAGAAACAATAAGAGAGGTAAACAGGGACCCTACATCATGGGAACAAATTTTTACTCCTCACACTTCAGATAGAGCCCTAATATCCAGAGTAAACAAAGAACTCAAAAAATTAGACAATAAGATAACAAATAACCCAATCAACAAATGGGCCAAGGACCTGAACAGACACTTCTCAGAGGAGGACATACAATCAATCAACAAGTACATGAAAAAATGCTCACCATCTCTAGCAGTCAAGGAAATGCAAATCAAAACCACCCTAAGATACCATCTCACTCCAGTAAGATTGGCAGCCATTATGAAGTCAGACAACAACAAGTGCTGGTGAGGATGTGGAGAAAAGGGTACTCTTGTATATTGCTGGTGGGACTGCAAATTGGTATGGCCAATATGGAAAGCAGTATGGAGATTCCTGGGAAATCTGGGAATGGAACCACCATTTGACCCAGCTATTGCCCTTCTCGGACTATTCCCTGAAGACCTTAAAAGAGCATGCTACAGGGATACTGCCACATCGATGTTCATAGCAGCACAATTCACAATAGCTAGACTGTGGAACCAACCCAGATGCCCTTCAATAGATGAATGGATAAAAAAATGTGGCATTTATACACCATGGATTATTATGCAGCACTAAAAAATGACAAAATCATGGAATTTGCAGGGAAATGTATGGCACTAGAGCAGATTATGCTTAGTGAAGCTAGCCAATCCCTAAAAAACAAATACCAAATGTCTTCTTTGATATAATGAGAGCAACTAAGAACAGAGCAAGGAGGAAGAGCAGGAAGAAAAGATTAACATTAAACAGAGACATGAGGTGGGAGGGAAAGGGAGAGAAAAGGGAAATTGCATGGAAATGGAGGGAGACCCTCATTGCTATACAAAATTACATATAAGAGGTTGTGAGGGGAATGGGAAAATAAACAAGGAGAGAAATGAATTACAGTAGATGGGGTAGAGAGAGAAGATGGGAGGGGAGGGGAGGGGGGATAGTAGAGGATAGGAAAGGTAGCAGAATACAACAGTTACTAATAGGGTATTATGTAAAATTGTGGATGTGTAACCGATGTGATTCTGCAATCTGTATTTGGGGTAAAAATGGGAGTTCATAACCCACTTGAATCTAATGTATGAAATATGATATGTCAAGAGCTTTGTAATGTTTTGAACAACCAATAAAAAAATGTGTTAACTGTGTAAATAAAAAAAAAAAAAGAAGAGCTCTCACTTTCTCCATTACCACCCCCTACCTTGCTGTCAATCAATACCTGTGCCCTGATGGTCTGTGTGCCTCCTCTTTTCTATGGATGTGCCATCCCTTATTGGAAAGTTTATGCACCACTTAAGTATTCACTTCTATTCCTTCTTCCAGCCCCAAATCAATGGTTATTCCCTGACTCATCTGTATTTCAATTAATATATGCATACATCACTGTGAACATTTTTCTATCCTTTAATAAAATTATTTATTTTTAATGTCACTCTCCCTTTTACCCAGCTACTATCCATTCTTGGCTTCTTTTAACAATTATTAAACTTCTCAATGAATGAGCCCACAGTTGGTCTCCAGTCCCTGTCAAACAGTTTATCTTACTCAACAAATCAGATCTTGTGGATGTTACCAGTGATCTGAGCCATGCAAAATTTGGTGGCCCATTCTCAATACTCACTCACTTTACCTTTTAGCAGGATTTGATAGAACTGATATTTGTATCTTTTTTTGTTTGTGTTTGAGGTTCTGGGGCTTGAGGCAAGTGCTCTGCCATTGAACTGTGTACCCAGCCCTTTATTTTATTTTATTTTACTTTACTTTATTTTATTTTATATCTCACTGATTCTCCTTGGCTGGCCTGGAATTTGTGATTCTCCTACCTCAGCCTCCTAATTAGCTGAGATTACAGGTGAGCACCACATCTCCTAGCTCATTTCCATCTTTTGGAAAGAGCTTAGCTCCTTGTAGGCAGTGCATCTCTTCCATGCTATTTCCTGCCTCTTCTTAGTCTTCTTTCTTTGACTCGCCTCCTCATGACAGTGTCTAAATGCTCCAGATTCCCAGGGCTCAAGTCTTGAAACTTTTCTCTCTCACCAAAGGAGGTGGTTCTCTTGCCATCTTTTGGCTTTAGACATTCATGTATAAAATGATGACCTCCAAATTCTCCATCTAACCTGGTCTCTGAATTTCAGACTCAGAACCTCTCCACTTGAAGGTCTAGTCGAGATCTCAAACACAAGCACGAAGTCTGAATCCTGCTCTCATCCTCCAAACCTGATATTTTCACAGACTTTCTTATCTGGGATATGGCAACTCCATACTTGGTTATTCAGGAATCATCCTTGATCTCTTCTTTTCCTGACAGTTGGCAGCACCCTCGTCAGCAAATCTAGTAGCTTCTATCCTGAAATGACATCAAGGTTCTCACCACCTCCCACACTTAACTTCTACTGTGCTGATCCAAGACACCATCATCTCTACCCTAGTTTATTGAAATCACCTCTTCACTTATCTCACAGTTTTACTCTTGGTCCCTCGCCATGTGTTCTCTGTGCCTCTTCCAGAGGCACCACTTATGTGATTCTTCTGTCCTGACCCTTTCAATGGCTTCCCCTCTCCGAGTGCTAGCCAGGGTCCTGTGATAGCCTCCAAGGACCTACATGGTTTATCTTGATGCTCCCTGGCTTCACATCTTACCATCCCCCTCCCTCTCCACTCAGAGCCAGTTACTGTGTGCCCATGCGTATTTATGGAGCATGCCAGGCACATTCCGCTTCAAGGGTCTTGGCTTGCTGTACCTTCTGCCAGGGATGCTGTCCTTGAAGATAGTCACGTGCTTGCTTCCTCTCTCCTTTCAGGTCTCTGCACAAACATCAACTCATAACTGAGGTCTACTCCAAGCACATTGTGCCCAATAGACCTTTCCATGTCTGTGCTGGCACTGGTGGGCCCTTTGTTGCTTGGCGTTAGTCACCATCGGAAATGTACATTTACTTATTTTTTATTTATTTTTACTTTTTTTGTATTATTTTATTGTTTTTCTTCCCACATTTTTATTGGTGCCCTATAGTTGCACATACTGATGGAACTTATTGTTAGACACTTAATGATATGTTACACAATATCACTCCCCAGCACTTTCCCCCTTCCTCCCCAAACCCCTCCACTCTTTATAAGCGCTGCGAGGACAACATGGTGTCTGTTTTGTGTTTTGTTTACAACCATATCATCAGTGCCTGGAACAACAGGTTGCCAATAGATTTTTATTCAGTAAAGACATTAATACATTTTCTTTTTTTTTTTTTTTTAAAGAGAGAGGAAAGGGAGAGAGAGAGAGAGAGAGAGAGAGAGAATTTATTTATTTATTTTAGTTCTCGGTGGACACAACATCTTTGTTGGTATGTGGTGCTGAGGTTCGAACCCGGGTCGCACGCATGCCAGGCGAGCGCGCTACCGCTTGAGCCACATCCCCAGCCCCACATTAATACATTTTCAAACTTGGAAAGATATCTGGTATGGAGAAAGCACTTAATCAAAATAAACTATTATTATTTTATTATGAGGAGATTATAAAGTAGATAAAAATAGCCACTCAGAGCCCCTTCACCTGGATTCAATTCCCAGCACTTAACCTTCCTACCTCTAGATTTTAGACAATATCCTATTTTTCTGCACCTAAGATTTTTTTTTCTTCCCAAAATGAGGAAAACAATAGTATCTAATTTGTAGCGGTTGTAAAGAATAAATGAAGTAATTTATGTGCATCACTTAAAAGCAATGCCTCCTGCATATTAAAAGTCGATTAAAGTTGAATATTTTAAGGAGTATTTAAATATGAATCTTCAGCGTGGGTACTTTCCTGTCTTCAACTGTTATTATTCTTTCTTTCTCTGTCTGAGCTCCAGCCTCCCTGGATGTCTTCTTTACTCTAAAATTCAACCCTTTCCCCATTAAAGGGACACGAGACACAGTTGTCTCTCTACCTGTAGCCTTTTCCTCTCCTCCTTGTAGCCAAATTAACTCCCCATCCTTCAGTTCTCAGTTCTAGGGTCACTATCTCAAGAAAGTCCTCCCTAACCCCCAAGTCTACAGCCATATTTCTTTGTGAAACAAGATACTTTTCCTTCTGAAAGGTTGAGTTGGTTGTAAACCACTGATTTGTCCAATTATTTGAGCATTTGTCTACTCTAGGAAATCCAAGCTCCAGGAAACCCTTGTGTTTGGTATTGCACCACCAGGAAGCTATCAGGGTCTTGCATCTAGACACTTGCTATGAATTAACAAAAAGGATTACTAAACCAATTTGCATCATGATTATTATCTGATTATATCCCCTCTTCCCAGAAGTTTAGAATATACCAATGAAACCACTTTAACCCAATGATCATTTCTACCAGCAGAATTTTTGACCATCTTTCAACTCAGTTGAAGAGATAGTTGAAGGCCAATGGGTCTACCCAGGTATTTGTCCCTCCACTAAACAAACCTCCTTGGAAATTAGCAACTTCATGCACAGTGACAGTTGAACATTTTAATTTGTGTGATGGGAAATACATTTGAGTTCTCCCTTATTACACTCAAACCGTGGAAAACAGAATAAATCAATTTTTAGAATACTGGCCATGGCATCTTAATTATTCATAGTTCATGTTAAAAGATATGGCTTTCAGCCATTTGTCTGACATCATTGAGCAAGTTATGGTCAACTTTTTAGCGAATCGTAACTTTAACAGAATTCACAAAAAGTTCTATAACTTATTTGAGCCACATAATAAGTGAGAATCAGAAAAGTTCTGCCTAGCTCCATATTCTTTTAAGTTACATATCAGAACATCTCTTTATTGAACGAGAACTCTTCCTTCTCGCAATCGCTGCGTGATCAATCTTTTGAAAAAACATTATCCCTCAATTCTGAACTCCACTGGGTCATTGCCCTGGGATGGTGGAAAACATTTTATAAAAGTCTATAATTTATTCTCATTCTCAGGTCCCTGCTTTCTGTATTTAAATTAATGGGCCCCCTAAAGCATACAAAGCTTTTTAAATAAAACAATGAACCCTGAAACAGATTTCCATATCAAAGGAACTCCCTGGAGTCTAAATGTCAGACAAAAGCAGATTTCAGAGAAGATTAAGCAACTATGAGAGTGTTTTGTTCCCTTCCCATCCACTCAGCCCCACTCCACCCCCCTGCTGTGAATTAGTAAAGCAACCTCTCCCAGAAGGTGCTCAGTGGCCTCCTATCCTGGTGTCCACCAGGAGGGAGACTTTGATTTGTGCAGATCCTCATTGCCATTGGTGTGAACCCTTTACAGAATCCTCAACAGCACGTGTCTGGGAGGCTTTCTGCTGTGCCCAGATTCTGCCCTCTTTCTTCCTCGCTCTCTCACCACCCAGATACCTCTTCAGGCCTGCCCTCCTCAGCTTTCTCCTCTCTGTTCCTCACCCCACTCCACTCTCCTAGCTGGCAACTTGAAGAACAAGCTCTTGAAACCTTCTTTTCTTTCCCTTTTTTATTCATTCTTCTTAGTTCTGCGTGACAATAGAATAGAGTATGGCATAATTATAAAAGTATGGAATAGAATTTGTTCTAACTCAGTTCCCAGTATTTCCCCTTCTCCTCCCTTCCTCCCACCCCCTGTTCCCCTTCTCTCTACTGTACTGATCTTTCTGTTATTTACTTATGGTTACTTTTTACAAATTAGTGTCTTGGGCTGTACATGATGTTGAGATTCACTGTGGTACATTCATATATGTACACAGGTCAGAGTCATTCCACTGTCTTTCCCTGTCTCATTCCTCCTCTCTTCCTTTCCTTCCCCTTTGTTGACTCATCTAATCTTAATTTTATCCTTTTTTTAAAAAAAAAATCAGCACCCTTATTTTGGATTAGCTTCTGCAAATCAGAGAAAACATTCAACCTTTGACTTTTGAGAATTGACTTATTTCACTTAGCATGATAGTCTCCAGATTCATCCATTTACCAGCAAATGCCATGAAGCATTCTTCTTTATGGTTGAGTAACACTCCATTGTGTCTACATATGCCACATTTTCTTTATCCATTCACCTGTTGAGGGCACCTTGGTTGACTCCATAGCTTAGCTATTGTGAATTGTGCTGCTGTAAACATTGATGTGGCTGCATCACATTTTAAGCCCTTTGGGTATGCACTGAGGAGTCGAGTAGCTGGGTCATATCATGGTTCCATTCCTAGTTTTTAGAAGAATCTCCATACTGCTTTCCAAAGTGTTTGCACATATTTCTTGCAGGCTTATTAATGAGTCAAAGGATGGGTTCACAGTGGTGGAGGTTCAGGAAGAACAAGAGACAAAGAATGTGTTCTAATGCAAAGCAGCCCACTTCATAGACCCAAAAAGCTATCTTCGTACCAACCACCTTTGTAGAGAAACATGAAGAAGAGCTGCAATGTGTTTAAGTGAATGAAGAGAGGGAAACAAATGAAGGAAAAATACCTTATGCAAATTCTAACAGTAATGGTGAAGTCTTCCCACAGAAATACTAGAATAAAAGTCAAGAAGGCAATTTTATTTATAATAGCTCTCAAAATAATACCTGGGAATGAATTTGACCAAAGACGTGAAAGAGTTCTATAGTGAAAACTACAAGCATTGTTAAAAGAAGTTAAAGAGAGATTTTTTAGAAGTAGAAAGACCTCCCGTATTTATGTTAGGAAGAATCAATCACGAGAAAAGGTCCACATTGCCCAAATGGACCTAGGGATTCAGTGTGTTCCCTATCAAAACACTCAAGATAGTGTTCACAGAACTAGAATAAAAAATTCAAAAATTCATATGGAAACAAAAAAAAGAATAGCCAAAGCAATCATAAAAGAAAGAAAGAAAGAAAGCAAACAAGCAAGCAAGCTGGAGGCATTGCACTACCTGACTTCAAAATATACCAGAAAGCTACAGCAATGGTAACAGCCTAGCATTGGCATAAAATAGGTGGACCATTTTAAGTAGGTGGACCAAGGCAACAGAACAGAAAGCCAGGAAGTGAATGCCTGTACCTCTGTGCAGATGCACATCTGTATGTAGAGAATGAAACTAGACCCTCTCACCAGATTAAAAATAAAATCAACTAAAAAAAAAGACATAATTTGTAAGACCTGAAACTACTAGAAGAAAATGGGGAATATTCCAGAATGTTTAGGTCTTTTTAGATAAGACCCTAAAACAGAAGCAAAGAGAGACTAATGGGATGGTGTCAATCTAAAAACTCTGTACAGCGAAGGAAGTAATCACCAGAGTGGAGAGAGAAGCTGCAGGATGGAGGAAATATTTGCAAAGTGCACATCTAACATGGGGTTAAAAATTAGATATTTCTGTCTGACTTTAAAGAAATATTCTACAGTAGTTCAAAGCCACATTAGTTGAGGTCAACCTGTAATTCTCTTGGTAGGTTCAGAAGTCAATCTCAGCCTACTAATTACATTTTAAGTGCACTGAAAAGAACACCACATTCAAAACCAGGAGCTCTGTGTTCTCCTGTAAGTAATTCAGCTTCCTTTGGCAAGTTACTGATTTCTTTGGGCCCCGATGCCTTATTTATAGGTTGGGATTGTTGTCATGTTTGATGTCTAAAGTCTTTTTTAATATTAAGGTGTTCGGTTCCATGTTTTTACTTCCTCCCCACCTCCTTTACTTAGACTTTCTCTATTATAAGCAAAAACTTTCACTTGAAAAAAATAAAAGATAAAATATGATTATGAAAAATCAAGGGCATTTTATCACTATCATAGTCTCCATTTTGCAAATGGAATATCATGAATTTATTAATTAGCCTGCACAGTAAATCTCATGTAATAAATGCAACAAGAAGTTTTTTTATAAAACCAAGTCAGGCTGTTACGTGAAGGGATGATCTTATTCCTGGGGAGTGGCAGACCCAGCATTAGCAGAGTGTACAATTTCACCCTTTAATTCCAGTAATCGCATTCCTTAGCTAAGGACACTAAACAAATTAGTATTTCTAGAGTTTTGGTGGCCTCATTGTAAAGTGGGAATAATAGTGATCTCTATACAGGATCAGTATGTAAATTTAAGTAAGATAATGAACGAAAAAGAATTCATAGCATATATATGACTCTCAATTTTGTCAGAGAGTGGATGTTATTTCTCACTTTCAAGTTAATTCAGTTTCACTACGGCTTTGAGGAAGGAGTCCACTGGCTTCAGAGAGAGCAAAGTGGCTTACACAGTGGAGACTGAAGTCCACACGGTGACAGCGTGTGAGACGCAGTCTGATCTGACATCCCCCGAGTGGATGAGCAGGCCCCAGGAGATAGCGTTCACATTTCCCTAAGTCCCACCTTCCTGCAGAACAGAGTCACATCCTCCCCTCACCCCTGCGCCCTCCCACTCCCGTCCTGGTATCTAGTATCAGTGATGAACTCCTCATTCTGATCCACTGAAAAAACATACCATCAGAAGAGCAAGCTCCCCCGACTGTGTCTGCCACCTTCCTGTGCCCAGATCCTCACTGCTTTAGTGACCGTGGCTGACGGGCCATGCTCCCAGCCAGCAGCAACATCTCTACCACAACACGAGGCCCCAGCCTCTCCCCTCTTCAAGGACCTCACAGCAGCAGGCAGGGTCCCTCCTTCATCTTCCCTCCCCTCTGTCCTAGAGAATGTCCACAGGCGAAGAATCAAGGTCTAACTTCCTTCATCTACAAACATGTCGTATTAACTCTCTGAAGTTCAAATCCCGCTCCAGCAACCTCAGTGGTTTTCAAAATGTTCTCCAAGAGTTAACACGGACCACCATCCCTGTCCTTCTCATCATTCTCTCTAAGCCACCCCTTCAGGGTGACAACACATGGCTCATATATTTGTGGTGATGCTGGTGTATAAAAGCCTACTGCACTGCCACTCACATCAAAGTATAACCATATAATTAATGTACAGTATTAATGCTTGATAATGATAATAGGTGGCTATTCCACTCTCACATTTACTCTGTAATGACTGCAAGGAGCTATTTCTGGGTTCCTTGAATTTGGCAAGGCATATATTTGTATCATTATTTTAGAGCGTGCTAAAATAATGATACAGAGTCTTCTGTGACCCAGTACACTGAGTCACGCCAGCAGCAACCTCACCCACCTCTGGTTTATGGAAGGTCACCCTACGATGTTTGCACCCTGACCAAGTCACCCAGAATGCCTTCCTCGGGTTTCCCCATTGCGGAGGGATGATCCATCTACAGGTATTGGAATGCTATGCAGAGATTTTTGTCTACTATCAAGTCATCATCTCCAATGCCCAGAACCATCCCTCACACATGGGTAGACTCTCAGTAGCTACTTGTAGTGAAAGTTATTCATGGAACCATATTGTCCTTTTAGTTTATATTTTATTTTCAAGAACCCTAGTCTCATAAACGAGTTTCTGAGACTCTAGACTCCTCTGACTTCTTGGGGAGGATTTCCTATCAGCATGTTGAGTCCAACTTAAGACTTAAGGTGCCGTGTCCAGTTGCAATCTGCAAACTATTTTATAGCCATCCACGGAAAGGGAGAAAGGACCTCACCATTAGTCAAATGACCTTTTGGTGATCAGCCCAGTTCTTGGCACCCTTGACCCCTTGATCATTACACTGGGTGGGTTCTCCCACACGACTCGCCTTTCATCTGCCTACGGTTTCAGCTGAAGCAACGTTTTCAAAGCTGACTGAGCGGAACTCAGAAAGCTCTCGTTATTCCGTGGTGGCTTTGGGGTAGTCTCGCTCCATGCCCTTCTCCTTCAGCTTGACGATATGGTCAGTCCCTCTCTAGAACCCAGGGCTCCACGATCCGGCCCCATGGTCTTTATGACACCGGTCACTCTTCCCCAATTGCTAATACTGTGCCCACCTGTGCCCAGCAGTCGGTAGCCAGTGTGTGGTGAGCAGCTTGGAGGAAGGGTCCCCTCTTCTCGTAGTCAGGTCTGGGTGTTAAGTTTAATTGTTGGCTTAGATCTTAAAGTCATATCTGTAAAGTCACATTGCCTCTGCCTATGACTGTTCCAAAGTATTTGCAAGTGATTAGTAAAATTAGTAATTATTAGGAAAACTTTGATTTTTATCTTTAGAAATATGTGCAAGTTTCTGGAAGACAGAATCTGTGGCTCCTATCCATCTGTCCTGTGCAGGGTCTAACACCACCAGTCTAAGCATGCTATACTCACAGATACGGAGACTCAAATGGGAGTTTAATAATTTGATTATTTTATTTTAACCTTATCACTATCGCTTGTTACTGTGACTGAAAGTGTTCACGGCAACCTTCATTTTTCTGGTAAAATTTGGACCACTCCTGGTCTCCATAGTGTAAACCCAAGACTGCTTAAAAGCCCCAGAGTTCCCTGGTTATTTGTGGACTATCAAATGCTGGGAGCCAGGGTCATATTAAAATCTGAGATAGCTGGGACATCCATCGTGTTTTTCATCTGAAAGTAGAAAAGAAAGCAAGGGCATCTCTGTGATCTGCCCATTCAGGGCCTGCAGATTGCGCTCACCCACAACTGTACCTTCCGGCACAGTTGGATCTCTGTGTGCCTGGAGTGGCAGCACTTCACTGCTCAAGGGTCAGAGGCCGAGGAGGCCCTCAAGCCTGTGCCAGGAACTCCCCATTGCTAACTTTGACACCAGGGAGAGTTACGGAGGGTACTTGAGCACCCAGAGATTCCTTAGGTCAGAATGCACACATTGGATTCAGGTTTGAATTAACCCCTCCAGCCAGGGTGAAAGAAAACTGATACTCAGAGCTTTGGCTTCTATAAGGCATTTAGTCATTCAGTTTTAACAATCAGTGTTATAGCTATTATTGAGACATTTTAGAAATAAAAACCCAAGACTCAAGAGGGAAATTTAAAGACAATCAGCAAACGGTGGAGCTTCATGCAAGTCCAGGTCTCTTAGAGAATATGTTTATAAGGTGCTACTATTCCATCCTCTCATTGCTGAGTAGCACAGAAAATACCTTTGTCATCAGGCTTTAGTTTCCAGGGTATACAAAGAACTCAGAAAACTTAACACCAAAACAAACAAATAAACAACAACAAAAAGCAAAAAAAAAAAAAACTCAAATAATTGAATAAATAAATGAAATGGGCAAAGGAACTGAACAGACCCTTCTCAAAAGAAGAAATACAAAGGTTGAAAGATATATGAAAAAAGGTTCAACATCTCCAGCAATCAGAGAAATGCAAATTACAACTACATTGAGATTTCATCTCACTCCAGTCAGATTGGCAATTATCAAGACGATGAGTAACAATAAATGTTGGTGAGGGTGTAGGGAAAAGGGTACAGTCAATACATTGCTGTTGCACCTGCAAATTAGTGCAACCACTCTGGAAAGCAGTATGGAAAGTCCTCAAAAGACTAGGAATTAAATCACCATTTGACCCAGTTATCCTACTCCTCAATATATATCCAAAGGACTTAAAATCAGCATACTACAGTGATACAGCCACATTAATGTTTATAGCAGCTCAATTCACAATAGCTAAGCTATGGAGCTAAACTCGGTGCCCTTCAACAGATGAATAGATACAGAAAATGTGGTATATATACACAGTGGAATATTACTCCTCCATAAAGAAGAATGAATTTGTGGCATTTGCCAGTAAATGGATGGAAATGGAGATTATCATGCTAAGTGAAATAAGCCAGTCCCCTCAAACCAAAGGCTGGATGTTCTTCCTGATGTGGGGACTGTAACACACAATAAGGAGGATGGGGTGGGGAAGAATAGAAGTTCATTGGATTAGACAAGGAGGAACGAAGGGAAGGAGGGTTGGGAATAGAAAAGACAGTAGAGTGAATTGGACATCACTTTCCTATGTTCATATAGGAATACATGACCAGAGTAACTCCACATCATGTACAGCCCCAAGAACGGGAAGTTACACTCCATGTATGTATAATATGTGAAAATACATTCTACTGTCATGTATAACTAAAAAGAACAAATAAAAGAGATTTCAAACTTATGTTGAAAAAATTAATGCTAGGCAGGTTAAACTCCAAGGAAATAAGCATCAGACTGAAACGGACAGCCGTGAAGTGCTTTGCTTCAGGATCTTCTTCTAGAGCAGACCTTCTATAATTACACACCCGCATCTGGAACTGGCTATTTTATTACATGGAAGCC
Source organism: Spermophilus citellus (assembly GCF_964194105.1). Classification (NCBI taxonomy): domain Eukaryota; kingdom Metazoa; phylum Chordata; class Mammalia; order Rodentia; family Sciuridae; genus Spermophilus; species Spermophilus citellus. Next base: position 76,039,914 of record NC_138196.1, on the reverse strand, counting down.
ATGGCAGAGAAAAGCAGGAATCATTTTCCCAAGAGTATATTTCTGTCTTGAATTATTTTTTTTTTTGTCCCTTGAAGGTTACATTTTAGTTAAGAAGAACTGAAAGGAGAATTTGGAGAGCAGAAAGGAGTAGAGACCTCTCAAAGAGCTATGTAATAGCACTGCACACACACCCATGGGGAGGGGTGTGCGAGCGCGCACGCACACACACACACACACACACACACAGGCCAATGAAAAGAGCAAGGAAAAGAAAAATGGCGCTTTGGAAAAATCAAGAAAATCTAGACATTACCTCTGAGATCCGACAAAATGAACACAACCTCTATTAGTGACCTTTACTAACATCGTCTTTCACTGATTGAGCGCTTACTGTAGCCCGCACACACAGCTAAATGTTAAATCCTCCAAAGCTTCCAAAACATGACTGTGCTTCCTCCCATGCTCATGAACCTGGGTCCTCCTCTGTGCAGTGGGTTTGGTGTTGCTGGGGGTTTCACAGACCAGCAAACCAATGTAGCTTTGCAGTCCCACCCAGGTCCTAAGTGAGCATAAGGTTCCATCTCAATCTCTCCTGCAAGGTCCAGGTTTGGTCAGAAGACCACATTGACCTCTTTCAAAGGTACATAATCTTTTTGTTAAACCCAAACATATTTCTCCTGCAGAAACTTCTGATTCAGACCAATTAGAAATGTCATTTGAGTAACTGGAAAAACAGAAAGGTGACTGGAGCATATATATCTAAAGAAACACACACCTCATCAGCACCAGGATCGATGTGTGTCCATTTTTCTAAAATTAGCTCCAAATCCATTAAGGTTGTTAGGTAGTGAAAGTTTTTTCCTAGCTCTAAAATGTTCTGTTCCTAATAATAATAAGTCTGACTTCAACCACGCGCTCTGTAAAAAGCACTCTCAAAGAGTAAAATTACTGAAAGAGCGTTTTTCAGTAAACTCAATGAGGCTCTCTCTAATCTACAGACAGAATATTTGGGTCCTCTGTTTCTATGAAGCTTATTTTAACTTCCCAAGTGGACGCAAAACAAAAACAAAACCAACAAAAAATGTAAAAAGTCACTTTTTTTCTTTGGAGTAAGAATGGTGGATTTGCTTTACACCTTTTTTTCCTGTGTGTACATCCTCAGGTCTATGTGCACATACATTTGATCCTAGAGAGTCAGTTAACTCGGAAACTAGTGGATTTCTGGGATGTACTCCAAAAGAGAATTTCAAGGACTTCAACAGCAGTATTAAGATCTACTTTTCTCGTTAGTATTAATTTCATGGGTTTGCTGTTAGATTTCTGTGGGATGCATAAAAATTATTTTCAAATTTCTGAAGATTTAGAACTTTCTGAATAAAATTTAAACATATTACATACCCTGGACTGAGAGCAAGGCTTGGAGGTGATTTACAATAAGGTGGTGGTTGGGGGAATCCAGAGGAGTGTGCCTAACTGTAGGTAGGAGTCCCAGGACCTTGGAGACTTACCCAGCCTAGCAAAGCTGGAGACTTCGGTGAGTGTATTTTTACATCCCAAAAGATTAGAGTGAAAATCCAGGGTCTTTTTCATTCTGTCTGAGAGGATCAAAGGCTGTTCCTCCTTCTTCTGTTAAAAGTAAAAGAAGCACTGGGCCTTCTCCTAGATGCAAGCAAAGAAAACCCAGATCCCCCATCCTTGCCTAGGGAGTGTCTGGCCCTCACAAAGGGGATCTTCCCATCTGGCTGTCATTGTGTCATCCCAGGGTAAGAGCTGCCACAAGGGGGCAGTGTTGTCATTATGAAAATACTGGTAACTAACCTCACATCCAGGACATCTCTTATGCATATTAGGAGTAAAAGTAATAATATTGAATATTAAAAACCCAAGGTTCACTTTTCTTCTTTACTTCTTTCATATTTATGTTCCATTCTTGCACATCACGTGCCATTGTGAGTTATCTTTTTTTTTAATGTTTATTCTTAAGTTTTAGGTGGACACAATATCTTTATTTTACATTTATGTGGTGCTGAGGATCGAACCAGTGCCTCGTGCATGCTAGGGGAGCGCTCTACCACTAAGCCACGGCCCCAGCCCCTGTGAGTTATCTTAAACTTAAAAAAAACTATGTACAAATAACTAGGTTGGTGTAGATAAGATATTAAGTTGGAAGAAGAGATGAAATAGACATAAAAAGACAAAGACAGAAAGAGATCCATAAGTTAAGCAGCGAGCTCTGATATTTATTTGTACTAGTTCTACACTGAGGGATTTTGTTGAAGGTTATATATAGGATAAATGAAGCTAATTTAAATTTGCAAGTGATAAGTTAAATATTTGACTATACTAACTGCAGATCTCATTAATCTTTTCAAATTAAATGCATGAAAATTTTCCAAATATTCATAGAATTAAAATGTTTCCAAGAAGAATCATTGAGGCCATACATTAACAAACTTTTTAGTATAACCAAATATTCTCACATAAATGAGAATTATAATTTTAATTCATTACTCCAGTTTTTATTCATTTATGGGATTTAAAATAAAAAGCATAAAACAATTATTAGTCTCCGATAATGGGTTTATTCTGTATAATTATCTAATTACTTGTGTTATCAATTATATACCATGAGAGGAAGGAAGAAATATAAAGTTATAGCTTTAGAATATTATACATGTAATCTCCAGGGGAAAACAAAAGAAAATTACTGTGGATTATATACACAAGGAATCAAAACATTTTACTCAAAAGAAAAATCAATTTAACCCAAACACAGGCAGTAAGGGAGGCAATTAAGAATAAAATCTATTAGACAAAACAGATTCCAAAATGACAACAGTGAGTCCGTCATTATTTCGGTATAAATGGGATAAATTCCTCAATCATAGATAGATAAATAACAAAACAAAACCCAAAACAGGGTCCAACTGTATGCCTTCCACAAGAAACTTCCTTCACCTAAGAAACAGGTTGAGGAAGGATAGAAAAGATACACAAATAGAAAGAGAGTAAGTGGGGCCATACTAAGACCAAGGAAAAGAGATTCAGGTCAAAAACTTATAAAGACAAACACAAGCAACAACAATGGAAGGGTCCACCCAGCAGGATAATATCACGCCTGTAAACATCATGCGCCAGAGCCCATAAATACAGGAAGCATAATGGAAGTAGATAGCTTGACAGTAATAGCAGGAGACTTCTGTACCCCACTTTCCATGACGAGGGACCAACAGGAAACCAAGGGCCTGAACATCACCGCAGACCAACTGGATCTAACATGCATATACAGAAAACTCCACCCAATTACTCCATCCAACATTCTTTAAGGGTTTTTCTCAAGTGCGCACAGAACATTATTCAGGATAAACCACATGTTGGCCACCAAACAAATCTTACAAAAAAAAAAAAAAAAAAACCCAAACTGAAACCATACCAAGTATCTTCTCTTGTCACAATATAATGAAACTAGAAAAATGATAGCAAAAAGTAAACTGGAAACCCCACAATTGTATGGCTGTTAAGCCCCACCCTCTAAAACAACCAATGCAAAGGCAATCAGAAAATGTACTGAGACCAATGCAAAGGAAAACCCATACCCAAACTCATGGGAGACAGAGACAGACAAGAGGGAAATTTATCATCGTAAATACATAAAAAAAGGAAGAAAGATCCCAAACCTAACTAACCAGAAAGAGAAGAATAACTAATTTGCAAGCTAACAGACCCAAGAGTGTTGTGGGACCCTGGTGTCTTTGTCTTCTTTACGAGAAGTGGATAGTTTTCCTTTCCACGTGTTCCTGCCATAGTGTGCCACCACAGGTCCAAAGCCATCAGGCCAATCAGTCATGGACTGGAACCTCCAAAACCGTGAGCCAAAGCCAATGTTTTCTTCTTATAAGTATTCACCTCATTTATTTGTTATAGTAACAGAAACTGACTAATGCCACGAGTTTGAAGAAACTACTTATTCAGCAATAGCAACTGCAGCAGTGTATGAATCTCTTCAACATTTTGTGAGTGAAAGATGCTGGACACAAAGCACATATTGTATGGTTTCCTTTGTTTTTCTAGAAAAGATAAATTTAATTTATGGTAATGGAAAAAGGGTCAGTGATGCATGGGTCCTGGGTGAGACCGAGGCTGAATGGGTAGAGACACGGAGCAATGGGGAATGGAGATGTTCCGTGGGTTGGTTGGGAGAGTGGTTACGTTTTGTCAAAGTTTATTGAACTACACTTTCAAGTAATAGCATAAATTATAACTCAGTCAAGTTGCTTAAAACTATGCGTGTGTGTGTGTGTGTGTGTGTATGTGTGTGTGTGTGCCTGTTACAGAGGGAGCCAGAAACTAGGGGAGAATGCTATGGTCCAGTCCAAAGGTTGGGTGGATGAATGCAAGTGTTTGTCCATCTAGTGGTCACAAAATGGCTTATTACTGTATCCTCGGTAAAATCAGGGACAGGAGGTAGAGAGAGGCCTTGGGCTGTTTACAGTGTTCTACCACAAAACACTACCTGCGTAAAACCGGACTTTTAATAACCAGGACAAATTTTACTGTGATCTTCTCATCTTTCCCTAGAAGTTTCCATGGTCTGGCAATACTTCTGCCTTTTCCTCAAGAACCTGCTTCCTGACAGGAGGGAAAGTTCTTTACTTCTGACAGCAGGTGTCACAATTGCCTAATAAATGAGAAGCATGCTGCATGCTAATACAAAAGAGAAAGGCACTGGTCACCTCCTAATAGGGCTGTAAAACACACTTTGTTGGTGCCACTAACATGTTAGTGTCCCCAGGGTCCTGAGGACGTTGCTGCAGCTCACAGGTAACATGCTGGTGACTTCAGCCTTGATTTAGCCATCGTTGAAGGAAAAAAGGGACACTACCTGCCTCATAAAGTGTGTGTGTGTGTGTGTGCGCACACATGTGTGTGAAATACACTACAAGCTGTATCCCAAATTAAAATGGGAAGGAGTGTTTCATGGAAGAAATAGGACAACGGACCCTCTGCTGTTTGAAAGATTCTCTGGGAGTCCCACAGCCCCTGCCTCTGCTTCCTGGCTGGCCAACAGTCCTGTGCCCACTTCTGCCTTCCTCCAACAGAGGCTCCCCTGCCCAGTGCCGATGCCCCGGTTGGTGGATGCTGGGGACAGGGTGGAGCATTGGGAGGCAGCAGGGCCTGCAGTGGTGGATGGTGCTGGGCACTGAGCGACTCGCTGATTGGACAGGTGGAACTGTTCCCTTCAACTTGCATTTCGGGGTGGTTAGGAAGAAAAGAAGGATTTCTCTCTGCTCTCTATTCTCAGTGCTGATTGGCTTGCTACCTGGCCCATAGTGGGAACTCAATTAATGCAGGGAAAACAAGCCAGCTACCCACCTCTGGATGATGATCAACATCCAACAGGTCAGGAGGATCTTCCCTGACAGTAGTCCACAGAAGGCTCCATCTTCCTGTGCCTTTACGTAAATCCTGTCTACATGGATTTTTTTTTTCTTTTACGACAGAAAATTAGCACTCCAGTTTGCATAGGGTAGCTCTCATACTCAATCCCAAGCCCTCCATTTAGTTAAGGTTAGGAAGTCTTTCTATTTGTGAGTGTTCTTTTGCAGGACAGCAGCTGCATATCTTAAAAGATGTTTTAAGATGCATATCTTAAAAGGGGGCCCTGGTATATTCCAGTCACAAGTGCATTTTCTTCAAACCTATTATTTCTTTTATTCTTCTGTTTATCTCCTAAGGGGAAGAAATATTATCCTAAACAAATAAATATGTAATAAAAAATAAATCAGAAAAATATTGATCCTGCAAATTGTCAATTACCAATGAATTTGGGATCCATTGTTTTCTGCATGAAGGTCGCCCCCTCCCGGATAACAGCTGGAAGATCTCTGAACTTAAACACTGGGCTAAAATTGATGCCTAAGAAAAATATAGATGATGTTTCTGATCTGGAGGAAGGAGAAGAGAGGACGATACGCTTGGGAGGTGGTGTCTGTGGTCCAGAGGGTCATCTCATGGTGACATTAGGAAAGAGTGGGTTGCCAGGGTGTGCAACAAGAGCCCCAGGCCTGGCCCAGGCCCAGCAAGGGCTGGTGGTAACTGCGCTGGCTGCACAAGCTGCTTTAGGAGTGGTCACTGGTGTGGAAATACTGGGGGAAAGTCAGTGGAGAACAATAAGCTAATTTAACAAGGTTGCAGGATGGATTCATAAATCAATGGCACAGCACAGAGAGGCCAGAAATGGGGTCTCACACATTTGCTCATTGATTTTTTGTTTTGTTTTGTTTTGACAAATGTTTCAAGGTAATTCAATGGGAACAAGATACTATTTTTCAAAGAACGCTGATAGAACAACTGACTACATTTGTTAAAAAATGAACACTGAGCTTTACCAAACACCACACTGTGAACATTCATCTGAAATGTATCATGTACCTATATGTAGAAGCTAAAAGAATATAAGTCCTGAAAGAAAACATGAGAAAATCTGAGCAACCAAGGGGGAAGGGAGATGTGTTGGTTCAGAGCAAATAAGAAATGTAAAGGGGGTGAATGATAAATCCGATTTCATCAAAATTGAAAAATTTAAGCCTTGCAGAGACAACATAAAGAAAACAAAAAAGTAGACCCTAGCCTGGGAGAAATATTGATATAAAAAGAAGGGATGGGCTGGGGATATAGCTCAGTTGGTAGAGTGCTTGCCTCACATGCATAAGGCCTGGGTTTGAATCCCGGGCACCAAATATGTGTGTGTGCATAAATATATATTGATGTGACATATTTGCAATACACATATGAAATAGGGACTTGGGTCTAGAGTGTAAGTCCTATAGACCATAATAGATAGTTGCCGCAGTCCGGCTGCAGCAAAATAAAGGGGGGGGGGGTGGTGGCGAACAACTTGTGTACATTGATACAGCAGGAGTGGGAGCTGTTTATTGTAGGACAGGAGAGGTATATATACATTACACACAACTTATCTTAATTAACATAAACTAGATACAGCAGCCAACCAATAAGGAATCTCCACACTAATGGTTCACTGGCGCCACCTCACTAACCACTCCCTCTGGCAAAATGCCAGGTGCCATCTTGACTTGTTTACAGACCCTAACAGATAGTATCATGAGATTCTCATAATAGATAATATTATGGATAGTATCCATGAGATTCGACCTGGGGGACAAATCAGGCAGACTCCAGCTCCCCACAAAACCACCAAGGAAAAGTCAACCAAGAAGCCATTCTACATTTTTGGCTTGAGACTGAGATTGAGGAGAACGCATAGGATGTGATCTGTTAGCTTTTCCTTTACTATAGGAGAAAGGAAAATTCAATGAACCTTAAAATAGGAAACACCATGATTGGACTGATTTTAAAAAAATCATTAGCACATTATACTTACACATTACATTGGGGCTCATTTTGACATGATTATGTAAGCATGGGATACAAATTGCTCCAATTTAGCCCCCAGTATTAATTTTAATTCTCAGGAAGAACAAGATAATGTGCCCCCTTGCCAGTTATGTCCTTAATAACTAGACTCAGGAGGGTTGAGAATGCAAGTCTACTGGACAGAACTGGGCAGACTTCCCTGGGAGTGACTGAGCGGAAGGAAGCTCCAGGACCAGGCAGACCCTGGAGGAAGTCTCCATCCACATGCCATGGCCCTGCAGCAAGAAACCTCCCCCAAGGTCTTTAACACAGGCTTCTGACTCCTCTAATCCATCTCCCTTCTTTACACACACACACACACACACACACACACACACACACACAGTTCAGGGGATTCAAACCCAAGGCCTTATGCATGCGAGGCAAACACTCTACCAACTGAGCTATATCCCCAGCCCATCCCTTCTTTTTATATGTCCGGGCAATACATCGTCTTCTCTTTCTGAACCCCTGTCCAGGGACAAAATTCCAGTTCTCTATACAGGGATTATTGATCAACCACACTGATTTAGGGCATAGGTAGTGCTTGCCTCTTAATAGCACACCCTACATAATGAAATATAAAAGATCTTTACTTTGGTTTCCGTTATCAAATCTAATTACAAGGCTATTTCAGGAGGAAAAAATCTTTATATCCAATTATAAGAACAGTTGTATCATCATGGAGGAATGAACAGAGGATGTAGATGAGGGCTCTGCTGCAGTAAGCATCGTGGCCACAGGAGGGCGCACAAAGCCCTAGATTTTGTGAACAAAGGCCCGAGTTGACTTGGAGTCCACAAACCTTGGCTCGGCCTGAGCCCCGGCTAAGCTTCCAGAACTAAGGGTCACCCACCCGCCTTCATTCTGGAGTCCTCTGCACTGCGTTGGTCACTGCGTTGCCCCCCTGATGCAAGAAAAGGTACGGTAGAGAGCCTGTGAAGGCGGGGAAAGATGAGGAGTCCCTGCAGCTCAGCAGAACAAGGGGAAGCCCTCCCTGCGCGCCGAGGGCACAGCGGCCCCTGGCGGCGAACCTGGGGCATTCCCCTGTCCCTGGCTCAGTGGCTCGCATCCCAGTGGAAAGGGTCCATGGAACAGAGCTGCCTACAGGAAACATAGTCCATAAATTCTCTGACGACTTATGGGGATGGCTCATAAATAAGATTTTTAGAAACAAAGGGATCAACAATCGAGGAAGAAAGATTAGTCGTCAGTAGTAAGATGAATACGTTAGAATTCCCCGCTTGGAAATCAAGAGGAGGGGAAAGCTGGCCAGGCGCCCTACAGAAAGAGTCACCTGTCCTCTGGGCTGAAGTCTGTCCTAAGAGCAGACTGCTGTACTTTGGAAAGATGACTCCAGGTTTGTGTTTTATTATATTGTTGATTGTGCACCTTTATTAAGTATACAGTGAATTTATTTCTGAGAAGGCCCTTTGTTTAATTTTGCTTTCATATTTCATCCTCTAAGATGTGTGTGTAAAAAAAAAAAAAAAAAAAAAAAAAAAAAAAAAAAAAAGCAAAACCCATCTGGAGTTCCAACCTGGTGGGTCTGCAGGAGAAGGCGAGCAAGCCCCAGCCAGGGACTGCGCTCTCTCGGGAGGCGGTCAAGCTGGCTGAAGGATGGCGGTGCGTCCTGAGAAACGCGCTGTTAGGCACTTGTGTCAATGCACCAACTTCACAGTGTACTTAGAACTTAGGGGCCCAGGTCACGTGTGCAGCTCATCTTTGATGGAAATGTCATCGTGCAGCACCTGGCCAGATCTGAAGCGTGAAGCATGTTTCTTTTGACTGCCTAGTTCCAATGTAATTGATTAGTACTGAGTTTTCATGCTCATGTCTCCCTCTCAGCTTCTCTCCACCTGTCCTTGAACCTTATTACCTACCGTTTGCTCTGATTTCTCATTGCTTTTTGTCCTTGGTCCTTACTATACTTGGGACAAAGGTCTCCACCCCACTCCCTATCTTCACCCCTCCCTCTAAGAGCAGGGGGGACTCTTTCTTCCTGTGTGCTTATCTTTTCTTGCGCTTTATCCTGTGCATCTGAACATAACAAAATCGAGATCAATATGATTTCAAATTGCAAAATTCTGCCCATTTAGGTGATGGTGGGATTAAGGTAAAGCTAAAAAGCTGTAACTCTTCAGTATTTTGATATCTTTATATTCAATGTTCAAAATGAAGAATCATTTTTGAGTCTCTGGAATAGAGCAGTATTGGCCTATAAAGAAGTCTTTTCTGTTTAATCAGTAGAAAGGAAAAAATTTCTTTTCCTCCTTCCCTTTTCTTTCCAGTTGCTTGAATTTGCTTCTTCTTCTGGACCCTGTCTCAGCTCTCAGCATCCATCTTACAGTTTGTTGACTAAGCATGTGGTCCCAAATAAGAGAGGGGGGAAAAAAGAATTTCAAGGTTTCCCCAAAACATGAAAATAAGGCTCTTTGGGGGAGAAAATCATCAGACCTCATCTCCCTTATGAATTACAGATATAAACCAGGCAGCCAGAGGAGATGTAGAGTAGGTCGCTAGGAGTGCTGGTGGCCACAGCTCAGGAAGCAGGTGCACAGGACACATGCTGTGCTCAGCTGGGCCTAGTCTGTTGAGAGCCACAGCCAAAGGGGCCCCAGCAAACTTCCAGCTGCCAGCAAACTTCCAGCTGCTGGCTGATGATTGGCTCACAGCGGCCCCAGTAACTTCTAGCTGCCAACTGATTGGCTCCTCTGCGGTGATGCTCATTGGGCTGTTTCCCTGCCCTTTCAGACCACGGAGCTGCTCATTGGGGGACTTTTTTGGCTCCGCCCATGCAACCCAGCCAATTGGCCTCAAGAGCAGGAAGAGTGGGGGAGGTGGCAAGGCTTGTGGGAAGCCGGTGGTGGCAGTTGGGCTCTGAGGGTTTTTCCTGAGGAGCTGTTTTGTTTGGCGTGTGTGGTTCTAAAAATAAAGTTCGTTTCTTTTGACAAGTGGCTCCTGAATTGTGCCCAGCCAGACTGTGGCATTTGGTGGGCCGCACGGGGAGCGACTGAGGGTAAGTGAAAAGGTAAACTGCTCGCCCCTGAGGGCAGGGCGAGAGGATGGATAGCCATTTTAAGATTCTTCTTTTGTTTTGCTTCACTTTGTTTTAAGTTGCCTGTCCCTGGAGATGAGTGAGACGGAAGAAAAACCGCTCACATCTGAGGAACAGATAGAGAGAAAGGACGGATGGACATTTCAGGAGGATAGAAAGGCTATAATTTTCTGTTGTTCCAATTTTGTTTCACTCTGTTTCAGTTTTGTTTGGCGACATCTTCTTGGGTTGTATTATAGTTATAGTAGAAATATTCAAGTAAAAGAGAAGGTCTCTCGAACTAGTCAGAGGAAAAAATTCAAGTAAAAGAGAAGGCCTCTCAAGCTAGTCAGAAAGAGAAAGAAAGTGTAAAGCAGAAAAAGCCATCAGGGGGAAAGTTACAACAGGAGACTGCTACTAACACCTTTCTATCACCAGAGGGTGTAAGTGTCCAACCAAAAGCACCACCTCTACAGGAGACTGCTACTAACACCTTTCTATCACCAAAGGACATAAGTGTCCAACTAACAAGGCCACCTCCATATGCTGGGAGGACCCCAACCCCCGCAGTTGATAGTTCGGATCCTGAGACAGGATCTCAAATATTAACATGCCCTGTATTTGAGGCAGGAGGGCAGCGAGTTCACCATGCTTTAAATTTCAAAACAGTGAAGCAGCTAAAAGAGGCTATAACAACCTATGGTCCTCAAGCACCCTTCACTGTAAGCATGGTCGAATCCATTAACAACTTGAACATGACGCCAGCAGATTGGGCTAATATGTGTAAAGCTGTGCTAAATGGAGGACAATACCTGTTATGGAAGGTTGCCAATGAGGAATTTTGCAAGGAGACGGCTAGGCGAAATGCAGAAGCTGGTTATCCTGGAGAAAGGCATCGGGCTCCGTTGCCAAAAAATGGACAGGGGGGCCCAATGCTCCGGGGCCCAAAACCACAAATATACGTAGCACTGGAGGAACCCAGCAACCCCATCAGGGTAGTGCCCAGGACACATTGTCCATTAGATCCCTCATCAGACAAACCAGAGGGAGCGCAGGGTTGGACATCTGCGCCTCCACCAGAGCAGTACTAACTCCAGAGATGGGAGTTCAAATCATTCCCACAGGGGTAAAAGGATCTCTTCCCAAAGGAACAGTAGGCTTATTATTAGGACGCAGCTCTTCTACTCTAAAAGGACTTATGATATGTCCTGGGGTAATTGATCCCAATTATGAAGGTGAAATAAAAATTATAGCCAGTTCTCCAAAGGGTATATCAGTAATTTCACCAGGAGATAGAATAGTACAGTTACTAATAATACCCAGCCTACATGATAAATTTTTAAGTCATACTGTAGAAAGAGGTTCCAAGGGATTAGGCTCCACAGGTGTAGATTGGGCTATGCTTTCTTTAAATGTAGATTCTTGCCCCATGCTAAAACTAAATATTCAAGGACATGAATGTAATGGGCTACTGGATACAGGTGCAGACCTTAGCATAATCTCTCGTCAAGAATGGCCAAAAAATTGGCCATTACAACAAGCCACTCAAACGCTTCGAGGCCTAGGAGTGGCGACTAATCCCCATAGAAGTGCAATGGTATTAGATTGGAAGGATCCTGAAGGATGTGAGGGAACTATACAACCATATGTATTGGATCATCTTCCCATAAATTTATGGGGACTAGATGTCCTAGATCAATTAGGTTTGACATTAACAAATAACATCAATCAAAATGCACCCACTATTATGGTTAGACAAGGTTTTAGGAAAGGAAAAAGATTAGAAAAACAAGAACAAGGTATAGCAGCACCAATACAAATAGATCAAGGAACAGACAGACATGGGTTGGATTTTCACAAAGGGCCACTGAGACAATAAAAATTACATGGAAATCAGAAAGACCAGTATGGGTTCCTCAGTGGCCCTTGACTAAAGAAAAGATACAAGTAGCCCATGATCTGGTCAAACAACAATTAGCGGAAGGACATATACAACCTTCTGTATCTCCCCATAATACTCCCATTTTTGTCATCAAAAAGAAATCTGGTAAATGGAGATTACTGCAAGATTTAAGAGCCATTAATAATGAAATAGTTATTATGGGACCTGCTCAATCGGGGATTCCTCAATTGTCTGCTTTGCCAAAAACCTGGTATGTTTTAGTTATAGATACTAAAGATTGTTTTTTTTTTTTCAATTCCAATTCATCCTGAGGATAGTCCACATTTTGCATTTACTATCCCTGCACTGAATCATGAAGGTCCTGATCAGAGATATGAATGGAAAGTACTCCCTCAAGGGATGGCTAACAGCCCAACTATGTGTCAAATTTATGTTAACAAAGTAATCCAGCCACTTAGAAATCAAACTCCTGAACTACAAATATTTCACTATATGGATGATGTATTATTAGCACACAAAGATAAAAACACATTGCTAGAATGTTATGCCACACTTACAAACTTATTAAAAAATTATAATCTAGAGATAGCAATAAAGTACAATTAAATTTTCCAATTAATTATTTAGGAGTTCTATTATCCTCAACCATGGTCCATCCACCAAAAATTCAAATACGAGTAGATCAACTCAAATCACTTAATGACTTTCAAAAGTTATTAGGAGACATAAATTGGATAAGGCCTCATCTAGGTATACCAACAGGAGAGTTGGGACCTTTATTTGATATCCTAAAAGGTCCATCAGATCCAAATTCACCCTGAATGTTAATGCCTGAAGCAAGAAAGGCATTAAAAATCATTGAAACATATATGGAAAATATGCATTTGGATAGAATTGATATAAGTTTGCCTTTATTATTTATTGTACTACCAACAAAAATTATTCCTACAGGAGTATTTTGGCAAGAAGGTCCATTATTATGAATACATTTATCTTATTCTCCTAACACTATTCTTACTAGGTATCCTGAGGCTGTAGGACAATCAATACTCAAAGGAATAAAAGCAGCAAAGGGAGTGTTTGGAATTTCTCCCAATAAAATTATTACTCCATATACTATGAATCAAATTGATGAGTTAGCTAATGAGTTAAATACTTGGGCAATAATCATGTGCAAATCTAATGTTTCATTTGATAACCACTTACCATCTAATCCTTTATTGTCTTTTTGGTCATTGCATCCTGTAATTTTTCCAAAAATGACAAGAAAAACACCTATTATGAATGTTCCAAATATATTCACTGACGGGTCAAATAATGATACAGCAGCAATAGTTACACCTGATCAAACTTTTACATTTTTAGTACCCAAACAATCAGCTCAAAAGGTAGAGCTTAATGCAGTTTTACAAGCTTTTGTGATGTTTAAATATTCTGTATTTAATTTATTTTCTGATAGTCAGTATATAGTTAATGCTATAGTATCCCTTGAAGATGCTGGTAGGATTTCCCCTTCCTCTACTGTTTTCTCCTTGCTTTCCACTATACAAAGTCTAATCTGGGACAGAAAAGATCCATTCTTTATAGGACATATCAGGGCACATACAGGATTGCCTGGAGCCCTTAGTTTGGGCAATGATTTAGCAGATAAAACTACACATGACATACATATTTTCTCTACACTAGAAGAAGCTACAAATTTTCATAAAAAGTTCCATGTCAATGCTAATACTTTACAAAAGCGTTTTAAAATAACTAAGGAAAAAGCTAGACAAATAATAAAACAATGTCAAAATTGTGTGACCTTTTTACCACAAGTTAATCTTAGAGTCAATCCTAGAGGATTGATACCTAACCATATTTGGCAGATGGACGTCACACACTTGCCAGAATTTGGAAAATTAAAATATTTGCATGTTACAGTTGATACTTCTTCTGGATTTTTGATGGGCTCCCTTCATGCCGGAGAAAAATCTAAAGATGTTATAGCTCATTGCTTACAAAATTTTGCCACTGTGGGCGTTCCAAAACAGTTAAAAACAGATAATGCCCCTGGTTATACTTCTACCTCTTTTAAACAATTTTGCTCAACATTTGGCATTACTCATATAACAGGAATCCCATACAATCCACAGGGACAAGGCATAGTTGAAAGAGCTCATCAAACTATTAAAATGTACTTATTAAAGCAAAAAGAAGGAATTGGGAGGGGGTATATATATTCCTCAAAGATAAACTTAAAATAACCCCTTTTACTCTAAACTTTTAAAATTTGGATTCATCAGGGCTTAGTGCTGCAGAAAGGCATATGTGTCCAAAAAAATGTACATAAGCCCAAGGTACTTTGGAAGGATATTCTAACAGGACAATGGAAAGGTCCTGACCCAGTAATTGTCTGGAGTCGGGGGTCTGTTTGTGTGTTTCCACAGGGAGAACAGCAGCTGATTTGGATTCCAGAGAGATTAACTAAGGTCCTGACCCAGTGATTGTCTGGAGTCGGGGGTCTGTTTATGTGTTTCCACAGGGAGAACAGCAGCCGATTTGGATTCCAGAGAGATTAACTAAATTGATTTCTACAGACCAAAAAGAAGATGATTTGGCTCAAATCCATAACAACTGATATCCAAAACTCCAATTTGGCTATCCTTACATCTGCGACAGAACCAGGATGCTTTTTTCAATATCTATTTTATTATTGCACTTTCTCATATCATGAAGTTCTATTTTGTTTTTTGAGCTCATACAGACCTAGGTTAATGTTTTGCTGATCAGTTCTATTTTTTTTTGACTATAGAGTTTTTAAACATTGCAATGGAGATTTCACCTGTAAAAAGTTATAAGGCCTTTACTATTATGTTATGTGTTATATGTATTATATTATGTGTGCACACTTGTGTTTTGTGTTATATGTTTGAATGTACATATGTCCATATATCATATATGATAAGCGCTCATGAAAAATGGATCCAAATATTTTTTTTTATTCACGTGATTTAAATGGTTTAATTTAAATTGGGTAAACAACTGTTGAGGATTGTTTTAGTATGTGAACAAAAAAGGAGGTTAACAGATCTGTTTGTTTACTTTTACCTTTCCTTTTCATTATATTTAATAATTCTCTTCAAGATAATGTAAATTGTTAAGAAAATTGTTTTCTTTTAGTGCCTTCTGGAATGTTACACAATTTTTTCTTTAGCCATTATTGCCAGAATTCCTATCTTCATCCCAGTGCCGGTGAAGACAAAGATAAAACTAATCTACAGCTTCTGCAATAGCCATCACTGAACTGCTTGCAGAACTTGCCTGGACTATGAATCACTTGTATGCATTGTGAACTCACCTGTATGCATTGTGAACTATCTGTTGGTGCAGCGACTTGTGGTAGTGTTGGGGTATTTTTACTGATGTCATCGATGGTACAATTTTTCCAAAAGGAGCCGTCAATTGGCTTCCTCCCTTCTGCTTGTCATGGTTGTTCAGCTAAAATTTGGGGGCCAACAGAGGTGAGGCAAAGAATCTCACCCCCCTGCTGATACAAAGACCTATCCACAGGTGTGGCTGTATACTGGACCGGTAGTCAGTGACGGGTAAGATCCAATTGCAATGGTACCAACATAAGACAGGAGGGTGACGCCTTGAGGTCAGCTCATCCGATAACGGGTAAGAACCATATGTACTATTGGATAACCTAAGGCAGGCAAGGTCCCTAAGCCACATGCTTGTTGTTTAAACAGCCGAAGGGGCCCCAGCAAACTTCCAGCTGCCAGCAAACTTCCAGCTGCCAGCTGATGATTGGCTCACAGCAGCCCCAGCAACTTCTAGCTGCCAACTGATTGGCTCCTCTGCGGTGATGCTCATTGGGCTGTTTCCCTGCCCTTTCAGACCACGGAGCTGCTCATTGGGGGACTTTTTGGCTCCGCCCACACGACCCAGCCAATCGGCCTCAAGAGCAGGAGGAGTGGGGGAGGTGGAGAGGCTTGTGGGAAGTTGGTGGTGGCAGTTGGGCTCTGAAGGTTTTCCTGAGGAGCTGTTTTGTTTGGCATGTGTGGTTCTGAAAATAAAGTTTGTTTCTTTTAACAAGTGGCTCCTGAATTGTGCCCAGCCAGACTGCAGAACTAGTCAAGTTGATCATTACGATAGTTTAGAAGGTTCAGAATTTATTTCCCAGAGTGAAAACAGGAAAAGGAGAAGGAAAGTCACACAGCATCCTGGAATTTAAGGAGAAGAGGTTTCAAGTGGGAGGAGGGGATTGAAAGAGTCCACAGCCACAAAAAGTAAGACAGAGGACAGAAAAAGCAAGCAACCTGGCAGAGAGAAGGCTGTGGAGGAGACTCAATACTGCGGCAAGGTCAGAGTCACTTTCTCAAGGAGCTAAGAAAGGAGATATGGTAGGGAATGTAGGGGAGTGAAAATAGCTGTCTCCTCCACCCTCCAGGAGTTCCTGACTAGGGCTCCTTGTAACAAGTGGCAGACTAACAGGAGAGAAACAAGCACAAGTTATATAACATGTGTGGCTCCTGTGCACACAGGCAGCAACTCAGAAACGAGCCGTCTTCAAAGGGGCCTGAACAGACATCCCTGCTGCCTGCCCAACTCCTCTCCTTCCCACTGGTTGTCTGTGCAGAGGGTTCTTCTCAGCAGGTTTCCAGGAGGGGAAGGGAGGAAGAGAGAGGCCAGGTGAACCAACCAGGGACAACTGAAAGCAGAAAAGCAGCTGAGGAAGATTTGTGGTGAGGGTTTTAGGAACAAGATGGGGAGGAGTGACTGAAGAGAATGCTGAGAATGGAGAGGGAAGATGCAGACAGGTGAAGTCAGTAAAGAGAGGGACCTCTCCAGCGGAGTCATCGTGAAGGCAGTCAGGCAGGAAATGAGCAGGAAAACACAGGTGAAGGAGTCTACACTAAAATAAAGAAAGACTCATCCTCTTAGAGGCAGCCCTAGGGAAAGAGCAGATGCTCAGCTGTCAGGGAGCCTTGGTCCTGGCAGAAATGAGGACTCAGAGATGGCCTGATGCCAGCAAAGGAAGACGGTGGACCTGGGAGACCTTTGGTGCATCTCTGTAAGAAGAGCAGTCAATATGTGAGAAGAGAGGCAGGGGATGAGTCAACCAGCCCAAGTGGGGATTATTTCAGAAGCCCAACAGGAAACTGGTTAAGGAAACTCTGAAGAGTACTGGCAACTCTTGCTGAATTCAGCTGATTGAGTGGCTGGGCAGCTAGACAGGGCTGTGTGCCCACCTGAGCAACAGAGGTGGTGCCGTTAAGGTCAGGGGAGGTTAATATGTCGGCAGGGATTCCAGGTGGGTGACACCACTAAGACAGGGCAAAGGTCCAGACAGTGAGACAAAGGTCAGTAAAAAGGAGCATGTCACATCTCAAGAATGGACAGAAGTGGGGGAGCATAGAAATTGAGGCAGAAGCCACCATAGAAAGAAAGCTCCAGTTTGATAATATTGGAACCCATTTCTAATTGACAGCACTCAGGCTTTCAAGGATTTCTGAAAAAGGATGAGGTCAAATCGATCTCACTGGTCTTCCAGAAGGTCTGAAATGTATGAGGCTTACAATGTCTTAGGGGTTGTTTGTGTTGATTTTCAGATATAACATCTTGGCGTGTAACAGAAGTAACATATTTGGTTTCTTCCCCCTTTGCTGGAAATATGGCTTCTAAAACCCTTGAAATCTCCAAAATGGTAAACACTGTTTTATATGCTAATGAGGTGACTGTGGTGGGAGCCTCAGGATAGCCACCAGAGGGCAGCTGGTTGCCATGGGAAACAACCCTGTGATTGGAGGGTGGCGCTTTCTGCACCACCCTCCAGGGTGTGAGAGGAGCTGAAGACTGATCACCAGTGGCCAAATGTGCAATCAGTCATGCCTACTGTCAAAGTCTCCATGAAAGCCAGAAAGGACAGTATTTGTAGGATTTCTGGTTCCTGAAAGACCCTGGGCCTGGAGAGGAAGTGGGAGTTCTGCACCCTTCCCCAAAGCTCATCCTAAGCATCGCTTCCATCTAGCTGCTCAGCTGTATCCCTTGTAATGACCTCTGAAATAAACCAGTAAATGTGTCTCCTTGTTTCCGTGAGCATCTCTAGCAATTAACTGAGCCCATGGAAGGGGTGGTGAGAACCTTGATATGTAGCTGATTGAGCCTAAGTCCGGTCACAGCCTGGGCCTCCCACCATATTCTTACCTCTGTAGATGAGGGCAACATGCTAATCTGAGCTCTCCCACAGTTCTCTCCTCTCACAGACAACTCTCTGTTTCTCCCAACCCCTTTCCTTATTATCTCCTATTATTTTTCTCTCATTTCTCAGGGATAACTGGGCATTCAACATGGAGTCTGTCCTGGGCCTGGCTTGGCTTATTCGTTAACTAAGCACGTGCCTTTCACAGTAGCCCTCTTATGGATTGCAAAGAATTCTTCCATAGGAGTGTCAATTATTTCATTTTCACGAATCTTAATATTTGTTTGCAAAATGTCAAAATTACAAGTGTTAACTTTGTTGGTGTGATCACGGTTGTTACTGTGCTTTATTCTCGCTGTTGGGTATCGACTCCAGATGATTTCCTTCCTAAAGCAAATATAGATTCCCCCCCCCCCCACAGGCAAATGCATCACACAATCTGTTCTCTCATCTTTATTTTTTTTATAATTTTCTGCACTCTAAGTAAACCTCAATAATCACGTTTCTGATTTATTTATTTTTTTGCATAGAGTACTTTAGAGTTTAAAAGAGTTATCAATGTGTACAGAAGTTAAAATTACCTGTCACCTTTGCTTCCTTCTATTATTATCCTGGAAATATTTCATGTGCAGATATTTCATGTTTTCTTCAAATAAAAATTCTGGTGGAGAAAAAAATACTCTTTGCCTTTTTTGTCTGTGATGTGCTCGGTATGCAGTATAGATCCAAAAGCTTCCATCAAGAACACATCTATTCTAGAGTGGAATGTCTAATTGAAAAATGTACTTTTCAGTTACCAAAGAAGGGTATATTGCTTTATCCTTGTGTGAATTCAGTTTTCTTCTAATAAATTATACTTTCAATGTCACGTGTATACTATGAGTACTGTTCATTTTAACAATAAACTTCTAGTGTCAGGCAATTTGAGCAAGGAGCAAGTTTAGGCAATTTCAACATTACCTTTAGAAATCAAATCACTGAGCACTATCCCTTGACACCCGTGCACTGAGCTCATGTGCACTTTCCAGCGTCACCCTGGGTTCCCTTGGGATTTAGTACACGTTGTAAGTCTGAAAAAATAAAGTTCTTTCTGGGTGTTTTAGTGTGTGGAGTCATCAATATCAAGGGATAATCCCATCTGAATGGAGGATAAAATGGTGGGCATCAAGCATTAGAACTTAGGACCTGAATTGGAGTTCTATGTTTGTCATAAGCTTTTTTATGGAACCTTAGGCAAATCACTTATTAACCTCTTTGGCCAAGATTCTCCCCCAATAAAATAAAATAATGCTTTGCCTTCACATCTTATCCATTTCCTTATCAAACTAGATGAAAGAAGTGAAATGCTTTGGAAATTTATGCAAGGAACAGTTGCAAGATGTGTTCTTTTTTTGCTGTGGTTGGAAAAAGAACTGTGCCCATGAAAAGTCATTGCTGGCTGTTCAAGTGCATGCAGTGTGAGAGTTGGGCTGGATGCACACTGCCGATCAGCAAAACAAACCATCCAGATGTTTGGTCTACCAACACGTCAGTCATATGGAAGTTTCCAAAAATAGTGTTTAATTCTTTATCTTAGTAATGAATCATTTTTTTCTGAAAATTTTTATGACCTCTGGTAAATTCAATGGAAAATTTTCATTTAAATTGGTTATTTGATGATGTATCAATCATGCACAAACTTTAAAAATTGTCCAAATCTCTAATTCAGCTTCCTGGAGAAAAAGGGAGAGGGGTGGATCTTTTCATGGAAAATATGGAATTATTTCAAAGTTGAAATTCATCTGAGAGGACATTTTAATAGGTAAGGCTTAGGACTTAAGACAATAAAAATCACTTCGAATTAAGACCTACTCTCCCTCCAAAATACCCACCAGCTTTCAGGGCAGGGATGCTAATAGGCAGAATTGTGAAGGCCTTCCCCACACCATGCCCTCTCCAGCCACCCAGATCTACGCCGTGTCAAGCAATTGAGGCAGAACATTTTTTAAGGAAGGCAATAACTAAGATCTTGACTCCTACAGAAATGCTCTTTTTTTTAAAAATGACCATACAGAAAAACCTCAAAAAGTTGCGTTTTTATTGATACTACCATTTATTAGATGAATAGATGAATGAAGCCTTCCTTCTACCCTCCATTGACATGTAAGCAAGGGTCTTCTCCAATTAAACTTTGAATTTGATGGTGAAAGAGATGCATGAAGTATTATACCTCACTAAAATAAGAAATGTTCATATTTAATTAATCTTCCCATGAAGTTTCAAAACATCACACTAATAAGAGTACAGCAGGGTGCACCCTGAGCAGTGACAAGACCCCTGAGCTCTCCTCCGTTCTCTGCTACGAGAGCCTGCACCCCCCCCCCCCCAGGTGGTGTGACTTTTTCATGAGTCAAGTACAAGTAAGGTTAAGGTCAAGTCACTTGTAATTTTACAATTTTGGATTGACTCTGAATAATTCAATAGTACATTTTGAAGTACTTTGGTCAAAGGATAATTTCTTTTTGTCCTCCAAAGAGCAAAACCAAGCCACAGCTTCATGGTCCTTGGAAATGCATTGAAGATTAGGTCTAAGCAGACAGGAAACTTCTCCAAGTACATCCGTTTATCTGATGACTGGATGGGTAAACATACAAAGTAGAATCACAAAAGAAGAACAAATCCCCTGGAGACTGATCCCAGGACCTCCAGGGACACCCAAATCCATGGGTGTTCAAAGTTCCTTATGTAAAATGGCACAGTATTTGCATATAGCCAGCACACATTCTCCCACAAACTTTCAATGACCTCTAGATGACTTTCATGCCTCATGCAATATAGATGCTATGTCAGTAGGTCTATTTGTTCTGTATAGCTTAGGGAATAACAACAAGAACAACAGTCTATATGCTCAGCATAGGTGCAACTATTTTTTCCAAATATTTTTCATCACTGGTTGATTGACTCTACAAATGCGGAACCCAGAATATGGAAGCTGCATGTACATCTAGGTACAAAGGTGAAAATATATAAGACTCCTGGTAAGAGTTCTTGATTCTTGTCTTGGCAAAGCAACCTCTCAATGAAGTAGACTCTTTGATTCAGGATCTGATTAAAAGAAAAAAAAGTTTTGAGGCCATAGTTATTGTAAATTATAAAATATTATGTAACAACTAAAATCAGAAAGTTGTAGTAAATAAAACTGAATACCCTACTGATATATAAATCCATTTGCTCTAATTGACAGGTGAGAAAACAAATTAAATAGCCTATAATCTCAAGTTAGTATTTGGTAGAATTAAAGCACGCCAACCTATCGTTCCAAACCACTGAAGAGTTGGGTGGATTTTCTTTTCTTTGTTTTTTCCTTCCTGTCCTCCTCTCCCTCCATCCTCTCCCTTCTCCTCCCCCTTCTTTCACTCCTCCTCCTCCTTCCTTTTTGATATGCTTTGCTACTGGTGCAGGCACAATTTTCAGAATTCCCTGTAGAGCAGACCCACTGGAGTTCACAGGGTGATATGCAAAGGTACTTGGTGAAGAAAGGAAGGACTGGTTCTTTCCTAAGGAAGTGGTAGTCAATGGCACTTGAGTCAATTGCTTCCTGTATGCAGTTGAAGTTTTAAAAGAAATTATGGAAAGGGGGTAAATAAATAATATAACTCTTGCCATGTGATATATTTTGAGTCTTTCCTCTTTAAGATTTTTATTATTCTTGCTTCCTTTTTTTTTGTATTCAGAGATATTTTGCACTGAAGCAAAAACCAAGTAACAAATTCCAAGCAATGGGATTCTATAAACACAAAAATGAATATCTGGATTTTGGCTCATTGAGACACTTTAAAAGGCATGAAATTGCCAAGTCTTGCATCATGTTCTCAAATGCTATTGCCTTTCTGCCTACCTTGCAAATTACAACTATGAACTCTGAACCAAGAATAAAATGTGCTCATCCATCAAGTCTTTAAAAAAAATACCCTTTTCTTCTCCTCATCTTAGCTTTTATCAAACTCATCATCATCTATCAGAAAATTCTAGTTTCAGCTGCAGACCTCAGCAGTCCTAATTTCACAGATGTTGAAGTGGTCCCTTTTGTGTTTTCGTTTGTGCCCACCCACTTTCATATTAATGTTTATAACACCTTTTCTTCTCTCCCAAACTGAGCCATTTAAAAACTATAAAATAAATTGTGTTTTAGTGTATTATAGCACTTAATGGAGCAAATTCCTCAAGCCCAAGATAAAAGTGAGAAAATATTTAGTAACAACCGAGGAGAAGGCCTCACGTGTTAGGGTTGGGAGCCTCTTCTCCACACTCAGGTCCAAGTTTCAGTTGGCACGTGCTGGCCTCGCAGCAGCGATCCTTGCATTCCTTCAAAGTACACATAAGACCAGGAGAGTCGGGTCAGTGTGTTGTTCCCACAGAACAAGTGCATAGGATTTAGGTACAAGATGGCAATGAAATCAAATTTCACCATTTAAACTAAACTGTTCTGTTACACCAACCCCAGTGGAAATGACCATGGGAAAATAACGATAGGGAAAAAAATATCATAAATAATGAAAACTATCTCTTCAATAACCAAAAAAAAATGATCTAAGCATTTCCTTAATGAGTTTGGTCCATGTGCTATTATAGGCACATTAATTAAAATATTCTACACTACTCAAATCATTTGAAATTAGAGAGAAAAACTGAAACCTGAATTCATTTTAACAAGCCCACAAAATTCTGGCAGTGAGACTGACTGATTGGGATCACAGATACTATTCTCATAGATGAATACAAATGCAAAACCTATAAAGTGATGTCAGTAAAATCCCAGCTTATTCAGGTAACAACTCTTCATTACAACTCTGAATTTTCTCCACCCAAAGTGCAAGGGCAGCTTGTCTGTACAGAAGGGGCAATGGAATCCATCCTGTTAAGAGACTGAGTGGAGGAAACCATATTGCTATAGTGGTCGACGGCAGTTAGTCGATGGCAGCCATTGCTGAATCTCCTAACAGTTACCTACAACATATGAAAACTACAGCTAGCACAATGCATGATCACCATAAGGAAAATCTAGGTGACAACTTGTAAAAGGTCAGCTGATAAAATGAAGAACAAGACAAGCGTGACTTACATTCTGTGTTTTTATGGAAATTCTAAAAAATAGCACAAGAAAGGTAAAAAAAATATGAAGGAATAAGAATTGACAAGATCAAATCATATTTCCATTGTTTATTTGGGTACAATTCTCTACCCAGAAGAAAACAAAGGATTGATTTAAAAATATTTGATGAGTCATTAAGATGGCATCAAAATTAGTAATGAAGGAGAACCTAAATAAAGAGAAAACATTGCATATCCAGCAAAAACGAAAAAATAGTTTAGAATAAACTTTCAAACTGTATAAGCACCACATGAAGAAGATGTTTCCCGAGAAACTTTGAAGGCAGCTCTTCTTTCAAAGACAATATTTAATATTATGGAAATATCAGTGACCTTGAGAGCAAAGCAAGGATTTTACATGAATATGTCTATAAAGGTCATAAACAACATATTAGAGTTAGCAATTTACTACCTAACACTTAACTTCACACAATAATGTCATTATGTTATCCTGGGATTTGAAATGCTTTTGGAAAGAAAACTAAAATTAATAGCAAAACAAAGCGCAAATCTACTTTTTACTCTGATATCAAGTTTATCTTTAGAATCTCTAAAAGAACATTAAAAAAGAAAAAATAAAATTGTGGATGTGTAACCGACGTGATTCTGCAATCTGCATTTGGGGAAAAATTGGGGGTTCATAACCCACTTCAATCTAATGTATGAAATATGATATGTCAAGAGCTTTGTAATGTTGTGAACAACCAATAAAAAAAAATAAAAAAATAAAAGCTGCGTAATTGAATTACCCTGCTAGGTCTCTAAAAGTTGTTTTGGATCTCGTAGAGTTTCGTACCTTAGGAGAGCCACAGTCACAGTCTTCTCCCACCTCCAGAAGTTGGTTCCCACACACAGGTTCTGTTATTATATTTGCAGGTAGAGGTGCTTGCATTATGCACTTTGGTTTTTGAGATGAAAGGTATTTTTGAAAATATGAGAGGCAGGTTGAACTGAAATCCTTTGGGAATTTTGAACTGCAACCAGAAAAATATTCAGAAGTAACACGATATAGAGTGCAGTGGCTTTTCATGTTAAGTGACTATGAAAATTTAACATATCTAACTCTATAATCTGGCTAGATGGAAATTGCAAGTTTAGTAACTGCTAAGAACTACATGATACTATATCTGGTGAGTAGTGGAGCTAACTGAATTTTTTTTCCTATAGACTCAGATGTAGAGATGAAACAATTTAATTTCTCATGTGGAATCAACACTTTTCTAAACGAAAACAGCAATGAAAATCTCCTTTGGTTACCATCCACTCATCTCACACTGAGGAATGTGTGTAAGAGACAATAACAATGGCCCAGTGAAGGGAAATGACTGCAGATTTTAAGATTCTGTGGACATATATCTCCTTATTTGTGAACATCTCAAGAACAAGGCATGATTTATTCATTTTTTTATCCCAAGTCCTTGCAAAGTGATTGACATTAATAAGTAATTCATAAATGTATAGAAGTGGATTGATTAATCAATGGGTCAGGCTATATGAAGATACAGTTATCATCTTAGGCTAATGTTTTCAGAAGTTATGCTGTCACTTTAAGTTAAAGTAATTTTAAGTTAAAACACAGTCACTTTAATTATAAACTCTTTGTGTATTTAAAAATCTTAAGGAATGGTATGTGATATTGTGCCTAAAGAGTCTGGGGTTTGAATTAACAGGATGTAGAGCCTTTGGGCAAAAAATACCCATCCAATAAATGCAGAATGCATCCTGAATAATTTAAGATTGAGGGGAAAAAATTAACTTTAAAGTGACACGGTCTTACCTCAGATATTGACCCATCACACAACTTCCCGAGGGGCACTTGACGGTGTATGAAAGATCAGGCATCCCAAGAACATGGCCCAACTCATGTGACATCACACCTACAAGAGCCACATTATTCTTTCTTTTAGCCTGAAAAAGAAAGAAAGAAAGAAAGAAAGAAAGAAAGAAAGAAAGAAAGAAAGAAAGAAAGATCTGTTACTTTCTATTTTAATTAGTTATTTCTCAGTTGTTGTCAATATTCATCACTTAAAAAGAATATCCTGAGAGCTGGAAAAGAATGAGTCATGAAGCTCCGCCCCCACCTTTGCTCAGTGCCCAAGGCTGAATGAACCTGGGAAATGGTTGGATCCTATGAATCTGGTCGGAGTCAGTACTCGATAAGTGCTTGTTGAACTAACAGACACTAAGTTCTTAGTAATCAATTAT
This sequence comes from Spermophilus citellus, assembly GCF_964194105.1. NCBI lineage: Eukaryota > Metazoa > Chordata > Mammalia > Rodentia > Sciuridae > Spermophilus > Spermophilus citellus. Next base: position 76,014,036 of record NC_138196.1, on the reverse strand, counting down.
TAAAGTGATTACATTGTCCACAGAAAGTCCTAAGAGGTATCCTAATGAGGACTCAAAGTTCTGTAACAACTGTCACCTTGCTGATACCTTAGGAGCCCTGCATGCTCCTTTGCTCCCTGGATGAGCTCTTTTGGTCACAGATACCAAAAGACTAATTTAGAGTAGTCTCAGGCCACAGAGTGCACCTGGCTCCCATCTCCATCTCAACATTCCTGCTGTATTCCTTAATACCAACCCGAGTGTGACGCCCCCCAGCGGGGCTGATGTTTCACAGTGCAGAGAATCGGCAGCACAATGATCTGCCAGTGGTTTCCTTTCCACATTTATTGATTGGTTCAGCAAATGTTCACTATGTCCACACCGAGCAAAGCATTCTACACGTCTTCCCAGAGATGCAGAACCACAGGGAACCTTAGTGTAAGTTCACAAACCTCAATAACAGCGACCGAAGACGCGGAGCACAGGGAATTGGAGGCGGCCATTCCCACGCGGCGATTATTGAAGCCAATCCCACTGTGTGAAAGGCACAGAAACACTGTCACAGCCTGTCTTTGGAACCACTAGCTTTTCCCACTGCTGTTCTAGATTCCCTGGCTGCCTAGCCTTTTCATGGGCCTCAGCGCAGCCTGTACTATCCCACAGCAGTATCATGGCCCGTTGATTATCTCCCATCCTACAGCCCACCACATAGATTGCACCAGGGCCTCCGAAATCCCGCAGGTGAATTGCTAATGGCAGGACATCAGGGCTTCTCAGGACTGATCAGGGAAATCTGACTGAGCACACGTCTCTGCCAAGGCTCTCACTCTGCCCACGTGCACCTGCCCTGGCCAGAACGTGCCCACCTGAGGAGCTGCGCGTGGTCGTGGATCTTCTTCTTGCCCAGGTTAGAACGATGCCAACTCATGAAGTTCTTGAAGGTTTCGCCAATGTTGGGGACCACCTTTATCTTATCACTGTCTGACCAGATCTCCATATCCACCAAGGCCACACGAACATGTATAGTTTTATAAATCTGTGGACACAACGGTTCAGATTCCTTTAGGGTTTTAGAACTTTTGCTGACCACAAACGATGGGTAAATAGATGCACCATAATTGACGAGTTTCCATTTTAAAAAGAGAAACACCAGAGGTGGCCTTTGCTGTAGTGTGTGTGATTTTACCTTGAGGTTGGTGTTTGCCTTGCTAAAATGTCCCCAGAACTGCTGCCCGTAAAGCACTGTGACTCTCTTGACTGCTTATACGAAGTGGCAGGAGCCCCAGACCCACGTGTGGAAGCACAGGCTCACAGGCCAGATGTCTTACCACATTGAGGAGGTTCATCACATCAAACAAAAAGCTTCTCATCACAGTTAGATTCCCCTGGTACATCTTATACTGCAAAATGCAAAGCACAGAGTACAATTGAAAAGGAAATTAAAGTGAAGTGGCTGAATGGGTACAGGATCTCACATTTATAAGAAAAAATTACCTATTTTAACATAATTGACATTTATTCATATCATGGCTACTTATGACTGTTTTGTGAAAGGCTATTTCAACAAATTTTATCTTAAATGTAAGAGTGTGGGGGTCAAAAAATGTCATGGTTGTTCATTTCTAAGTAGATATGTCAAATTAATAATTTAGAATATTTTGAAACCAATTCACTATCAATTAAAATTTGAACATGAAGCCATATTTACTAGGTAAAAATGTAGATACCAGTATTTTTCTCTGTATATATAATTAAAACTTTAAGTTATGTATAGTTTTGCAACTAATTTATATTTGTAGGCTATATTAAACATATTTATATTTTACACTAAAAGGTTAAAGTCATTTAATCTTTAACCTATATTTTATGTTATTTTTATTTTTGTGGTTGATTGCCAATAGCTCCCTGGTATTAAGGATCCATGGTGTCTGGTGGGTATTAAAAGGGAAGGTGATTAAAACCTATTGCTTGCAAAGTAGGTAGAGAAGCCAAGAAAAACAGGCTCACAACAGGCACTGTTAGCAGAAATGCATGGCTTTTGCTTGATCGCTAAGCCTCCAGTGGAGCACGGTGTCCCAGAACCACAAGCATCTCTTACTTACAAAGGCGTTATCCAGCACCAAAAAGAGATTGATGACTTTCTGGGCCTGAAGAATGTCTTCTTGCTTTTCAGATAATAAAAGAACATTGTTAATCAGTATCTTTATCCTAAAGGATTCCAAAGCTTACATGACATTTTTTTTAATCATGAAAAGAAATGAAGGATAAGTAATCAATGACAACATGTCATACGTCACACATCACAGCTGAGATGATTGATATCGATGATGAAGCAGAAAACTACACTCACCTCTGGGTTTTTGAGGGATCTGAAAGTTCGAATATGGCCTTGTCTCCTGCCAACAGTTCTCGTGCCACAAGTGTGATTCGCTGTGTCTAGTTCTTCCTGGTCGTAGGTAAAAACAGCATGTTCTCCCCGGTCTGTGTTTTTCCCAGGTTTTATCAGGTATCGTTGGCCACGGTGTGTGAAGTGTCCTCTGTGAGGCACAGAGACTGTATTTCAGGATCTCCTCACACACAGCACACACACTGCTCAGAAAGGATGGATTCCTCTTCCCATCCAATTCCACACATACAGTTATCATCCACAGACCTTTTAACTAACATTTGTTAATTTACATTGTAAGCAGTATTTAAATAAAATGTTTAAATAAAGCCTATGTTAGTTCACCCAGAAAATTCTGAAGAATTATTAAAATGAAGCAATCCCCCCAAATTTGGATCTTACACCACGAGCTCAGTATGTATTTTTCCATAGTTTGTTTATTCACTTAACAATTATTTCTTGGTAGATCCTAGGGATATAATGGGGAATGGATTAAAGGAACATTTAGAAACCAAGAGCTCCAGAGGAGAGAAAGAAGGATTAGTAGACCAGCCAGAGTAACATATGGGATTAGCAGTAGCTTAAAGAATTTCTCTTTCTGGTAAGACCATTAGTTCAGAAACAGAAAGTGAGTCCGTATTATGGAATATTATAAATCCAACAAAAATGCCATTGAAACTGTTTATGAAGGTATTTTATGATATGTGAGAACATGTTATTAAAAATGAACCATATTGGAAAAGCAATTATGTGCCTTATTTCATTATTCAATCATGTGTGAAAAGAATACTTCTCTAAGTGCATAAAAGACTACAGACATGAAAAAATGTTAGTAATAGTGAGAGTTCAGAGGTAAAATTTTGTAGTGGCTACTGTTTTTTTTATTTGTGCTTTTTGTTACTCTAAAATTTCCTAGTTGGCAAGAATTACCAGTGTAAAAAAATATACACACAAATGTTTTAAAAAATTAAGTTCAGTGTTTGCTTCAGCAGCACATACACTAAAATTGGAACGATACAGAGAAGATTAGCATGACCCCTGCTCAAAGATGACATGCAAATTCATGAAGCATCCTATATTTTTAGGAAAGATGGTGGGATGAGATGGACATCATTACCCTAAGATCATGTATGAAGACACGAACAGTGTGAAACTACTTTGTGTACAACCACAATTGTGGTTGAACAATTGTGCTGTATATGTGTAATATGAATTAAAATGCATTCTGCCATCATATATAACAAATTAGAATAAATAAATAATTTTTAAAAACTAAGTTCAGCAGAGATAATTGCAGGTTAGAATCTTAAAGAGAAGAAGACATGATTGCTTCAGAATGAGGTAGATGAACTTGGAAGTGGACCCAGATGTCACCAAGGTCTAAGCATAGCTCTCTTGCTTAAACAGAGCTGGGCCTGACTTCTAGAACATCAGTTACAAAATGATTGTAAGGGTGATGCTTCATTCTCCACTTCAACCACATATATTCAGCAATTAGTGATGAAGGAAAAAAAAATCACCAAAATAGTAAGAAGACACAATGCCCAGTGAGACTCAATTCTGAATAACATAATGTTGCTGGATATTTAATATTTTTGGTGTGCTTCTCACCTCAACCCATCACAGGTACTAATGCTGGCAACAGAATCCTTTTCATTTAGGATGTGACCTTCATAGTAACAGTGTTTCTGGAGTGGAAAAAGACATATACATAAATATAGGCATACACTCTGAAAGTGCATGGTCTATAGTAGTGGGGAAAGCCACCATCTTGAATATGTGCAGCAGTTCAAATAGCAGTTCCTAGAAAAAAAAAAAACAGTGAAAACATCAGGGATTTTCTAAATTTCTCCAAAACTGACACTGGAAACTCTCTATATTTGATGTCTGAGATGTTTTCCTGACACTAATTTGCACTAAAGCAAATCTGAGGTGCTTGCTGTTACATGGGTTCATGGTGAAAGTGAATGTTGTCTCTAAGTGGCCAGTCCCCTCGGTGGGGGAATTATGTTACTGCTGGTAGAACCTCAGGTGTTGGACCCTTAGGAATTGGGTTCCCTGTGTTGAGTCCCCAAATACACTGTTCATCATATGTTAACAAAACCAGGCATCCAGCTTTCTAGACATTAGAATCTTCAAGAGGCTATGCTTGCATACCTGAGATCCTCAAACTGACTGGTTAAATTCAGCAACTTTAATTGATCTATTAGTGGAATCCCTTTCACAGACTTGAACTCCAGAATATTTGTCAACAATTACAAATTTACATGATTGATAGTTCACATCAGCAAAGTAGGGGGCCACTTACATACAACGATTTTAGAAAGCTAATTAACAATCTGTGGTTCAAAATAAATGGTCTTTTTGCACAATATGAAATTCCATATATATGTGTGTGTGTCCATCCTTTGGAAGAAACCCTTGTAATGTTTTCATGTAGAAGACTTAGACAACGTACTACATAAGGCATTAATATTTGAGCATGGGGGATTCTTTTTGCTTGTTTGGTTTTTTTTTTTTTGTTGTTTGTTTGTTTTTTAGAGAGAGAGAGAGACATATGTATTGTATTTAAGGTACCAAGGAGAACAGCTCTGAGAAACTCTCTCAGCTTATCAGTACCTCTGGAATGAACCTGTATGTTCTTCCTGCTCTTCTCTGATTCTCTGCACAGTTATTCTCTACGTCTGAAGGTTAGGCCCTAGAATTGGTATATAGGATGGTTCTCTAACCAGATGTAAACATATTAATTTTATAATTGATATACTCACCCTATGATAAATGAATATATCTTCAGGAAGTAGTTAAACAGTGACACAATTTTTCAGTTACCTAAAGCATAGACTATTTCTATCCTATAGTTAAAATGATCTAGGGACAAGTGGACTTATGGTGGCTCCTACAAATACAACACAGAAATCCCCTATTACTCCTACCTTCTAAAAACCGAAGGAGATTTTCCACCTGTTGTCTCACTAGTCACAGATTAGCATCTTGGTTTTAGGTCATTTGATTTTTTTTTAAGTTATCCATGGACCTATGCATTTTCCAAGCAAGGAGCAGATCCCAGGAAGCAGCAGACCTTACCACGCTCTGAGAGCGTCTGGTGATTTCCTCCCCGGCAGGTGAGTAATGTGTTTCGGTGTAGTCTGGCCCCAGGAGATGCCTGGAGGAAGCAGAAACCTGCATGACACACTCAACGTGGTAACCACGGTGATTCACCTGACATAACCGTCAACACTAAGGGAGTAACATGTCTATGATGAGGAATCATTGACGTTTGACCATTTGGTCCTTTCCCATCATTGGAACTCTGCCCCTGAAGCCAATCAGAGCATTAGTTATACGCATTCAATCTAAGGAGAAATGCCCTCAGCTGCTTTTCAGCAACAGATTCTTTACCGTAAATGGATTTTTATTTTTCACCAAGGACACAGTCGTTAGGAAGTTTCTATAGGGTTCTGGGTCACAAGTGTGGCTGAAGAACCATCGCCTCCCTGAAGAACTTCACTGACTGCTATAGAACTCAGGGGAGTTTCATCTCCTGGAATCTATCTCAAGATTGCGCACCCCGACTCAGCCTTGGACATACCGTTCTTACAAAAGCAATGGAAAGTCACATCCAAGCTCACCTGAGTAGCAAAGGTTTTCAGTACATTAAGGAAAATTCCAGGAAGAAAGTAGTTTATATGTGTAGCTCTTTTACATTGCGCATATAATTCCTAGAAAAGTATCGACCCTCCTCGAGAACATTAACCCAAATTAATATCATTGCAAGCTCAATGTGCTTCATGTCTTCTATTTCCAACCATGCTGAATAGAGTCCCAAGACTTGTTTCCCACATTCTCATAATATAACCCAGGGATTTGGCCTTCTGGAAGCACAACTTACCTGTTTTTTTGCAGGTGGAGGATGATTTCTTCACCGTTTAAGATAATCTGATACTGAACTTCAGGTGCATATATTTCCTGAAAATATTTAATGGTATAAAAGTATCATACAATCTGTATTTCTCAGTACACTTAAAAATAATAACATAAATGATGTATGCAGTCTATGTCAGGAGAACAATCATAAATTCATAGAGGTTAAATGCAGTTCTGTTATGCCTTTAAAATTCCTAAAATAAAGCTTAACTTGCACAATAAGGCAGACTTCCTAAAAGTTTAGTTAGGTGGCAATCAAACTTACCAATTAACCTAGCCCTAATATGTGAAATGGGGTCTTTTTGTTTGCACTAATAAGTTATCCATGGACCTATACACACAGTATCCTCTCCTGTGTGCCATAATAGAGCACCAATAAGATAATAAGAAGGCATGCATTTTTACCTTAAAATCAATCCAAACATACTAAAGGTAACCAATCAAAAAAAGCTAACCAAAATTAAATCAGATGAAAATTACAAACTGAGGGGAATATTTTCAACAATGTAATAGTCAAAGAGTCAATAACCTTAATCAACAAAACACTAACATTGCAAACTATAGACATAACATTGAATTCTTCAATCTAAACACAATGTCTGAGAAAAAGGTGACCACTGAGGAAAGGGGAGGTGGTGAGGGGCACACCCAGGTTGGAGAGACTGAGATGTGACATCTCTCTCTAGAAATGGCTGCCCTTCCAAGGATCTTTTCCTTTTCCCCCACAAATTTGAAGAACTGTCCAGGAATCTTTATCCTTTTAACTCCTGCTGCTTAACTGTAAAAGCATGCTTACAAGTCAGACACCCTGTCCTGGACAAGGGCAGCTAGCTGCATATGTGGACTTGAAGCCAGAAGTGTTAGAGTTAACTGGTAAAGGGGCTCTTTCTTGGTGTCCTTGGGTGGCTGGAATCTTCCAGTCCTTCCCAAGGCTTACCTCTTTGCCTTGCCTCTTAGTGTGGTTGTTTTCCATCCCTCCTTTGGGGGAAATTTGTAGTAGTTTAGGATAAACTACCTCAGAGAGCTTTATTCCAGGAGTTTGCTTTATGACCATGGCTGGAGAAAGAGAGAGAATATTGATATAAAAACTGAAAGCTTTTTATTTTGTTTCCTTTGGATTTGGTTGTTTGGTTTGTTGAAAGGACATGAAAGACCAGAGTGCCAACACGAGCAACAGGTTGATTCTCCTGCTTTATTTAGCTTTGATGATAAAGCCTCCTCTACTCCCCTCTAAGAAAACCTGAACAGGATGAGAATTTCTTGGATGATGTCTGTATGTGCGAGCTCTGGACCACACGACCAGGAACGTCAGGGCTGCTGTTCCTTTTATAATCCAGTCCCTTCTTCCTCTACACTCCCCTTCAAAACTGTGATATCTTTTCTCCCAAAGCTCTCAGGGACTACTGCTTTTCAGTTTCTATGTCCCTTTCTCTCACGGCAGTACAACATCCGAGTACTCACTGCAAAAATCACATGTTTCTTTGGCAGGTAAAACCTGATTCTTAGGAGGGACTCTAACAGCAGTGATTTCACTCCGTGTGTGACCAACTCTGATGCTCTTTGCCTCATTAGCGTTTCCTCTCAAGACTGCAGATTCTGCAGGAAATAAGGTTCTTGTAGACTCTACTAGAGGAATTTGAAAGCAGCAAATTCTATTTTTCAGAATGTTTCTTATGAAAATATCCATAAGTAGCAACATTGTTTATAAACAAAGTTTCCTTCTTGATGGACTTCAATTTACATCACATAGTTTCCCATTGTTTACAAATAGTAGGAAAAAAAATTCAAATGGAACCAAAAGAGACTGTCTTGTATTCCAATTAAATGACCTCATTTTGCCTTCTTACCACTTCTTATCTAAGAGATTTGTAGAAAACTTGAGATGAAATACATAAAATTGTTTAGTACCACGCTAGGGAAGTGGCAGTCTACCTTTTCTGCTCAATTATTCATATAAAATCAGTCTTATTTTCTAATGCTCTTAGTGTCTGGGTTCAAAGCCTGTTTTTCAACCCCTGTGACAACAGGTGTGACTTAGGGACACCAAGCAATTCTACACCTGGCTGATGTGGAGACCCTGTAGGAAACAGTAAAGGAAGAATTCCCTCCTAGACAGCTCCCAAATTTCTGCCGTGATGCTTTCCTGAGAATAATTCACTGTGTGCTAAAAGGAGAAAATAAAATAAGGGCTGAGTTAGAGCTCAGTGGTGGTAAAATGATGCTTTTAGGAGGCCCTGGGTTCAATCACCAGCAAAGCAATATTAAAAAAAAAAAAAAGGATGACAAAATAAGCAGAATTATTCAATGAGAGATACAATTTCAGAACATTCTTACTAAGCTATTATACAAACCATAAATTCAGAGTCAATGATGAACACTGAGTTTCTAGCACTTCAATGATCTGTATGCATGTATAGTATAATTATTAGTTTAATAATTATTCTACTTTATCTTTTCTTTGTGTTTAGGACTGAACAATGTGAGAAACACATCAGGAAGATTAGCTATGAGCCAGCCCTGAGCTGTCAACCTTGGCACAGAACTGTTAAGCAAGTGATAATTTTGTGGACAGCTTAGACAAGTCCTCAGTAGGTCCTTTACCTCTCCCAGGATGGGGTTTGTCTCAAATGTGTTTATATACGGAAACATGCAGGTTCACAGCACTTGACTTTTAACACGATGATTGCGTAACCTTTAGTGCGACCATGAGGACCATCAGGGAGTTCCATTTATATATGGCATAGTAAGGGTATCTATGGTGGCCATCAAGTTGACTTCTCAATAATTAACCTCAAAGAGAGAAGGAGTTTTATCTCTGAAACTGGTCCTTTTGACTCTGTTCATTCTATTTTTTCAGAATGTTTCTTATGAAAATCTCCCAAAATGCAGATTTTTTAAAAACAGTCTTGATTCATGAAGATATCAGTAAAATTTCTTTACTAGTAAAAACAATATAAACAGAGAAAGAAGTAAACTTGCTTCTTCCATTTTTAGGAAATATTGTGCAAACATGAATTTCATTTATCAAAATATATAATCATTTTTAAAAAGTTTGACAAGATTTAGAGTACATGTTTAACACAGTCATTTAAAATATCTCCACTCAAAAAGTTATTTTTAAATACATATATAGATGCACTTTTCCTTGTAAAGAAAGAGGTAGGCAATAAAATTACTAAAATGAATACAGAATTGATCTTTGGATCATAAGTCATTTTAACAAGGGTGCTTTAAATATTCATCAAATAATTCTGGTTTTATGTAAGATGCCAATATAATGTGCTTACCTTGTGTTTGAACCATGAGCCAGAGTACAGAAAGCAGGAGCCAAGACATGATGGCTACTACAGGTAGCTGAGGACAAGATGTGGTCTCCTCCGCTGTCTGTTTTATCTCCCTCTACTTCTCATCAGAATCTGTGAAAGAAAATAAGACCCAAAACTTTTCTTCTGAGAGTGGGGAATGTTTCCTCATGGTGTTGGGAAATTGCCAAGAAATTGCAGTAGTCAGATCTTGAGAATGTTCCTCATTTGTGAGAGGTATTTATGTCTGGGGACTGTTGCTCATGAAGCACACACATCTGAGTAGCAGCTAGCCTCGGGACCTCCTGGAGTGATGGAAACATGCCAACTGAGACAGGGGCACCCAAGAGAACACTTGCACAGTTATTTATACATCTACAAATATAGAATATGTATCAATATTCTGTACATATTTCAAGAGACTGGCACAAAGAACTGAGAAGCTAAAATATAATCACCTAGCAGTCTTGCAGCCAGGATAGTATAATCTCTCTGATTCTCATTCTTCTTAATACAAAAAAGAAAAACTGGTGGGGTTGGAGATGTGGCTCAAGCGGTAGCGCGCTCGCCTGGCATGAGTGCGGCCCGGGTTCGATCCTCAGCACCACATACAAACCAAGATGTTATGTCCGCCGAATACAAAAAAAATAAATATTAAAAAACTTCTCTCTCTCTCTCTCTCTCTCTCTCTCTCTCTCTCTCTCTCTCTCTCTTAAAAAAAAAAGAAAAAGAAAAACTGGTAATACCACTACTCTCAGTTTCTTACAAAAGTCCCCATGTGATTATATATACACACACACATGTGCAGCACATGGAACTATAAAGCAATGTGCAAAAATAAGTTATCTTGGAAAGGTCAGCATCAATCAAGCTCTATAGTGCATATGAAGTATGGCTCCAGTGTATTGTGAGTTCTCGCTCAGAAAAATGATATTTGCATAGTCATAAATATTCAAAATATATTGAGGGGGAAATGCTGATTGTCTGCTGTTCCAACAACAATAAATTACTTCTGTTGCCATTTTGACAATTTATTGTCATCTCTTTTTTTAATGCAATAATTAAAAGAAGAAATGAGGGAAAATTAATCTTGATTATACAAAGGGTTTTAGCAACCTGTTATTTTTGGCATAGTACTTTACCATAAGAATTTTCCTCATACTAAATATTGATATTTTAATACAATATTTATTGCATTGTATGCATCTGTTATGTGTGGTTGAGTGTATGTCTTTGATTTCTGGGATAAACTCCTATAGGTGATGTTATTTGACTTTGTTGGAACATATTGACCCAGTGTTTTTCAGAGAGTTAATCCCAAGTTAAATTTTCATTTAAAAGGTTGTCCCAGTCTGAAAACGTATACTCATTACCTGCTGAACTTACTCTTTACTGGTACATTTGGAAGTTTCTGAGAATCTGATTATAAGTTTTGATGTCACCTTTCTCTTTATTGTGCTTGAGTTCTACCTTCCTTTGAATTAATAGCTTTTTCCTGTCTATTTTTAAATATTTTCCTGATCTAAAAGATAAGCATTCTACTTTATTCATTACCAGTTATCATTGCAATTTTAATAAAGTATAATACTAATTAATATATTTAGCCTCAAATACTAAAAAAGAAAACCTACAATTGATCAGCACTTACAAGCAGCCCATCCTTTCCTTTTTATAGATTTACCATGACTTTAACCCCCAACACGAATCATCATTTTTTTTGTGTGTATGTATTTTATACAGATGATGGTTTTTGGAATTATTCACCTATTTACCAACTTCTTTGTTCAAAGGTCCTTGTAGGACCCCTTTTTAAAACAAATAATTTTCTTCTTTGTAAAACATATTCTTCAATATATCCCTTTTGTTAATGAATAAGTTTAGTAAATTAAAGTTTTCTTGCAATAGGTACTTTTATGGTTTTTAACAATTTTTCCGAGAGTGTATTCCTTCATCCTATTCTTTAATGATAGCATAGTTGGAAGTATAGTTTTAGGATAACAATTAATGTCTTTCTGAACTTTTGAGATATTATTTAACTCATGTTTGATAACTATCACTGTCGATAATACTGCTTTCAGTGTATTTAATTGGTATTAACTTTTGTTTATCAATGATACAACTAGGATTATTTGCTAGGTTAGTTACATATTTATTGGGATCATACTTTATTTAAGTTTACAATAAGTTACTACTACATTTCTGTGTATTACAAAATGTTAGAATCCCTGCAATTGAGATTTTCTTGCAATAAATTTAATAATGAAGACATCTACAAAGAGACATAGCCTACACAAATGGGAAGTCCTGTGTTTGAGGTCTGGGCATTGTGTTCAGGTAGACATCACTCGGTGGGTAGAAACGATATTAGTTAGAGAAGGAGAAGAAGAGTTGGGTATAAAAGACAAGACACGGGTGTGTAGAAAAGTATAAAGTCTATTAACTCCGTATGTTTCCCATGATTGGGACATAACAGAAAAGGTAATAGGTATATGGCATAACGCTTATGGTATATGCAGGGGCCAAGTTACAAGAGGAAAATGCCGTTGACCTTAAAAGAGAAGATGGATACTTGAGAAATACTCAGCTCATAAAACTGTCAGACTTGTTGGTTGATTGGATATAGTTAAATGAGAGAAACAGAGGAATTTGGAATGAGTTCTAGGATTCTGCTTGAATTTTACAGAAGACATCTTCCAATTTGGTGAGTCGATGGGAGTTGCAGTTTGTCAACTCTTTTAAAGACCAAAGAAAAACGTCCCTGTGTACTCTTGAGGAACACAGCAGTTTGAAGATAATAAATTTTTAAAATATTCAGTGAATATATACACCATGAGAGAAGTTTAAAGATACTCTCTGAGATTTAGATGTTGTTTATTAGATGTCTATATATCATTCAATAAATTAAAACAGTAGAAATAACAGTGAAGAAATTGTTTACTCAGTGTGTTTGAAGGAAATGAGAAATGGCACATATACAAACCCTTATTGATTACAATATTCAAGAATTGACTAAACAAAGGACTTAATTTGTGACCATAAAACTAAGAAATCATGACCAGCATCCTGATTACAGAGAATTTTGTCCCCATAAAGCTTAAAACTAAACATTTTGGAATGTTTTGTAATAAAGTATTTTTGAAATAAAGTATTTGTGGAAGATGTTTAAATATGGACTACATAGAAAGAAAATAAATAGAAGCATTCACAAAAGTTACAACTATCCCTTGTGCATTTAAAGACTCTTGCACACATTATTTGTAATTAAGCATCATAACAATAGGTATAAAAAGTTCTAATTATAATTCTTACATTGTAGATGACTCAGAGAAATTAAGTGATTGACTTTAAGTTACCTAGAAGGTCTTTAATGCACATTTCCTAAGTCCCTGGGTGGGAAAAGAGGTGCTTGGTATCAGAACAATGGAATTTCAAGTATTTTATTGTGAATGATCTTCATGATGGCTTCAATTGCCTTGAGGATGCCTAGTCCAAGAGCATGAGTGGGCAGGGGTCTGAGGGTTGGGTGAGTGGTTTGAGATGGGAAGTAGTGCTGTAGCCTTGCTCTAAATATTCTCCTTTGACCAGGAATCTCTTGCTTGTTTTTAACCCACTAGAGACAGAGGTCATACCCCCTGCTTTGGTTGGTATATCAACATATTGGAACTACCTAATCAATTTTCTAGCCTGGGCTTGTCCAGACCCTCTGGGAATCCCTGGCAGATTCCCTGTATCCGTCAGTTACACAGCCACACCTTGGTGATTGTGATAGTTCTGCAGGAAACATGGATCTGGAGGTAGATTTGAGCGTGTGTGTGTGTGTGTGTGTGTGTATGTGGTGGCCATTTGTATTTCTTCTTTTGTGAAGTGCCTATTCAAATCACTTGTCCATTTTTAAATTGGATTACTTTCTTTTTTCTATGGAAGTCTTTTCAGTTCCTGATACAGTCTAGATACTAATCCTTTCTCAAATGAATATTTAGTAAACATCTTCTCCCTCCTTCTGCAGGTTGTCAATTCACTCTGATGATTTTTCCTTTTGCGGTACAGAAGGCTTTAGTGTGACATGATCCTATTTGTCTATTTTTGCCTTCATTTCCTATTTTTACAGTCACGTCCAAAAAATCATTGTCTATACCAACATCTTAAAGTGTTTTTCCTATGTCTTCTTCTACTAGTGTGAAGATTTTAAATTTTTAATTTGTATCTTTGATTGTTGCACAGGGTGACTGGTAGGGGTCAAGATTCAATCTTCCACCTGTGGATACATCATTTTCCCAGCACCATTTATTGAAGAGGTGCTCCTTATCCAATGTATGCTTTGGGGCCTTTCTCCAGGATCAGTTGGCTGTAGATGTTTGGTGTATTTCCTGTTCCACTGGTTTAAGTACCGTTTTTGACACCAGTGTCTTGCTTTGATTATTGTAGCTCTGTAATATGCCTTGAAATTAGGTATTTTGATGCCTCCTACTTTGTCTTGTTCAAGATTGCTTTGGTCACTTGGGTCTTTGGTGTTTCCATATTTATTTTAGTACTTTTTTCTACTTCTGTAAAGAATGTCATTGATGTTAGGTGCAGGACAGGCTGAATTGAGTTGTCTGCAGGGAATGCCAAACAAGGTTAGCTGCAGGGTGACCTGGCCACTCAAGCCCTCTCTCTGGTCCTTTATCCCCTGTTTGCGTTAAGTCTGAACACTCAACCCCACTCAAGGCTGAACACTCGACCCCCACTGGTCTGGTGCAACAGGAACCCACATCTGACCCCTGCCCTATCTGCTTGAAGGCAGAAGATGACACCCTTAGCAACTACTGTGTGATCCAATCATTGTCTGCCAACAAGGAAGGCAGCTTGCAGACCCAGAGACCCCATTAGATTTGGGCTATAAAAACTCCCTCCTGCCGGGCCCTCTCTCTTGCTCTTGCTCTCTCTGTCTCCCTCCCTTGCTTTTGCTCTCCCTTGCTCTTTCTTCTCTCTCTCTCTCTCTCTCTCTCTCTCTCTCTCTCTCTCTCTCTCTCTCTCTTTCTCCTCTGTTGCACTGCTGCAATAAAGATCTCTTGGTTGCTCTGAGCGTTGTGGTCACTTTCCTTTCATTGGTGCCAAAACCCGGGAAGAGAGTTAAACCCACTTTTGGGTCCCTCCTCCATTGGAAGTGCCACTCACTGGACGGCCTGAACCCATTTTCTCGAGTTTCCCCTTCCTGGAGTCCTAAACCCAATGATGGTGTTGGGAGGATTTGACTGTTGATTGTCCGGCAAACCTCTTTGCCCACCTTTGGGGAGGAAAACACCCCACCACAGCCTTCAAGGCCTCGGTGGCCCTCAGCGACTCCTTCCTTGGGCAGAATGGACTCTTGGGTTCAAAATTATTCCCTTCCCTTCCCAGCTGGTAGTTTCCCAGCATAGGCTTTGTAGGTCTCCCTTGGAGGACTGTAACTTCCGGGGACACATAACAGAGAACTGAACATCACCCCACCCAGATCTTCACGGTCTCGGTGGCTCATAAAGTCCTAGTCCTCGCACCTTCAAGACTCGGCCGCTAGAGAGACGCTTCCCCTCCCCTTCCTCTCTCTTTCCTGCCTCTCTCTCTCCCCTCTTTCTGGCCCTGAGAGACTCCAGCCTCTCCAGAAGAGGCCTCGACCAAGTTCTCCCACGGCTCCGGCTCCATCCAGGATGGGAGCCTCGGCTGTCAGGATTTGGTGACGACCAATCTCTGCAGCTCAAACCTGCCACTAGGCACTCCTGACTTTTGGCTCTAGCAGGGATGCCCCTTTTGCCTATTAATCAGTTTCCTCCTTCTCTCTTATACTATCTTTGTGTCTCCTTCCCTCTCCCTTATCCTGCGTTTGCGACATGGGTATTGTAGGGGAGAGCCACTGACTCTGCTGGTCGGCTCTCCCCTACAGTGTCTCTTGGATAACCTCAAAATCCTCTCCTTGACACCAGACATCAAACCCCCAAAACTGATCAAATATAACACCCAGGATTGGCCCACTTATCCCTTAGACAACCAAAGCAAATGGCCCCCTTTTGGGTCTCTGAATCCCTCCATTCTAAGGGATCTTTACAATTACTGTGACCATTTGAAAAAATGAGTAAACATCCCTTATGTCCAAACTTTCTTCTTGCTCCCATCCAATTCTGCTCTCTGCACCTCTTACAAACCTCTACAATTTTTTCTAGCTTGCAAACAAACCCCCATAACCACTGATCCCTAACCTTCTCCTCCTCCGGACTCATCCACAACTTTTGACTCTGCTGATGAACCTCCACCCTATTTCCCAGCTCCAATAGGTTCTCACACTCAACCTTCTGCCATGCCCCTCCACCGTCTCCCCTGCCTCAATAACCTGCTTTCTCCCCTCCAATGACTAGCTTAAAAACCCAAACCACTGCCCTTCCTCAAACCATTGCCCCCTTGCTGAGGCAGCATGCACTGAGGTATCCCTCCACCCACTCACTCCTCTCTTCTCCTGTCAGTGCCCGCAACTGGTCCCACCAGGTCCTCTTACCAGCTAAGGCAAAGCTCAAAGTAGTTGAGGAGAGCCCTCCGACCCCTATCCAAGATCTGGTGAAAATGGCCTTTAAAGTTGCTTTGTCATCACTGAAAACAGGTTACTAAGAATTAACGTCCCTTACAGTTTAATGTAGATAAACTTCCTCTTTTCGTGTTGCCCTGTTTTACTTGGCCACTGGCTGGGAAAAAATCAGCACTTCAGGTGCTGGACATCCCCTTACTAATTTTTCACAAAAATATGTAAACAAGGCCTCTGGCCTTGATCAGGGGATTCACAGTGATGACTACATTTCTAAGATAAGAGAAGTTACCAACTGGGCTCCATGGTAACAGCTGGAGGGGGAGGAAAGAAAGGGAGAAGAAGCTCTCCCCTTCTCAGGTGTTGTCCTTGAAGGGTTAACTTGCCCAGAACAGAGAAAAAAACCCTGCTTTTTGTGAACTTATGTAGACTGTGAACTTCTGAGCCTCTCACCTTACATGCTGGGTACAAAATTCTGAAACTACTTAAACTTGGGGTTCAGTGGATTCATTGATTACAGCAGAAGCTGTGCCTTCTGAATCTGGCTGCAACCAAATAAAACTGTTTCCCTACCTTCGGTGCTATCTTAGGTGCCTTGCCTTGTCCGTCCCTACAACAGTATAATTCTATACACTTAAACGTTGTTTATGTTTTCATGAAATGGTAAACAGATGTGATTAATTGTGTTCTGCAAATAACAAAATATCTCTTATTAAAATGGAATATTTTGCCTAAATTCAGAAATTCACAAAGATTGTTTCAAAGTGTGAATAGAAGGAGTTAACAGATGGGAAAGAGAATTTAGAAGGTTCTAAGTTTGAATTTAATAGAAGGAAAATGTGTTTCTGGATAAGAGAGTCTATGTGATTAAGTAAATAAGAGGGTTTAAGCAAGTGATAAAGAAGGTCTGTGTACATTGGCTATATAGGTTTAACTAAGTGATAAAGAAGTTCTGTGTAAGTTGGTTATATATGTAAGTTTTTTGAGCAAGTAATCTTGAAGGAATTAAACATTATACAACTATCGTTAAACAACAATTGTTATTTTGCAATATTGTAATATATTATTTATGTAAGAGCTAAACTTGATTAATATAAAAACATCAATAGTAATTGTGGTACTATTACTCTTCTTTGTATACTAAATGTGTTCATATTTTTCAGGTATATAAGTCTTTAAGATAGAAGCTTTAAAAAAATTATATCAAGCTGGTGTTCTCCAAACTAAAGTTGCATGGTAATTTTAGGCTTATAAGAATAACTTATTGGAGATTTATTTATATCATTAAATTTTCTATAAATTGACCTGTTATCTATAAGATAAATATGAAGTTCTATACACTGGGTACAATTTAAATGTAACATCATATTATGTTAGCTAGTATTCATGTGACATGAAGCAACAATATATGTAAACTTTATAAATGATATTTAAGAAACAAAGTTCAACTTCAATACTAGAACATTTTACCTAAGATTTATAAAAGAGCCCTGTCTTACCTGAGATAAGGCTCTGCCTCCCATCTTACTACATGTCAGAATGACTCCCAAGTAGGCCAGACTTCAGCTAAAGCCCAGCACTCTTAATTTAAGGTGAAACTGACTTTGCTAGATGTTTAATATCAAGACTTAAAAGTTAAATTAAAATGGCCAAGAAAACCAATATTTGGCTCTGGCCCTCTGAGTCAGTCTGAATCCAGGGAACAGGGAACTTCTCTAAAGAGCTTTGCAACTCTGGGCCACATAACCTCCTGATCAGGGAGATTATTGAGACCACTGGAGAATGAAAAGCCAATCAGTGCACTTGCTGTGAGTAGGAGAGTCACTGGAGACAGAAGATGTCCCTGATGCTTCCAAGGAAAGCCACATGGTCAAGCAAGACCTGGACCCATCCTAGCGCAAATGGCACTAGCAGAACTAAGAAGCTGCTCTCAAGTTCCCCCACGAGCGACCCCTATGGGAACTCGGCTGACTCTTAACAATAGATAGAAACAAAGTCAATTTTGACCAGCTTTATCTTAAACACCTACCAAAAACAGTTAAGCCAAAACACAGTCATTCCTGGGAGTAATGAAGGACAAGAACAGCTAGAAAAGAGGAGACAGCAACTAGGCCAACAGTCTCCATGGGGAATGTTCAGTCAAGTATGGCCTTGGCTCCTCCCCCTCGCAGGACCCCTATTAGTCCTCTTTATGTTTCTCCTAATAGGACCATGACTAATAAATTGCCTACAGAAGTTCCTACAAGATCAGATACACAAATTCACCAACCAGACAGTCAATCAACTACTTCTTTAAGACTACCAGTCCTGATGCCCAAGACAGAGACCTACAACTCATGACCAACTCCTCTGGCTCCAGAGACTCTGCCCCCATCTAAAACCCTCTCTAGCCCCTTTTCCAGATTTTACAACCCCTCTTTCACTTCCTAGGAATGAGAACTACTCTCCAGCAGATCCACTCTGATTGCTCTGTCTGCTCTACAGTATCCCCACAAGGAAGCATCAAACCTAAACTCCCCACACATCAGATGCGGAGCTACCAGCCAGACGAAGACTGGTAGATCAACTTCACTCACATGCCTAGGCACAAAAAGCTTAGCTACCTACTTACTTGAGTTGATACTTTTTTAGGTTGGATAGATGCCTTCCCTACATCCAGGGAAATTGCTAACACCGTTGCCTCCATCCTCATTGAGGAGATAATTCCCAGTTTGGACTTCCCACCACCATCCAATCAGACAACGGTCCAGCCTTCACTTCTCAGGTTTTTTTCAACTAGTCTCCAAAGGCCTCAACATCACTTGAAGGCTCCACACCCCCACCAACCCCAATCCTCAGGTAAGGTTGAGAGGCCTAAGGGCATTCTTAAGGATCATCTCACTAAACTTGCTATTGAACTCAGGCTGTCCTGGCCCAATCTCCTGCCATTGACCCTCATCTGAATTCAGGCAGCCCCAAGGGCACCCTCAGGCCTTAACCCCTTTGAGCAACTCTATGGGTGCCCTTTCTTAATCAACCAAAGCTTTCCAATCATTCCTCATCCCTTTGTGTGCTACCTGCCTGATCTCACACTTCTATGCAAACTCCTAAGGGAACATGCAGACCGGAGCCTTCCTGCACCATCATTGCCTCAATCCCAGCATAACCACAAACTGAATTGGACTATCTTCAACTGGGTGACTCAGTCTTACTTCAGTAACTGCATCCTCAATTGTTGGAACCTCACTGGATGGGACCCCATACAGCATTTAGACACTCCCCATGGTACCATGTCTCCTGCCTTAAAAAGGCACCTGTTCCAAATGTCCAGTCCTGGACTTCCACCACGACCACCAAACTCAAGATTTTTTGCCAACTCTCTTCTTTTACTAATCATTAATCTCTCTCAAGTTTTTATCTCAAAACACAGATGCCACTTTTATATCCAAGCGACATGGCACCAGGATGATACCACCCACTCTCAGTTTATGGGTCAAGGCGATTGCCCTTCCACTGGCTGCAATCGGACCATCACCCTTAACATTTCTGGATTCAACCAAGTCAACTCCGATACTTTCTAGAGTCCCCACAACAGGATCAATGGCTGATACCAAAGATCTCCTCCACTTAGAAATGGTTTGATGCTGTCGACAACCTATGGCTTCAAGGAACTTTTATGTCCTCTGGCCCTTCCAAGAAAACTGTCTATAGCCACTGGGTGTTATTTCTGGCTGCCCTGGTGTTCCCAGACCTGTCCCCCGAACATTCCTCCACTTTCCCTCCTAGGTCCCA